>NC_090444.1:1174037249-1174352441 GCF_031143425.1 Pleurodeles waltl
TGGTAGCCCCAAGTGCTCAACTGATGCTTTCGGTGGTGCACATTGTCATCATCTTAGGAAGTCATCTGCTGACAATCATGTTTAGCACGTGCGGCACAGTTGCAGTATCTGATGCTGCATATTTGCAGAACCTCCATTGAAATCTTGGATGGCTGCATCATTCCAGAAACCTAGGAAGAATCAGGGTGTGCATTGAAGCTTAGGCATCACTGCGTGGATGCGAAGGGGTACTTTTGGAAGTTCTTGATGAAAATGTGTGTCATCTGTGTCCACTTGCAGAAGCCACTGATGTAATAGATTTTCCTCTGTGGTTCTATTTGCTATGGGCATGCATGAGCAAGTGACCTGGCATGGCATATGGCCTTCAGCGCATCAGAGACATATCATACAGACTTGCAGGCATATGGTTGTGAGATACTGACTGTCTCTCTGTTATATGTCTGTATAGACAAAGATATATAATAGCATGGTGTATGTTGGGTGACATGATGAGGCATGGGAGTCACAGACTGTTGAGTCTCAATTTTCAGTGGGACTAGTGTCTAAAAGTAGCCTGTTAAAAGAATTTCATTTCTCTGTGTGTTCAATTTTTTCAGGAGCATGGTATCAGAGACAGCTGCAGTTCTATGAGAAAAAGGACTTCTCTTAGGTTCCCAACATCAAATAGCCCATGATCTGTGAGGGGTGTAAGGTTATCACTAATAGTATCGGCTGTACTTTTGTATTTTTAGCAGATGTCTGTTTCCAAATAAGGGTCCTTTTGTAATCTGTTGTGCTACGATGGTAAAGCTGTGAAATTCTCCAGTTTTTGGCCTGGTACTCCTTTAATTTGTTTTCACCTGTGTGTCATCTTGTTTGACATATGTTTGTATCAATCTTTTGTCTTCTTGTAATCACTTTTCTTTGGTCAGAACAAACCAACTGCTGTTTCCTTTAAGTATGCTATAGAATAAAGAATGAAGATATTTCTCCTGGTTTGTTCTCCCCTGGGACGATGTAGCATTTTGATGCATTCCCAAGTTAACTAGCCTTGGTAAATCTGAAAATCCATGCATGGCTGGATGCATGAGAACACTCATGCTCCACCCATGGAACACCTTCCCAGGGTAGATTAATGCAAGGCGGTGACCTTGCGTTAGTCCATATTTACCAAGCAAACGCAGGGCCACGTAAGGTGGCCTTGCATCCCTTCGTAATTCTGACTTATGTATTGCTTTGCCCTTGCAGCACCATGCGTGAAGCAAGGGCATAGCAATATAATGATGAAACTGGCCCCGAGTTGCTTGGTGAGTCGGAGTCTAAAGTATTATTTTTGTGCATTTTAGATTTACATGTCTAAATCTATGTGGTTATGTAATCCGGAGCCTAGTACATATTGTGCCACTTGCTTGATCGATCAATGGCAGTGTTAATTTTCCTGGCTGGGGAAATTTGTTGGTAAAAGCTGTGGTGACATCCATAGTTTTGGCAGTGGTTAAAGAGGTGAATACCCACAATGTTGTGAGTATATCTGATATGCAAATCAATTTTACTACTTTTCGTGATATAGCGTTTGCTTACTCTGGCCCAATGTAGTCCAATGTTAAAAAACATGTGCTCCAACAGAAACTATTTAGAGAACAAAGTTGCCGGCAATTAAATGGTTTATAAATTCTACCACAATTAGTTCAATATAGTTTCTGCAGGGAAAACAAACCTAGAACTATGTCCAATACAAAATCACACTTTGAGTAAATTGTGATATATATCCCTTAAATCTAACTGACGTTTTAGTCACTGACCTGAAACTGACCTCTGCCTTTGCTGCCTCAATTCAACTCTAAATCAAAGGCCAAGTTAATTATTGCCATTTGAAAATCATCTTGTGAAGCCCTTTCAAGTAAAACCCAGCTCGGTGTTTGCCCAATTAACAGTTCATATGTCTGGGTGGGTTTTCCAATAAGGCTTGATTCCTGTCAGCATTAACATGGCTGGGTGCATGGACCCTCGAGATGAAAGAGTTTGCAAAGTGTAGTCCTGAAGAAACAAAAAGGCAAATAGCAAGAACCAAGTGTAACTTTCTAGTTCATAATTGTCTTAAACACCTAGTCTGAAAAGAAGGACATTTGTTTTTTCTATTTTCGTGAGTTACTTTTGTTTGCCAAATGATCTGTCGAAAAGGCGTTTCTTTACCTAAAAATCAACTAATGTAAATGTATCTTAAAAAGCTCACATAAGGATCAAATGTGTGACTTCCCTACATCTTTTTTTTTTAAATGGGAAATTAGATTTTGTGGTGATAGTGATAATTTGCTATTAATTTGTATTTTCCTGCGGTTTGGTGCTTGTTGCTTATTGAACTCTAAAAAATGTACTTATGCATAAAAGGGAATGCCTAAATGCACGTAAACAAAAACACCTCTTTGTCACTAAGTTACAATTTCTTTGCAGTAATGACCCATAGATATTCAGTATATATTGATATATAATGAAGTACTCGAGGCTCTTTTTTAAGTTACTTGCCTGGCGTTGGCAACTGACGGCGAGTAAGTGAGTGAGTAAGTGAAAGGACGAGCAAGCGAACCAGCTCAGTTTCTGCATAGCATTTCTAGTGATCTCACATCTAACATCAGAGAGGGAGTCACAGACTACATCATTGATGACATTATAATTTTAATTCACAGGCAAAGTTTTGAGTCAATATGAAAAGCTCTGTGACAACGGGAAAAGCTATGGAAGCAGAGAAAATATATTTAATTTTTATAAAAAAACAACAATTCTGAGGAAAAGGCCCATGTCAGCAAAAAAGATCCTCAAATCAAGGACCACCAATAGGAGTATAATATTTTGGAGTGAGCATTTCTTGGGCCTCTTTCAGCCTCCGTGTGTTTTTTCCATAAGCAGCACAATGGTCACAGTTTCCTAAAACAAGATTGGCCTCCTAAACTTGCAGGAGATGAAGAGAAGCAAGAACGGTAAATATTTGATTCTTGCTATTTGAAGGTGCATATACCAACCAACTCTTAAATATATCTCCATTGCAGTCCTTTGCTCAGTGGCATCGGGAAACCTGAGGAGGACCCACTGCAAAGTACTTGGGGGGGCTCCAACCCAGTGAGAAGCTGCCAGGCCAGGGGCCTGCTGCCCATGTACACTGTACTGTGCTGAAGGAACCTTCTGAAGCTTGGGGCCCCCCACACCGAGGGGCCTCCTGTGGCTATTGTTACGCCACTGCCTCTAGCTTGGTCATAATTACCGACTGACTGTTGCGATATTGTACCATTCTTTTTGCATCACTTTTGAAGTCATGTTAGAAAATTAGTAGCTGTCAGCTTCTAGGTAAAATCTTACAGAACAATGGTTCTTAAAATGTTCACTTCTAAGGACCCCCACTTAATTACTACTGGTACATGGCGACCCCTACTGAATATGTATCGGAATCCGGGGACCTCCATTAAGTCATTACTGGAAGCTGAGGACCATAGCCTAAGCATTTTTGATGGTTCCAACTGGAAAATAATGTACACAAAATACAGAAACAAGCATTCATAAAAAAATAAACAAATGATGAAATAGTTAATTTAATTCACAAACAAATATAAAACAAATCAAATCTTTAATTTTAATAGGAAGGTTAGATATGTAATTGAAGCCACTCTGTAAAGAGTGATATCCAGACAGAGATGTTCAAAGGTAATTAAGTTTATTTCCATAAGGAGCCCATGGTCGTAGCGTCACACTTACAGGAGCATCTCACAAATTACCACAACAGTGGCCAGACACTCCTGTTGGTCTGAGCACGAACATGGAACATGTTACAAGAATAAACAACTTCAAATATATGCAGAGCAAAAAATGTATTAACAATAGAGCACACTCAGGGAAGTGCGAGGTAATTGCAAGAGGTACAACAAGCAAATTGATAAGAAAATAAATATACCATCACTACAACATCTTACTCCTTTTTAAACAAAAGAAAAGAAAACCATATTTATATTTATAAATAACAACAATATGAACTAGTGCATGTAGAAATCCTTAAACCTAACTGGATAGCCAAAAGTGCGAGGTGATCTGCTTTGAACCACTTGAGTGTTGTCTTCATCATTAATCATCATTGTTCCTGAATTGTTATTTGCCATTCTTACTTGATTGCTATAAAATATAGAGTTTGAACCAGAATAACAATAATTGATGGCAGCTCACCAAGAGACATCCAAGGGTTCAGATAGTCCAGATTTTAGTCAAATTCCAGCTTGTTCTTGATTGATTTTTACCAAATGAATTTCGATCCACCAACCTTTGCCATCAATTAGGACAGCACCTTTAGATACCTTAATAATTCTGGCAGGTTGTATAAACTTCGACTCTCCTTTGCATACTTAGTGTGTTTTTTGGACAAGTACCCAATCACAGACGTGAACACCAGTTCTTTCACTCCTTTTCTTTTGTCAAATATGTTTCTCCAGGTTCCTGATGCTCTTATACTGACTTGGATACCTGACTATGGATTGCATCATCAGCAACATCTTTATGTTTCAGTCAACTTGGACAGAGATTTGATCTAGGATCATGTTTCCAGAAACATCTAAATGGTGACACACCAGTATTGTTATGAGGTGAGACCAAATATGCCCACAACTTTTGCCTTACAAATTCTTCCACATGAAGACCACTGGCTTGAGCCCTCATGCCTTCTTTCAAAATCTTGTTGACTCTCTCAACTAGACCATTAGTAGTGGAAGAATATAATGCTACCCTTAGATGAGTAATATGATTAACATCAACAAATTCCTCCATCATGGTGGACCTAAAATGTGTTCCATCAGTGACCAAAACAAGCAAAACACATTCAGTACAAAAATCTTCTTTAAAAACTCAATGACAGTTGAAGTTGTAGGTAAGTTAACAAAATAAAAATATACCCACTTGGAATAGTAATCAACCAACACGTTGAGTAACCTCTTCTCAAGCGGTAACAGATCAAAGGCACCAGCGAAATCTAACGCTACCTTATCCCAAGGATTCTCAGATAGTTAGTTGACATGTAAAGGAGAATCAAATGTTCTCCAGTGTTTGTCAGAATGAAGACAAATGCTACACAAGTTTATTAGTTTGACTTCCTGAGAATCCATAGAAGGCCATATTCATGAAGGTGGCAGCACTCCTCAAATGACCCTCATGAGCATAACAAATCAATTTGTCATGAAGAGTAATTGGAAGAATACATAAATCATTTCGTATAAGTAGACCATTCACAAGGTTTGAACTCAACATCAAACTTTCTTTCCTCAGGGTAATCCTTGATGATCAATCCAAAAACGTTCTTTAAAATAGGGTCAGATTTAATTGCTTCAAGCCACTCTGCTTTTGAAATTGTTCCTCTCTTGTGCAATACATCATCAACAAAAGCCACAACACAATCTATATCTTCCTCAATTTCTGTTGCAGTGTCAGATTGCAAAGGTGTCTGTTGTAAGTGATGGGATATAGTTTGTTATTTTTCTCTTATTTTTATGTAACCATTGACTTTTGCTTGTGTGTTATGCTGGTATGTGTTCTTTTGTGTTCTGAAGCAACATTCCAGAGACCGTCAGTTGCTGCTGTGCTCTTTGAATGCGGGTCGCTGAGGGATGCTTGAAATTTGATTCCTTTCAACTGCAATAAAATCCTTAAATACACCCTCCATGATTGGATCTGTTTTGTGGGTGCTACACTACATAAATTGGCGACAAGTGATGGAATATATATTCATTGTTATTTTTTGTTCACAATTTAAGGGGGGATGTATTGTATGTAGTGGGATATAGTTTGTTCTTATTCTCTTATTTTTATGTAACCATTGACTTTTGCTTTGCTTGTGTGTTATGCTGGAATGTTTTCTTTTGTGTTCTGAGGCAACATTCCAGAGACCGTCAGTTGCTGCTGTGCTCTGTGGATGCTGGTCGCTGAAGGACGCTTGAACTTTGCTTCCTTTCAACTGCAATAAAATCATTAGATACACCCTCCATGTTTGTGTCTATCCCAGGAAACCAATAGTACAGCCACAATGTTTTTTCTGGTGCCTGTGATACCTACATATCCCTTGTGTGCTAATTTGACCAACTAACTCCTTATATCACTTGGAGGAATCAACTTTGTGCCCCTCATCACCAAGTTCGTTTCCACACTCAATTCCTCTTTCACTTTAAAATATGGTTTTAAATCATCAGAAATTTGACCTTCTCTTGGCCATCGCCTCATTGTGTAATTCTTCAATGTTTTGAGGACCTGATCACAATCAGCTTCTTTTTCCCAGCATTCTCTAGAAATTACCCCATCCGAAGCAACAATACCATTTATCATCCCGATCACCATCTCACTCTCCTCTTCACTTACCTTTTCCACATTATTACCCTCAACCACAGGACACCTTGAAAGAAAATCAGCTCTGCTGTTTTCTCCTCCATGAATATATTTCATCCTGAAATTAAATTCATGCAACTTGGACAATAATTGAATCAATCTAGGACTAGCATTACTCAACCCTTTCTCATTCCACATGTACATTAAAAGTTTATGATCACCATATGCTCTCTACCCCACAAATAAGTAGAAAAGTGATGGACACCCCAAACGCAAGCTAAAGCTTCTTTCTCCATCGTACTGTAATTTTTCTATGTTGCCAAAAGCCTACGAGATGCGAATGCCCCTGTAGTGTCCTGACCTTTATGCACTTGTGTGAGCATTGCACCAATCCCCAAATTACTGCCATCTACAGTTACAATAGATGTAGCTTTTTCATTGAATGGTTGTATTGCCATTGCCTCAACAATAAGTCTCTTTAAATTGTTAAACACATTGTTTTGTTCTTGCTCCCAAACAAATTTCACATTTTCCCTCAATAGCTTTCGCAAAGGTTCACTATGTAATGCGAAATTCTGCACAAACTGAGAATTGTATTCACATAATCCCAGAAAAGATCTTAACTGATCCTTATCAACACACTGTGAATACTTCTCTATTGCTACCAACAGATCATTTGTAGGTTTAATTCCCTCCTCAGATATCCTGTGGTCTAAATATTCCACTGCCTGCAACAAGAATTTAAATTTTTGTTCTAGCCCATGGTCTTCCAGAATTCCTACTACTTTATCTAGTTTGTT
The DNA here is from genome assembly GCF_031143425.1 of Pleurodeles waltl. NCBI lineage: Eukaryota > Metazoa > Chordata > Amphibia > Caudata > Salamandridae > Pleurodeles > Pleurodeles waltl. The sequence goes on from NC_090444.1 coordinate 1,174,044,374, forward strand.
CAAATGGGATTATACTGAATTTGAGCATATCAAAATGTCATCTTGATACGTGAACGCCTCACTTTCCTCACCAAAAACCTGATACATTAGTTTTTTAAATACAAAGGTTGCTGACACCAGGCCAAATGGCATTCTTAAGAAATTAAATGCACCAAACGATGTGTTGAACACTGTTAAGTCTCTAGATGGTATGCAGCTTTAAGATCATTGGTGAAAACATTTGAGCGCCACAAAGCTGAGCCAGCATGTCCTGAATTCTTGTCAGAGGAAAACAATCCACTTGGATGTTCTTATTTAAAGATCTTAAGTCCACACAAAGTCTCAACTTTCCTGATTTTTTGATGGCCACCACTATAGGAGAAATCCACTGTGAGGATTCATTTGGCTCAATCACCCCATCCGTACACACATTTTTGAGGTGATCTTCAAGTTTCTGTCTGATGCTCAATGGGACATTCCTTACTTTGTGCATAACAGGAAAAGAGTTAGGTTTTTAAATAATCTTGTCTTGTGTTTGTACCCTTTGAAAACTCCCTGAAAAAACTGACTGATGTTTGAAAATGACATCTTCCAAAGATTTAATATGCCCATCTATTTTATGAACCAAAGAAATTGGCTGTTCAGTGCCAGGTCTGAGAACCATCCCAAACTTGCCTTGATCCTTCCATCCCAAAACGTTATATAATTTTTTGGCTACATGAACCTTGGATTGAATTGATCCATCCCTATAATGTATGTTCTCCATAAAGTACTCCATCATCTCAATTTCTTGACTTCCAAATGCTACTGTACGTATATCAGGAGGATACAGCTTCAATCCATGCCATTTTTCAACAAATAATTTATAAAAAAAAATGGTAATGGGTGATCCAGAATCAACAGTTACTTGAATATTTCTGTCGCCAATCATTATCTCACAAAATGGATTCCCCCATCATTAACTTTTCCGGAACCAGTACTAATCATCTTTAAAGATAATACCATCCTTTTTCTAGTATCACGTTCACCCACTAGGGAATCAGCTGTAGGCATGTCTAGATTGTCAACAAGCATTATCTTAGATGAATTTCTGCACACTTGTGCAAAATGTCCAATCTTTTTACACTTAGAATATGATTTGCCAATTGCAGGACAATTAGTAGCATTGGCCAAATGAGTTTGAGACCCACATTTCAAGTATGCATTACCTTTCTCATTTTTCTTCACCTCCACCTTATTTTGTGGTGTTGTTTTAATTTTACATGAAATTGTATTCTCATTTTCACAGGAAGACATCTTATTCTTACTCAACTCTTTGACGCCAACACAGATCTTTCAAGACCCCTAGCTATTTCAAGTGTTTCTGCTAAACTGGGATCCCTACAACATAATATTCTTTCTTGTACCTTGGAATCAAAACAATCCACCACTAGCTGATCTCTTAAACATTGGTCGAGGGGTCCTACAAACTCACATGATGAATCTAAGATCCATAATTCAGTTACAAAGTTATCAATTGTTTCATGAGCATGTTGTTTACATATGAAAAATGTATGCTTTTCAACAATATTTTTCAAAATGCTTCTCTAGTCTCAAAATTGCTTCAGTGAACTCATTACATTCATTAGACGTTTGTGATCTAAGTGCTGGCTGATGATCAAACATTCTCTGCCCTTCCATCCCTAAGCAATTGTACAAAATGGCTTTCTTCCTTGCAGCTGGAAAACCCACCCCATCTATAGCAACTAAATAACTGTTAAATGACCTGTACCATTGACTGCACATTTAACCTTAGGCACACTTGGTTCAGTTAAAAATGCACTGGGCAAGTTTGCCATTTGCATGATTAAGCCAAGATACAATATTACCTTTAATACTGTGTTTATATGTTTAACCTCTAAATAAACAGTCCTATCTATGTATTGATAACTTTAAAATTCAATTATGAATTATATTTATCATGGTGTGCGCATCAACGTGTTCCTGGGAAGCGTGCGCTCAGTGTACCAAAAATGATTTCTCGATTTCTCCTTTTAGAGTGTGCGCATCACTGAGTATGGAAACAGCACTAGAATTACCTTAATAACTAAGAATAACATCAGAAACAGGAGGTAATTATGACCATGCAATTAACTATTGCGTCTGGTGGATCAGGTCAAGAAGTGTTTGGGAATAGGATTTGGTGTTATCACGAAACTCCTCACTCAACAACAGGTGTAACCTCTTTTGCTTTGTTGAGAGGGAGGTACTCATTAAATGAATTATCCCCCAGAGTGATTGAGGAATCTGATCCTGACAAGAGTATTCCAAGTTTTGACTCCATGAAACGCAAAGTGGAAGTTTCTCAAAGTAAAGCTAAGAGCAGATTTGATGAATTTAAAAAAGTGAGAGATGTGGATTTTTGAAGTAGGAGAGCAAGTAAAAATAAGGAGACCTTATAAAATGAAGGGATCTTAGGGCCAGATGTAGAAAGCTTTTTGCACGTCGCAAACAGCAAATTTTGCTGTTTTCGACATGCAAAAAGCACATTGCAATGCACAAACCTCGTATTGCGATTCGGTAACCTGGTTACCGAATCGCAAAACGGGTTTGCGAGTCGCAATTGGGAAAGGCTGTTCCCTTCCTAATTGCAAGTTGCAGTGCAATGCAGGATTGGTTTGTGACCGCGAACACGGTCACAAACCAATCGCATTTTGCACCCTTTTGAAATGGGTGGTAACCCATTCGCAAAAGGGAAGGGCTCCCCATGGGACTCCTTCCCCGTTGAGAATGGCACTGCAAACATTTTGTTAAAGTGGAAAGGTACAAGTGGTGGAATAAGAGAAAAGTGGCTAAAATAGTTAAGAGTAGTGATGAGAGAGATTATCAAAACAGAAGTATGCTGTCAGAGGAGGCTAAAGTTGTGAACAGAAGAAAGGATAGAAGAGTGCAAGACATTGTGAGAGGCGGAGGAGTGCTAGATATTGAGAGAGAAGCTAAAAAATTTGTTTTTGCTGAGGAGATAGATGAGGGAGGCAGCAATGATATGGAGGGTGCTAGTAGAACTGAAAAAATAAGCAGGCCTGATAATGAGAACGGTACATTTGAGGTCAGCAAAGCTTCTGTAGAAGATATTGAGCAGGAAGAGAATCAGGATTCTGAGCAAAGTGAGTTTCAAGATGAATTGCAAAAACCTAGAAGAGCTATCAATAAACCAAACTATTTAGAAGACTTTGGGGGTCATTCTGACCCCGGCCGGCGGCGGAAGCCGCCGGCCTGGCTGGGACCGCCAGAATACCGCCGTGCAGTCAAAAGACTGCCGCGGGTATTCTGGGTTTCCCGCTGGGCTGGCGGGCGACCGCCAGAAGGCCGCCCGCCAGCCCAGCGGGAAACACCCTTCCATGAGGATGCCGGCTCCGAATGGAGCCGGCGGAGTGGAAGGGGTGCGACGGGTGCAGTTGCACCCATCGCGATTTTCAGTGTCTGCATGGCAGACACTGAAAATCTTTGTGGGGACCTGTTACGGGGGCCCCTGCAGTGCCCATGCCATTGGCATGGGCACTGCAGGGGCCCCCAGGGGCCCCACGGCACCCCATACCGCCATTCTGTTCCCGGCGGCCAAAACCGCCAGGAACAGGATGGCGGTATGGGGGTCGGAATCCCCATGGCGGCGCAGCAAGCTGCGCCGCCATGGAGGATTCCCCAGGGCAGTGGGAAACCGGCGGTACACCGCCGGTTTTCAGTTTCTGACCGCAGCTGTACCGCCGCGGTCAGAATGCCCATGGGAGCACCGCCAGCCTGTTGGCGGTGCTCCCGCGGTCGTTGGCCCTGGCGGATTTTACCACCAGGGTCAGAATGACGCCCTTTGTTAGGTATTGAATGGTATTTTCTTTTAGTACCATTCCATTTGATATGATTTTCTGTTTTTTTCAGTTTTTTCAGTTCTTGGGTGTTATGTTCATTGTTGTGTTTTGTTAGCATTTAATGGGGCAGATGTGTTGAATGTAATGGGTTATAGTTTGTTCTTATTCTCTTATTTTCATATAACCATTGACTTTTGCTTGTGTGTTATATTGGAATGTTTTCTTTTGTGTTCTGAGGTGACATTCCAGAAAGCGTCATGTGCTGCTGTGCTCTGTGGAAGCCGGCCGCTGAGGGACGTTTGAACTTTGATTCCTTTCAACTGCAATAAAATCCTTAATTACACCCTCCATGTCTGGATTTGTTTCGTGGGTGCTACACAACAGTGCCCTAGATAAATAGTCCTACAAGAGAATGAAAAGCAGTAGCCATACAATTATTTACCAGAGGTAACATCTATTGAAGATTGGTGACAAATGTGTCAATAGCCACTATGGGTGTTTCTGCTCCTGGAATCAACATTAGTCCTAGTTTGGCTACATCAAGCCAACCCATGAAGTCTCCGCTTTTAACAGCAACATAGATTTTTGTATTGGTAGTTCTGCCTAAACATGTTAGTGAATCATTGAAGTAAACTAACAGATCAATAAACTGCTCACCAAATGCTTTTAGCAAGATATCAGGTTGTTCCAGTATAACATTTCTGCCCAACGATTGAAGAAACATGCATCTGATAATATTGTGATGGGTGCACCTGAGTCAGCCATCATACTTATATTGTCGTTCCCAACACAAACTTCACTCAATTGTCCTTTTACTCTGTTAGCTGCAGTATTTATATTCAATATTCTCTCTTGTTATTCTCCTTGAATGTGAGAACAAAGTTAGATAGATTTGAAACACAATCATCTACCAAGATACCCACATTACTAATTTTAACAGGAAACTTGCCTCCTTTGCAAACATTATGGAAATGTCCTATTTTTCTATGTTTAATACAGTTTTTGACTAATGCTGGACAATTATTGCTGTTGCCCATATGAAACTTGGAGCCACACCTAAAACAAAAACTTGAATTTTTCTTTTGAACACTTTTCTCAAACATACACTTATTGGAAATGGCATTAACAACAAAACTCCAGCACATGAATACACATTAACTTGTGCATTGGAAAGTTTTAAGTAGACATGAGCTTGCTTACAAACCACAGAACATTCAATAGCTTTGGCTACATCAATAATTTCAGGTGATGAAGGGTCCATCCAACTAAGTAGCCGTTCTTGAATTTTTGTATTAAAAGCACACAAACAAATTGGTCTGTCAAATAAGTATCTAGATATGCCCCAAAATTGCATGTGGAACCTAGTAAGCGTAAAGCAGAGGTAAACTCCTTTGAAGATTCATCAGGTAATTGTTTCCTTTTGTAAAATTTCAATCTTTCTAGGAGAATACTAAGTTGGGCTGCAAACTTATATTGAACTGAGAAATTGGCTCTATATATTCATTCCATCCTTCACCACCAGATGCTGGTTCCATAGGGAGATTGTCAAAAATCTATTGACCTTCAAGTCCCAGGTGACTCTACAGTATAACTACTCTTCTAACAGGTGTAAATCTAGTTGCATCAATAGCCACAACAAAATTCTCAAAAATGCGAGCCCACGGTTTCCCTTGATTCTGTAAAAAGGGGGATGTTTGATCAGGATATTGAGTATAAGGCATGTCATAACAGTATGAAAAATGCTAAAAATAAATATATAATGCACAAAAGGAAATAGTTTCATAAAATACTTTGAAAACATAACTTTCTTATGACTAAACCCTGTAGAACTGGTAAACAACATATTCTGTGATAAAGAGAATATAAGACTAACAAATGCAAACAAAGTGCTTCAGTAACTGCTCCACACAGCACCGCTGACTTGTAAGTAACATTTCACAGAAGAATCTCCGTAAACTGTTACCGCTGCTCATGCAGCATGACAGAGCAGCAACATTGGACCTCGTGAGGAATTACTAGAAATCCGTGAGCAGCAAGCTCCAATCAAGAACATCCACATCGCTGGCAACAGGGAAACAGGGAAGACAAAACGTCCGTACTGGACGCTGACCCCAGAAAACCCAGAAATATAATGAAAAAGCTGAGAACGATGGACTACCAGGTGTGTGATGATCCTTGTCACCAAATGTAAAGAGAGATATCTGGATAGAGGTGTACAAAGTTAATTAAGTTTATTTCCATAAGGAGCCCATGGTCATAGCTTCACACCTCCAGGAGCGTCTCACCAACTGTCCCGATAGTGGCCAGACACACCCATTAGTCCAAGCACAAACATGGAATGTGTTACAAGAATAAACAACTTCAAACATAAACTGAGCCATCATGTAAAAACAGTGGCGCATGCTCAGGAATATACGCTCAAGGAAGTGTGAGGTAAGCATGAGAGGTACAACAAGCAAATTGCTAAGTAAAGAAATATCATGCCATCCCTACACACTCATTGTCCATAGTATTTTGTGTTTGATGCACTTACACTTCTATGACGAATCAGTCTAAAGATCCTAACTTAAATTTTAGCCTTCAATTTCAAATTCCTTCACATTTATAGAACTGTTTACATTTTTCAATAGTAGTTGCTTCTTTGTATACACTTTATTAATTTGTTAACATTATTTAACTTTCTGAGCAGTCACTGACCCCCTGAGTAGGTTTTGCAGACACTTAGGTCCATATTTATAGGAAAATGACAGAGAGCAACGCTGCGTCAAAATTGCCAGCGCCGCACTCCGTCATTTTCACAATGCAGGGATGTGCCGTATTTAATTGAATACGGCACACCCCTGTGTTGTCCCGTGCACTGGGGCTAAATTGAGCTGCCATTGCCAACGCAGGCATCCTTGCACCATGGTACAAGGATGTCTGCGTTGAGGGGTGTGATTGTTTATGTGCGGGAAGGTGTCCCTTCCTGCACATAAAGAATCACTAATGGTGAATGCAGCACACAAAGAAGTGCCAAAGCGATGTTTTCAAATGATTATTTATGTGCAGGAAGGGACACCTTCGCACGCATAAACAATAATTTCAGGCATTTTGCTCTTTCTAGGTATGCTGCAGAATGCAGCACACGTAGAAAAAGAAAAAAACGAGGAGGAATAAAAGTATTCCTCTTCGTTGCGCCTTGCTAACGCATCCCAAGGGTGGCGTTACATTCTGGCACTGCCTCAGGTTTACGCAAAACTCGTAAATCTAAGGCAGCGTCAAGATGCAATGTGTGTTGCTGTGGCACGCCCACAGCAACACCTATTGCACACCCTTTCGATGCGAAGGGCTGCGTGTGAAGGGGTCGTATTTACAAGGTGGCGTTAAGCCACAAAAAGTGGCTTAACGTCACCTTGTAAATACAGCGCAGAGCATAGGGCCACCAGAGTGTCACTAAAAGTGATGCCCCGGTGGCGCTAGGGGCTCATAAATATGCCCCCTAGAGTTCCCAAGCCCACAGGTTAAGTACCATTGTTATAGAGTGTTGGAAATGGGGTTTCTGGTTGGCTAGGGTATGCACCTACGCCAACCAGAAACCCACCACTTTTGTCAGGGTAAGGGAGCTACACTCCCAAGATAACCCCTGCTCACCCCCGTGGTAGCTTGGCCAGAGCAGTCAGGCTTATCCCAGAGGCAATGTGTGCAGAAAACACAAACTCCAGTGACACAATAAATACACCACAAAAGAGACTCCACACAGTATTATATGAAAAATAACTGTATTGCATATAAAGTAGACCAATAATTACTTTGCCAACTAGGCAATTGTCAAACCACCATAGTGCAATATAGGAAAAGGGTTCTATATTGCACATGTAATAAAAAGAGCACCCTCCCTGTGCATACAAGGCAGATCCTGAAAATATGAACATCACAAAAACAAGGCAAAAACGACATATATTACCTCAAGGTCCGAAATACAATGTAAACACTGAGGGCATAAAATATCATTGTGAAATGCAGAACATGAAGCAATCACCCTCAAGGTGGCCACCACACATCTGAGCTTCTTTTATAGGTCATATGGTAGGTGGAAACACACCACATCAAGTACAGGTGCTCCTGCACTCCCACCACCGTAGTTACGTTAGGAAGGGGGGCTCAGCAGGAACGGGAACTCCGTTGAGGTTTCCTTCCCATCCTGCAAGCCACTGATGAGCGAATGCCCCCTCAAGAGGTATACCGCAAATATGGGGGGTAGGACCTACACACTTCTCCTGTCACTGCAGGGAGACCCTGACGGACACACCCCTTCCAATACTGACAGGTAGCTGCCCGTGATCCACGGTGCAGCTGCGGCGCAAAGCCCAGCTCTCCACAAGACTGGAAGCCAGGGGCCCGGCCGCCCATGGCACAACATGGGATGACGACGCTGACGTCAGACTCCTGGGGCTCATTGGAGGGCCTCAATCACCTGCACTGTGGGGGAGAACAGGAAGGTGCCCCCAGGAATGACCCCAGCATGGCAGGGCACCTATACAGTGAAGGGTGGCTGTGTATGACCTAATGGTGGGGCCGCCAGCACCAAGGCAGCGTTGATCCGATCCTTCAGACCATTCTGACTGCCCAATGTCTCCAGGACCCACCCAGGGCCTTGTGGGTGCCAGTGGCATTGGAGACCTCTTCTGGTGTCCAGTGGTTGTCCGTTAGAGTCCCCCTCGGTTGGGGGGAATTTCCTAGAATTGGAGCAGGGAAGCGCTTACTGTGCACTTCAGGTAACTAGTATGACATCACTCCACACGCTGTCCTTAGAGAGGGGCCTCCTGGTCAGCCCAGCTAGGAAGGGCCTGCACAGCCCACACAACTCCCTCCTGGGCAAAAGCACTTACCATGCGGTGAGGGATGCAAAGGGACTGCCAGCGCTAAGTAGAGGGGCACAGTTCCAAGCAGAAACCAACAGTAGAGATGGCACCCTTCAGGACCCCAGGCTCTCCACAGCAAACACGGGTGGGGAGGTCACCAATCTGCCCCCAGAGAGCAACTGAGGGTGCACAGGGCAGGTGGGCAGCCAGAAGGCCAGCACATAGGATATCTTTGCAAAGAGGCAGTCCTTCCCTCAGCACAACAGGCTAGTAGTACCAATGTCTCTCACCATGTACAGGATGTAGACCCAGCAGTGTCTGGTTACAAATCCCAGGCAGTGTCTCAAAACATGGGGTTACAGCCACTCTACGTATACTCAAAATGCCTTTGATCTACAGGGGCTTCAAACGAGCCTCAGAAGTGTACACCGCCCCCTTTCAACACCAGCCCTGGCTCCAGACATCAGTAGGGGGTAAACAAGCCCTTTGTGTGAGGGCAGGACACAGCCTATAAAAATTATAATTGTGCCCTGCCTCCCTCTCTCCCAGGCCGGGAAGACCATTCAGTACACAGATGTAATCCTGTTGCACCTCCACCCTCCCTGTGTGATGGCTGACTGGAAAGTATGCACAATGCCCAGCTGTCACTCTCCCCTAGACGTGGATTGCAGTCAGGCTGCAAAGCACAAAAGTCATAAGCACAGTGAAATGCCCACTTTCTAAAAGTGGCATTCCCACTATAGTAATAAAACATCCATCTACACCAATTAGCAGGATTTCTCACTACTATTCGAAATATACCAAACATGCCCACAATACCGCTCACAGATCAGAATTCACCACCTAAGTACATTCAAGGGAATTCCCAATGTTAGCCAATGAGAGGAGCAGACCTCACAGCAGTCAGAAACCAAATGTTGTCACTACTGGAACATGCCACACAGTGAAGGCACATGTCCTACCTTTTACCTACATAAACAAGAATCTGCCGAGGGGGCTACCTAGGGCTTACCTTAGGGGTGACCCGCATGTAGTAAAAGGGAAGTTTCAGACCTGGCAAGTAACTTTAGATGCCAAGTCAATGTGGCAGTAAACTGTCCACACAGGCCCTGCAGTGGCCCATTGTGTGGGATGAATACAAAAAAGATATGGGCCCATATTTATACTTTTTGATGCAAACCAGCGCCGGCGCTGGTTTGCGTCAAAAAATTTACCGCTGGCTAATTCCATTCCAACACTCCAGGCGGGCGTCTTATTTATGGACTGACGTTAGCCGGCGCTGCGGGCTGGTTAGAGTGAAAAAAAAATTACTCTAACCAGGCAGCACAGGCGTAGGGAAGAATGGGGGTTGTGCGTCAAAAAATGGTGCAAGTCAGGTTAGAGTAAAAAATCATGGCTCTAGCCCGGACTTGCACCATTTTTTGATGCACAACCCCCTTTGAAATGACTCCTGTCTTAGGAAAGACAGGAGTCATGCCCCCCTGTCCAATGACCATGCCCAGGGGACTTGGTTCCCCTCGGCATGGTAATTGGGCACAGTGGCATGTAGGGGGGCCCAAGTTAGGCCCCCACTATGCCACTTAAAAAATAAAATAAAAATTACTTACCTCTACTTCCCTGTACTTAACTGGGATGGGTCCCCCCATTCATGGGTGTCCTCCAGGGGTGGGCGAGGGAGGCAGGGGGTGTCCCTGGGGGCAGGGAAGGGTACCTGTGGACTGCTTCCATGGTCAGAGACCCTGGAAATGAGCCCACAGGTCCCTTCACGCCTGCCCTCACCCAGGTGTTAAAAAACAGCGCAAATCAGGCTGTGTGCCATTTTTTAGGGCCCGTCCCCTCCTGCACGTCAAAATGACCCGGGAGTATAAATAAGGCGCACATGCCTTAAAGTCATTTTTTGGATAGGAACGCCTACCTTGCATGTCATTAACGCAAGGTGGTTTTACGCATCCAGAAAATGACGCACACTGCTGAATTTTTACGTTCGCGGGGTCGGGCGTCAAAGTATAAATAGGGTGTTAGGTTTGCACCAAATTTGCGTCAAAAACTTTGACGCAAATTCGGCACAGAGTATAAATATGCCCCTTTGTGCATCAGGAAAACAACTAACAGAAAAGCCAAGTAAAATGTTTGAAAAACATGTTTTTTTGCAAGAGAAAAATGTATTCATGAAAATGTGAAAGAATATATAGCCACTTTTTAGGTATTTAGGGTGAGTTTGGAGATTACCTGGATGCGTATTTTAGAGACTGTTCTTGCAAAAAGGTTCAAGAAAAGTTGATGGGATATCAAAACTCAACTTTGATTGATGCGCTTGATAATGCCAAGGAAATAGAGAGTTCCACTTTCAGGAAGAAAGTCGACTTCTGAAGAAACAAATCAATTTTCCTCAGTGTGTGCTGTGAGGATACAAATAGTAGGTTGGTTTTAGGAAAAATGCCAGGTGCTTTTAAATATGGATCTAAAATGCATCTAAGTAAAACTTCTAATTGCACATTGATAGGTAAAAGATCCAACAACTAAAAAAAAATTGGGCACTTTCAAAGTGTTTTGATCCTCCGCTGCCATCTAGTGACCAATGTAAGCATTGCTCAGTACGGCAGCCAGCTACTTGAATTTACTATACTGCCGACCTGTGTAAAACACTGAGACTATGTTGTCATAAACAGGACAACTCAGGATAGGAAATAACAATATATAAGAACTGTCTCAGTAAGATGTTAAGAGGAGGGAATTCATTAGAAAGAGAAGAGAAACGATATAGAGGTTCTGCAGAGGCGTATCTTTGTCAGGGCGAGTGAATCTAACATGCTTTTTCTAACAACCACTACAGTGAACCCAATAAAAAAAAGCTAAAGCATCTCTGTCGTCCCGCTGCCATGGAGCGTGAAGGAAAACAATGTGATGTAACTGGTGCTCATGCAAGGCGCTCCAATACCCGATCGCGTTAACGCTGTATCAAACTTTAAAATGCGATGGAACGCGAAGGGGAGGGACAAAATTACAAAATTGTGCGTCACACTAAAGCATATCGGCAAAGGTGCAATAAACCATGTAAAAGAGTCTGTCTGCAAGGCGGTGCCAAAACCACTGCAAGGCGGTGCAAATCCGCCACAAGGCAGGACAAACTAAAGCATTTACCAAGGATATCAAGGGATTTTTGCAAGGTAGGCCCAAGAACGAATTAAAGTGATGGGCGTGAAGTGGGCGTGGTTAAACCCCACAAATAGATTATTACACATCAGAAAGCACCACTTGTGCGCTGCTACGCTAGACCTAAAAAGGCAGCCAAAATGCATCTAACTCTGTCTGAATGGCGGTCCCATATGCTTTGGCGAGAGAGATGAGGATTTTGGCCAGCAGGCAGAGAAGGAGGAGGGGACATGAGAGGATATTTAGGGTCAGGGTTACCCTGTTTGAACAGAGGAGGAAATACATGAGAATTGCAGACTTAGTAGTGAGGTAATCCTGGAATTATCTGATGAGTTACAACCTCAGATTCAGACCCTAACAATCAGGTGCAATGCAACCCCACCACATGTTCAGGTATTATGTTGTCTACATCTATTACCTTTGTGCAGTCATCAGGGGGTCATAGCAGTAGCAGGGGGTGTCACAAAGTGCTTTTTCCAAGTTCTTTTGCAGGTTTCTGGACATCGTGGTTAGCAAAGTTAACAAACATATATATTTCCCAAATACCCCCAATATTTGCAACAGGCCAAATTAATGCTTCCCTGGGTAGCACGGTTCCCCAGTGTAATTGGCTGCATTGATGGCATACATGTTGCCATTTGTCCGGCTTCAGCAAATGAATTCATCTATAGAAACAGGTAAAGCTCATGCTCACTCAATGTACAGATCGTGTGTGATGCCTCATGTATCATAACAGACCTTATGGGCCAGATATCCAGGCAGCACCCATGACTCTTTCATGTTCTGCCATAGTGGAACATGTAACTGACTGTCACAGGGTGAATTTGGCGATGGTTTTCTACTCAGTAAGAAATTTGCAGATACAGTGGCCAGAACTGTTTGTGTGATGTGACCTAATGGTTTATCCTTCACATGATCTTTAAAGAGACAGTGCATATGCCTTGCATCCTTGTATACTCACATCATACCTGATTCCAAGAACAAGAAGTTAAAGGCAGTACAACAGGGCAGACAAGACAACACGCTCCATCATTGAATGAACATTTGGAATACTGAAGTCCAGGTTCTGCTGCCTCCACAAGACTGGTGGAGCACTACTGTACATACCTGAGGCGTTCTGTAAGATTATCACCACGTGTGTTATAATACACAATATCGCCATGAGGAAGGGTCTGCACAACATCACCATAGAGCCCGAATCTGACTCAGAAAAGGAATTACCACCACTACAGGTAAGGTAGGATGGGTAAAGTGTAGCAGAGGGTCGTTCACGATGCACAGAGATCACCAAGAGCCATTTTTGAGGTAAGAGTGATTACAAAATCTAAGAAATGGACACCACACATTGTGGAAATGCATAGTACATAACTGAAAGATCACCTTTTATTCAGGTTGTGACAATTAAGTATCGCTCCTAAATCAACTGCCATTGCGGATGTAACATTGTGTCAACAAGGCAACAAAGTATGTCACTACAAACAAAAAAAAGTAGATGCATGACTGAGTGTTCAATGTATTAATTTTTTCTGGCCTCTGCAGTTGGATGCCTTGTCAGCAACACTGGCCTGTGGAAGTGGGGACATGGTGGATCCAGAAAACATTTGACATGTATGCCTAGTACAGCATCCCACTTCCATAGATATGGCACTGATGCTAGAGCCATCTTCACTCTCAGGTGGTGGCACAATGTTGGGAACAGAGAGGTTGTGGCTCTGTATGTTTTCAAGTACTGTGGTCACTTGAACCAGCTCATGTGCAACATCCTGACAGCTGTGCCACAAGTCATTTTGTATGTTTACAGACCTCCTTGTAAGAGTTGTTGTGGCTACTGCCAATCAATTAATGTAATAATGAGGGCATCAAAGTGTGCAAGGTACTGCCTGTGCCTGCATCGTTGCGGACATTGCTCCTTCTCCTTCTCCTTCTCCATGGCATCAATCCATCTGCAATTGCTGCATCAACCTTGACATGGTTTACAGATGTCTATTAACAGTCTTGATTTGTTTGGTTTGTAGGCGCTGTACAGAGATGACAGACGTCTCTAGACCAACAAACAGAGGAGAATTGTCTGATACGTTGTCTGACACATTGTCATTGTGGACTGTTGCTGGTTGGCCTCTACGGTGTCTGTGTGACCTGCCCACACATATAGTTGTGTCCCCGCTTTGGGATTGTTCCTCATTACCATCCACAAACTCTGGTAGTGGTGCAACAGATGCTGTCCTAGAAGTTGGAGTAATGGGCATAGGAGTTGGTAATGTGCTGTTCTCCATTTCCACATATGTGTCAGTAGCTTCGTCAGCATTAATTGTCTCTGACACGTCATGGGTGTGATCTGTGGAAATGCATGTAAATAGTTACTGTAAATAAATGGTTAATGTCTGTTCATATTATTGTTGTAACTGTGCTTTATGTGTTTGTGGCATGTTTACAATGTACCAATATGTGTATTGTAGTCAGCAGCACACAGTATAGCATGCAACTTTGTTGTACTTCAAGCATATCAATGAAGTTTTGTTTGCTGTGATGTTTTATTTGAGGAATTACTAACATTATGTTATGTTAAGTGAGTAAAGGGATGTTGACTTACCTTGGCTGGTGCCTGCAGGATTGAAGGTGTCTATGTTTGACATTCCCACCACACTTTCAGGTTCCAGTGTCCCCTCAATGAGTGTCTTCATGGATGTGGGAAGAGGGTGTTTTGATGGTCCTCTACCTGTGCCACGACCCTCAGCCATACTGCTAGCCACCTTCTCCTCTGTGTGAGATCTCAGGTCATACCCGTGTTTGTGATCTCTCGACTCCTCTGTGTGACACCAAGAGAGTTCACTTTCTCCAAGATGTTGTTTCATTTCTTGGTCTTCTGGGTCTCAGGAACAGTAAATGAGGCCTTCCCAAATAGCTGGTCCATTTGTGCCACACATTCTTCTGTGAGAATCTCCAGCTCCTTTTAAAAAACCTGATCTTGTGCTTCCTGCTCCCAGAATCCTTGCCCTCATCTTCCTTGGACATGGTGTGGTTCATGCACAGGTATTCCACAGCCAGCAGTGCGAGAAGGTGCACTCCTTCCTTCCAACACCTTTCTAGGCTTCTGGGTTGTGGCCACACCCTGTATTTCTTAACTTCCTGGTCTGACATAATCATTCTGCATCCAGAATGCTACTTTTCCTATTTTGCAATTTCTTATTAGGAAATCTCAATTTTGTAATTGACAAAATTGCCATTTCCTAATTGCAATTGCAAATCCATAGAAATTGCTATTAGTGGAATCTGCGGTTACCGAAATCTCATTTTGTGATTCCCTAATAGTGATTTCTACAGATTTGCTGTTAGAAAATCGCAAAGCCTCACTTTTATATATATGGCCCTTAGCGTATTAACATTTTAAGATAAATAGGGGCGGATTTAAGAGCACTTAGTACCACCAGAGCATCACCAGTGGCACTAACCACTGTTCCATATTTACACGGAGGTGTAATGACACTTTTTGTGGCGTTATGCCTCCTTGTAAATATGGGCCCCCCCGACACAGTTTTTTGTGTCAGAGGGGCGTGCAATGGGTGTTGCAGTGGGCTTTTAACGCTGCCCGAAATTTATGACAAATAATAAATATTTGGCAGCGCCAAAAGCTAATGCCACACCTGCCAAAATGAGAAGGAATGCTTTTATTCCTTCTCATTTTTTGCTTTTTTCCATGTGTGCTGCATTCCGCAGCACACATAGAAAGAGCAAAATGCCTTGGATGATTGTTTATGTGTAGGAAGGTGTCCCTTCCTGTATATAAACAATCATTCCAAAATGACGCTTTGGTAATTCTGTGTGTGCTGCATTTTGCAGCACACATAGACATGCCAAATCACCATTATAGATTGTTTATGTACAGGAAGGGGCAACTTCCTGCGCATAAACAATCTATGCCCTCAACGCAGACACCCTTGCACTATGGTGCAAGGATGCCTGCGTAGGCAGCTTAATTCAGCACCGGCGCAGGAGAAAATGAAGGGGTGGCCCGTATTCCTGTAAATACGGTGCATCCCTGAGTTTCAAAAGTGGCACAGCGTGGCGCTGCTATTTTTGGTGCAGCACCACGCTGCTCCACTTTGGAATAAATCAGGGCCATATTGTTTCCACTCATTTATTTTTTATTTTATTGTACATACTTCTAGTTCTATTTTGCGTAAAAAAGGGAAACATCATGATGTTACACCATTCCTTAGCAACATTTGTGAAATGTCATGTAGAATGTCTGATTATTATTACTCTCTCAGCTTCTAGCTGAAAACTTAGATAACATTTTTTGCTGGTGATCTTTTTTGGGACAACTGGAGGGTCAAGCAGCACCTTTTCCCTTTTGAGCCTTTTGGCCTTAGAAAAAAACTTGGAGTTATAATTGGAGCTGTGTTCTAGTAATGTAAGTCCCATTAGCTGATCACAACACTGACCTAGAAAATGATGTCGGTTGTGAAAATGTTACAAATGACATTCAGTTGATCAGCTGATTCACTAATGGTTTTAGTACCTCATGCACCATCAGAAAAGAAATCAACTTTAAGTCACCCATTCATCAGTGGAATAAGAACTGTGGTACCAGGATATAGTAGGCAGAATATTGTTGGACATAAATATCCTGCCCTAAATATCCTATGCACAAGTATCACCCCACTGAAGTTAATAACAGAAAATGTACACTCAGTAGGACAATATTTGTGTGAAAGGCATATAGGACACCATATTTATGTCAAACTACATTTCTGGCAGACAACTTGCAGGAAAATTAAAATATGGATAAGTAGTGACTTCAGCAGAAACCATCATCAAAATTCATGACTCAGTGACCCCTTCCTCCACATTCCACTTGTTTCTTACAAACATTTTTTCATTCATTCCCCCATAACCACGCATCTGAACTCAAGGCATCATTGTCATCTCATATGCCGATGACACCGAACTCATCTCTTCTCTGACGGAAAAGACTACCAACTCCAGAATCATATTCATCAACTGCATGACCATGGGAGCAGACTGGATGGGAATAAACCGCCTTAAGCTCAGATCCAATAAGACAAAAGTCCTGATCTTTGGTAGCAAGCCCTCCTCTGGGACCACCTAGTGGCCGCCAGAGCTCAGACCAACTTCAACACCCACTGACTACACCAGAAACTGGGAATCATGGTAGATGACAAACTCTCTATTTCTGAACAGATCAACGCAGTGAGCACCTCCTGCTTCCACATCCTACACATGCTACATACGATCTTCAAAAGGCTGCAATAGAATATCAGACAGACTGTCACCCAAGCACTCATCACAAGCAGGCTCAACTACGGTAATGCATTCTATGCTGGAATCTCCACACAACTCTTACAAAGGCTCCAGATCATCCAGAATGCCACCACAAGATTCATACTATACCTCCCACACCACACTCTCATCGCACTGCACCTCAAGGAACTCTATTGGCTCCCCATCAACAAATGCAGCCAATTCATACAGCTCACTTTCATTTACAAAGCCCTACACAACATCGGACCAACATACCTCAACAATCTCATACACTTTCACCAGCCAACCAAACATCTATGCTTTACCTCACTCTTGCTCGCATACAGCCCACCACATTCACACAGGCAGTTGCTCCTTCTCATGCATTCCACCCAAAACATTGAACAAACTCCCCCAACACAATAGGGCCTCCTCCTCACTTCTTGAGTTTTGCAAGGGGCTTAAGACCTGGCTCTTTGAATAACTCCATGGGGACCATTCACCCACTCATCTGCTCAAGCACCTGAATACCCACACGGGTGATTAGTGTGCTTTACAAGTCTACCTAACATAACATAACTTAACATACCATTTTTAAAAAAATTCATGCTGAGACACTTTTGCACAATGCTTCTCACTATTTTACCTTCCCATTGTGAGCTAAATAATCTCCCCAAAATTATTTCCTATAGTTTTCCTCTTTCGAAATATACCAGGGAAGTTTAGAGGATTTTTCTTCTCTCTGTAAAAGCTTAAGAGAATCAAACTACACACCTCACAACTACCTACTGTTTTTGTCATTCTTTCCATACAGTCCAATTCTTTTAGTTCAACCATCAAATATCATAACACCAGGATCCTGGTGTCTGTTCACAGTAAAACCAACTTTTTCAGATTAGTCTCGTCTCAGATTATATGATCTCCACTAACCACTTTCACCCCCTATGAAAGGGTTTTCTCTGTGAAAAGGCCTCTCTTCTTGATGGGCTTCTAAGGTTTGAGAGTAATGTCTGTCTAATTAACTCACTCTGTGCACACGTATAGAACATTCTTGTACTACAGAACCTAGGCACTGATTTGTCCCGACATTCTCTGTGATGGTAACGGGAGAGAATGTACAAAGTATTCTTCAGAGGGAAATGTAAAATCAAGAAGTGATCAGTGTCTGGAATAAGAACGTTATGTAGACTCTGGGATTTGCCTTTGGGACTGGTTGCTAATGAACATGGTTGAGAAAGCCAGGAAGGTTGTGAAGGACCTATCTATGGTGGTTAGGACATCAGGATCATCACTGGTGGAGGTCAGAGGAGAGACTCCCATGTTATAAGAGGCAACAGGGCTTTATAAGCAGTGCTGTTCCCTTGGGAATTAGCCTAACAGCTCTTCTACGTTGTATTGGGGTCTTCACTATCAATTTGTTCATCGTTGTTGCATCCTCACCTTTATTCTGTTGTCCCCTTCTCTGACCAGCTGTCTGAATTACGATCTGTTACTGTTTGTTGGCCAGCTACCTGAACTATGACTTGCCTCCTGGATTAGGAGTTTGTTTGTGTTTGCTCAGTGGTTGCCTGAACTCTGTCTTGCTCCCTGAATTCTAGGCTTGCTATCAACCAGGATTCTACTGTTGCTCTTCTTTCTGGCTGAGGTTCTCCGCGCCCACCATTATGACGCTGATCTGCATATTCACCAATACTCTCTTTCTCAGAGCTCTTCAATGCTTAAGCCAAATAATAAAACGTTCCTTTATTTACCGTCAGCATATGTTTAGCATTCACCTTTGAAAAAGCTATTGGAAGTATGAGAGATGTGTGGCTAGGCTGAGTCATTCCAGCTATCTGCTCCAGAGTTCAGTTCTGCTGTTCATGGTTGTTCATGCACAGGCAGGGCTAAGTTCTCGGGAGTGTGATAGATTGTTTTCAGACTCAGGCCCATATTTATACTTTTTTAGCGCCGCATTTGTGCCAATTTTTGACGCAAAAACGGCACAAACTTACAATATACAATTGTATTTTGCAAGTTTGCGCCGCTTTTGCGTCAAAAAATGATGCAAATGCGGCGCTAAAAAAGTATAAATATGGGCCTCAGTCACTCCAAACCTGCGAATCCTGACAAATATCTTGTCACCTTTCTCCAGCCTACCATTCAATATCTAATAGTTCCAGCACTACATTAGATTTAATAGTTCATCTCCTCTTTGATTCACCGATTTCTACGAATGTCCCATAACACATTTCTTTTACTGTCTAGTGAAGCAGCTTTACATCTAGAGTTGCAATCTCCATTTATCACAATAACATCACCACAGAAAGGGTCTTGGGGCCATATTTATACTTTTTGACGCAAAACTGCGCTAACGCAGTTTTGCGTCAAAAAAATTTGCGCCGGCTAACGCCATTCTGAAGCGCCATGCGGGCGCCGTATTTAATCAATGACGTTAGCCAGCGTTAGCCGGCGGCGCTGCCTGGTGTGCGTGGAAAAAAACGACGTACACCAGGCAGCGCCGGCGTAGGGGGATATAGGGCTTGGGCGTCAAAAAATGGGGCAAGTCAAGTTGAGGCAAATTTTTCGCCTCAACCCGATTTGCGCCATTTTTTTCGACTCCCAACCCCCGTAGAAATGACTCCTGTCTTAGCAAAGACAGGAGTCATGCCCCTTGCCCAATGGCCATGCCCAGGGGGCTTATGTCCCCTGGGCATGGTCATTGGGCATAGTGGCATGTAGGGGGGCACAAATCAGGCCCCCCTATGCCACAAAAAAAAAAAAATAAATGACTTACCTGAACTTACCTTAATGTCCCTGGGATGGGTCCCTCCAGCCTTGGGTGTCCTCCTGGGGTGGGCAAGGGTGACAGGGGGTGTCCCTGGGGGCATGGGAGGGCACCTCTGGGCTCCTTCAGAGCCCACAGGTCCCTTAACGCCTGCCTTTTGCAGATGCTAAAAAACAGCGCAAAAGCGGCCGTACGTCATTTTTTTTGACCCGCCCACTCCCGGGCGTGAATTTTGCCCGGGAGAGTAAATACGGCGCACATGCCTCGGAGTAAATTTTTTAAACGTGAACGCCTACCTTGCATATCATTAACGCAAAGTAGGTGTCCACGCTAAAAAATGACGCAAACTCCATGGACTTTGGCGCTAGACGCGTCTAACGCCAAAGTATAAATATGGAGTTAGTTTTGCGTCGAAATTGCGTAAAAAAAAACGACGCAATTCCGGCGCAAACGGAGTATAAATATGCCCCTTGGTGTTTCCAAATTAAAGTTTCAATTTCTTTAAAAAATGAGTGCTACAAAAGGAGGCTCGGAACTAGGCCATTCAGCATTGGGTAGAGTTCCATGAACCCTAGAAAGTGAGATGATCCAAATCAACCTCTAAGAAGTTTATATTAATGAACCCCACGTTCTAGAATGTAGATATGTTTAGAAAACACACGAAAACTGCAGAAACTAATCAACACCATTAACATCGTCTATTGCAGTAAAACATAGTTGAATCTTTTAAAAAGGTAAATACAGTCAGAAGAATAAAAAAAAGTACGAGACCAGACCATTAGCATTCCAAGAAAGTATAGGAATCTCTATTAGGATGAGAAGCTGTTTTGTCCTAGAGAATGTGTGGGCAATAAGCTCACGACTCTGCGGTGACCAACAGGATGTGAAAAGCACATGCCATTCTTCACCATCTACCTGATGATCTCAATAATTTCCAGGGGTCCATCTGACTTCCGAGATCCCATCAGCATAGGATTATACCTCTGAATTATTCCACCAGACTACACCACGCTTCAAGCAATTTTGTTTCCTTCTTTAGTATGAAAAGGCTAATGTCTTTGATAATAGGGAACAATTACTGCCAAGGGCACGGAATATATCTATATGTTTCCTGGATCATCCCAAGAACATAAAATTAAACTGTTGAAAGTTGAACAAACAATCCTAGGTTAATGTCCAGTAGAATAATGACCTGGAGCGGCAAAATCAAGTGTACTGTGTGGTTAGTTACAAGATATAACAGATTCGTGTTTTGGGGTAAGCTAGAGACTTTCATATATTTATTTCATATATTTATTTCGACCAGGCACTGCGAGAATATCCACGAATTACTCCAGTTTTACGACATGAAAGAATTTACACACTCACCCCTAACGATTTCCAACAGAACCTTGGGCCAGATGTAGCAAACGATTGCGACTCGCAAACGGGCCGAATCGCAATTTGCGACAGTGCAAAATCGGAAATGGGATGCAAAAAGCCCATTTCCGACTCGCAAAAAGCGATGGGACCCGTTTGCGAGTCGCATCCGGTGCGACCCCATTTTGCGACCCGCAAATTGCAAGTCGCAATTTGCGAGTCGCAAACCTTATGCAATTGCAACTCGCAAATTGCGACTAGTCGCAAAAAGCCCAGTTTGCATGTCCCATTTACCACTAACTCAGAGCAGGTGGTAACCATTACCAAAGTATAAAAGGAGACCCAGAAGGCATCTGGGTTACTCAAGATGGCGGAGATATACCTGATAGCAGTGAGGAGGAGAGTCTACGCAGCCCAGCAGAGGAGGAGGAGGGGCCACAGACAGGAGAAGATATATAGAACCAGGCAGACTCTTTTTCAGCAAACTGAAGAGGAGATCTATGACAAATACCGCCTTAGCAGCGCAGCCATTCTAGAATTAATAGATTTACTGAAACCACAGCTAGAACACAAGACTCTGCGTGGCTGCGCCATCCCTACGCATGTGCAAGTACTATGCGCACTGCACCTCTTGGCCTCAGGGAGCTATCAGGGGGTCATTGCCGTGGCAGGTGGGGTATCCCAAAGTGCAGTGTCAAGGTTCCTCAGGGCATTCCTAGATGCCTTAGTCACGCACATGTCTCACTTCATATACTTACCAAGGAATGAGGCAGAAATTAACAGCACCAAGCTGGACATTTACCGCATTGCCCACTTTCCTCATGTCATAGGGTGTGTAGATGGGACACACATTCAAATATGCCCCCCTGCTAATCTGGAACACATTTTCCGCAACAGGAAGTGTACCCACTCACTCAACATACAGGTTGTTTGTGATGCCCATTATGTCATCACGGACATCGTAGCTAAGTTTCCTGGCAGTACCCATGACTCATACATTTTTAGGCATAGTGGGATACATCAACGCCTGGAACGTGGGGAATTTGGAGACGGTTACCTCCTAGGTAGAGCCACAGACACTTGCAGACATACACACAGGTCACTGTGCACGACAATCTAACCGTGTACTTTTGTGCCCAACAGGTGACAGTGCATATGCTCTCAGGCCTTGGATCATGACTCCGTTTTTAACACCCAGAACTGAATCAGAGAGGCAATACAACAGTGCGCATAAGAGGACCAGGAACCTGATCGAGCGCACCTTCGGACTGCTGAAGGCAAGATTCAGATGCCTCCACCGCAGTGGAGGCGCCCTCCAATACACCCTCATTACTGCTTTCAAAATTGTGGTCGCATGCGCCATCCTCCACAACATAGCCACCCGACGTGGGCTACCTCTCACCCCTGCAGACCCAGATCCTGATGATGAAGAGCAAGAACAACCACATCGCCATCATGGGGATAGGAGTCTAGCTAATCAAGGCAGACTGAGACGGGACCACATTGCAACGCAATATTTTGGACGGTACGTGTCAACTCCCACCATACTCACCTATTAACCATTTGTTAAGTGGAACAAAAATAACTGTTTTATTAATGTCATGAAGAAACTATATACAAGTTGAAATTGTCCATGGGCAGGAAAATGCCAACCAGTCATGTGGCACATTAACGCCATGTGCCACATTAATCTGTCCTGGCTGTTATCTATTATCTCCTGCCCCTCCTGCCAGCCTGGCTGGTCCCTGCTGCGTCCATGGTGCTGTGCCTACCACTCCTCAGCACCCTACTGTGAGTGGCAGAGACACTGCTCACTGTTGAGCCCTCCTCCCAGGTGTATTTGTTAACTTCCTGGCTGTGATGTCATCATCATGTGCCATGAAGTGTTTCCAGAGTGTTCTGGTATGCTTTCTGGAGTGTTCTGCTGCATCTGCAAGCAATTTTGAAGGTAATCGCAATTTGCGACACCCACTCGCTAATTGCGAGTTTGTTTTTTGCACACTCGCAAACAGCGACCTCGCAAACTGCAGACTCGCACACAGCGTTGCGAGTCCGGCTGCGAGTCGCAAAATCGGATCGCTTTTTTTTCTGGCATTCCAATTTGCGACTCGCATTTTGCGAGTCGCATCAACTCGCAAAATGCGAGTCGCAATTTTTATTTTTCGCTATTTTTAGCTATCCGTGCTGTAATTTTATTATTTTTTTCAGTTTTGCATCACATTAGCAATTTTTCCTTTTATGACCAGAGTGTTTGGTTTATACAGTAGGGCATTAACTCCTAACTGGTTTACAATGTAATGTCCATCAGATGTTAAAACTTGGCAGAACCACTTAGGAGAATAACATTTACCTCATTGACAAGAAAGTGAAGAACATCATTTATTTCTGTGAGTCTGTCAGATAACAGAACAGAAGTCCTACAACAGTCACTCTTTCCAAAATTGTCATTCTGAGCAATTCAAGACATGATATTTCTTGTGCATATATTTGTTTTTTGTTTCATAAATTTAAAAATGTCAATCTAACAGGTCTAAGCACGATAGAACATTTCATATCATATACATTAAATGTATAAAATCCAGCGAGTTCAACCTGTGGGTCAAAAAAGGCTCATTACCGCATTTAAAAAGTGAGTAGGGGTCTTTGGTTGCGGCCACACACCACATCTCAGGAAAACAGACCTTTCTGTTTTTGTATCAATTGTATAAACGTATTTCAGGTGTATTCATTTGCCCGGTATGAGTGTACCCACGATGGCCTATGAGCATGAACATTTTAGGGGATCTGGAAGGAGAGCTTCCACACTTCCAATTGTCTTTTTTCAGGTTTTGAAATATTTATTAACATTAAAGCATACAATGGCAACACTCAAACATCAATAAACAGTGTACATTGGCTCAATTCCCGCTCCACTTCATGTCCAACCTCTACCACGGCAGGGACCCCACCCCTGCAGTAGCTACAAACAGACAAAGTAACCCACGTCAATACCATTAACAATGCTCATTGCTCCCAGCAAGTCCTTTGATGGGGCCTGACCTCAGCTGCATAAGGCAAACAGGAAGTCAATAGTAGATAATATAGTAGTAGACACAGGCCTTTGCAAACTTACTTTTCAACACAACAATGCACAACGGGGGTGCAGTAGACCCACTAGCCAAGGTAGGAAATCCCATTAGATTGTAGCTTCTCACACATGGTTAACGATTGTACCCTTCCCCCTGCACCCCAGGCCCCAATCCCGCTCGATAGATCTGGAATGGTCCCCAAATATCCCAGGGGCGGCTAAAGCCTGGAAGGAGTCGCCTTATGTGTCCGATTGCACATTGCCTATCCGTTATGCACTCCCTCAATGTTGGCAGAGACACACTTGCAAGTCTTATGTTCATTTATCATCCTTTCTGACTTGTACAAGTCGTAGTTCTTCTAATATTGACCACTTCTTAAGACCCCCAAGCCATTCTAACATAGTGGGAGGTTCAGTGATCACAATATTTTGTTGCTCCTTTATCCGATATGGCTAAGTGTAAATTGACAGCTCTGAGAACTGCTTTGGGGCATCCTAGTGCAACTAAGGATTACTGGTCCTCAATCATAACAATTGGGGTCGTTTAGCTCAAGTGTTCTGCGGGCTTAGTATTATTGCACCCAAATTGGGAGCAGGTATATCATTTTTTGCATTTGACTTTGTACTGAGGATAGTGCTGTAGGCTAAAGTCAGAACTCATCAACGCAACACAATGACAGTTACACCCCGATTTAGGTGCAGTTACACAGGATGGCTTGAATTTACATTTCTGTGGGGGGGTCATCAAATCTAAATCTGCCTATCCCAAATGAATTCCCATGGAATGGTGAATAACCGTGGATCCGTTTTTTGCCGGATACAGTTCTTCATGCTATTCTCAATTCCATTAGAAGCATGGGATTCGGAATTCAGACTACTGATGTCTTCAAGTTGACGCACACTGAAACCCCCAGCCTGCGGCGTTAAGATGGATGAGCATTATTTTTCAGCGGTCATGGGGATAATATTTCTTTCAGCGCCGAAACTTAACTTGACAACAGCTGATCACAGTCAGCTTCTTCCTGCACTGACAGGTGACCCAGCCCTCAGGAGGCATAAGTGGTAAAGACAAGCTGCACAAGAGTTTGAACTTACAGAGGTAATTGTGCTGCAACCACTGCATGCATTTTAACCAGGTTTGCAGAGTTTAGTTCATCATGATGGGGCATTGCTGGAGCAACCGAGGGCAAACCGAGCCAAGGGCCCAAAGATCAAGCTGCCTACAGTGACAGGTAATGCACTGATCATTTCTCTACACCATGCACAGTGCAAATCCAGTCTACGTCCGGCCCAGAATATCACAGAGTACACATCTGTTTACCACTGGGTATGGAGGAGAATCAGGACACTAGTGCTACCTATCCAGAAAGGCACTGGATTGGTGTTGATCCTATCTAAATGACAGGTACCAGGAAGTAGTTTTACCACCATTTATGTCTAAGAGTGTAAGACCTTCAGTCGTGGAATTCCTCGGGGTTCAACATTCAGCCCCACATTCATCAATATGTACATTCACCCACTAGTAAAACTCATAAATCATTTGGCCTTCAGTGCATGAACTACGAGAAGGATACACAGTTAACTATCACGTTGGAGGGAGTTGAATCTAACTCTTTAGAACCCTGCCATCTTCGTATGTCAGTGGTGTTGAAATGGTTGTAGGCTAATTCACGTAAATATACCTCAGACAAGATAGGGTGTTGTGGATAAAACATTCATTTACGTTTAGATTCACTGCGATTGGATCTTTTGGCCTACGACTTGGTTGACCTTGCCATCCTCAGCTAAGGTGGTCAAAAATCTGGGGGTGTACCTGGATCCTAATCTTTCCCTTGCGGGTCAGGTAAGGCATGTTGCAGCAACCTGCTTTTTCCCACTGATGTTGCACAAGAAGATTCTATCTTTTCCTCCTGATGCTGTCCCTCAAGTGGTGATCCAGGCAACCATTATTAGTCTCCTAGAGGCAGTGGTGTAACAAAGGCCCCCGCAGTTCAGGGGGCCGAGCTCCAGGCGGCTCCCTCAGCACAGTGCACTGTGCATGGGCAGTAGGCCCCTGACTGGGTCCGGGGAGGAGGGGGCGCCCTACAAGTACTTTGCAGGGGAGGGGGCTTAAGTTTCGTTATGCCACAGCATGAGGAATGTAACTCTCTTTTCTTAAGGCTGGATGGAGGCCTTTTAAATAAGTTGTAAAGGGTACAAAATGCAGTGGCCAGATTGGCTCTGGGGCTTCTCCACTTCTCGCCTGCCTCGGAGTTCCAGACATCTCTGCCCTGGCTTCCAGTGGAAAAGGGGTTATTTTCAAATCCCTCTGCCTAGTGTTCAAGGTAGTTCATCATAGTGGACCAATAGTGGACAAATCACGTATGGAACCCTCATCAGAGCTCCCCTGCTTGTGTTTTCAGTCTGGTGGCCAAGCCTTTTCGGGTAAAACGGCTAAGCTTTGAAATGAACTTGCCAGCTGTCTGTGGCTTGCTCCTTCCTCACATTAAAGTCATGGCTTTTTTAGAATTAAAATTCACTTCAATCAATCTGAGTGAGATAGTAAAGCTGACTTTTTCTTTACTTGGCTATCTTGTCTTTGTGTTTTCCCCCAAGCACCAGGACACCCCTCGAGGTAATCAAAGCGCTTTACAAATCCAGTAACATCACACACACAACAGAGAGTACAGTGAAAGCCAGTACAAGCCAGGAGCGGTAGCACCCAGTAATCCTCCTAGCAGGGTTCAACAGCTAAACTAGCCCTACTCTCTCCTCATTTATTTCTTACTGTACAGGTGGTTGTAAAGGGAGGTGCAGACCTTAGCCATTGGTAGAACACCACTCACCTTAACTCTGCTACCGCATCTCTGTCCCTACATTATCCGCTCACATGGGTCATTCCACCACACTGTCATCTGGGGACAACCCATTAGCTATCCTACCCTCCAGTGCATGGAAGAGGATATAAATATGGTTCATTTTCCAAATAAAGAATCAGGTAGGCCTCTTTAGTTTTGTGCCAACCTTGGGACTATCCTCTTCCCATTAACCACTTGCAAAAGGGCCTCTGGGGTTAAGATGGAGACAGGATTCTGGACTTCCAGCACAACCTGCTTCCTCCACAAGGCAGACGTTAATCTCCTCTGGAATGTGGGCCTGTTGTGCAGAGGACCTTAGATGTGCCAGCAAAGAAGGCAGCAATTATTCCACCCATGCAGTCCAGTAAATAGTGATTCTCACTAATGAAAAGTGGAAAGCATAGTCCATGTACAAATAAGTGATGGAATTCACTAAGGGCAAGCCTAGCCTAAATAGTAGCTCCAGACACATGTAAATGTAAGTGCTGAACCAACAAAAGCATCCGTACCAAGTGCCAATCAAAAACTTAAATTTAATCCAATATAGCCATTAAATGAACACTCTGTCAAATCACTGGACAGAGTATGCTTTGCCAAAAAAAATATTCACTCCTCTTTTGCCCATTTAAAGTATGCGGTCCCTGCATCACTGTGCTTTAGGTGCAATTCAAATTTAGAATGCATTTCAACTGCCAGGGGCCTACCTGAGTGCAGATCACAAGGTGAGCATTGCAAGAGTCACCTTCACTTAGCCTCTACACCCATTTTACATGTGTGAACTGCAACCTACCCAGAGCCAATTTACACTAGCAGCTCCAAGCTGTTTACCTTGTTTTAAAATGTGGGCAGGGTAAGTTGTAGCGCAGAACCAGTGTTAGCAGAGTATTACAAGTAGTGAAACTCCCTGTGGGACATCACACCAAAGCAGAGGTCAAATCTAGAGATCCAAGAAGTGGGAAAAAAACTTTTGTTGACTGGTATAATCCATGTTCCTACAGCAAACCTTGGCTGAATGAGAACAGATATGCTTCAACGTTTTCTAATAAAGTATTATGATGTGCAGTTTAGGATGCATAGGTTCTAGAATGAAATGGTCATTAAAAGGGTTAGATGTATCTTGTGTCTGGACTGAAATACAACCTTCCTTCAAACATTCCTATTTCTATTCCTTTTTCCAATCTGCGCCTCCATCCTTCGTTATATATTAGCATTGCCTTCATTTCTGGCAGTTCTTGAGATCTGTTGTACATTTAAAAATGAGCCACAACAAAGGCAAGGCTAGATGTATTAAGAAGTACCCCCCTCGTTACTGGGTTGTAAAACTGAACATTTTCTTCGACTTGAGACATCTATCACCCACAGAATGCACATAAAATGTGGCAAAAAGTAATAGGAAACTAAAATGGATTGCAAAAGTAAAATCTCTCTTACAAACCGCTTTGTACAGCTGAATAATTTCCAATTCCGTTGATTCAACTAATTTTAATCCGAATGGATTTCCATTTTGAGTACGTTTCCATCAGTTTTAGACTCCAAAAGGAAATGTTCGATTTATGACATATAAAGGATTCCTATTTTGGTGTCCGCCATACATCTAATCTGCCACTGGCAATACTTCAGGAGGATCTACAATCCTTTAACTATCAATAGTGAGCATAAATTGTTTGGAAGAAAAACACACAAAATGTCCAATCTTATGCTACTGGGTGTCTAAGCGACAACAATAATCCTACGTGCAAGTCCCACTGATGCCCTGCTTAATAAACATGTGAATGTTCGTTTTTCCTGAACCCTCCTGATGCATGGTTTGATCTTGTCATCTCCAAATCTTCATGATTCCTGGTTTTCATTCCCACAGTCTTTTTAGTTCCTGTTGAAGTTGCGAATGTTAAAGCTTTTCTATTTCTGCAAACCAATGGCAAATCCACCATCAGAGACACCCTCACTGACAGCCTCCCTGGACCAATCCTGTAATGTCATCACTGACTTCATTGCCCCCCTTGCCATAGACTCAAGACTACTTCTCCCTCAATAACTTAAACTTCCACTTCAATGACCCCAGATACAACAACACCACCAACCTCTTTAAAATCATTAACAACATTGGCATCAATCAACTCGTCAGCGAACCCACTCACACCGCAGGACACACACTGGACCCCATCTTCACCTCCAGCAAATGAGTCAAATACAGCCACATCTCCAAACTCACTTATATTGACCACTCCATCATCCACTTCAAAATTTCCAGTTAGCACACCTCCACCACCACACCATCCAACACCCTCCCCCCACCACAGATGGGACAAAGTCACACAGACCCAGTGGACCAACAACCTCAAAATATCCAACCCAGACACTGCAACAAACCTGGACCAGTGTGTCAAGAATTTGAACACCTGGATAACCAACAGCGCCAACCACGTAGCCCCCATCAATTCCAACTTGCACATCAGATCCAGCAAACAAACAAGATGGTACACCAAAGAACAGCAAACAGCAAAATGTGACTGCAAGCTACTGGAAAGAAGATGCTGCAGAAGCAAGAACACCATCAACAGGACCACCTTCAGATCCTCCCACAACCACAGAATGATAAGAGAGAGGAAGATGAATGTCCTAGCAGATCGGATCAATGCCAGCTTCAAAAACAACAAAGAACTTTCCAAGATTGTCAAAGAGTTCTCCAATCCCACGGCCACAGAAAACAGCATAACTGCCTCTCAAGAACTCTGCGACAACCTGGCAAACGTTTTCCACAGCAAGATCAGCACCATCTACAGAAACCTGGAACCTCAGCCCACAAAGATAGACCCCTCCTCACCACCTCCTTCTCTGACCACTTGTCGACTAGATGGAACCAGCTCCCACCCCTGGTCAAAGTCCTGGAGAAAGCCATCAACAGGGAGCTCACGAGACACCTGGAACATAACCACCTCCTCATCACCTTTCAGTCTGGAATCCACAACAACCACAGCACTGAGACTGCTCTGATAGCTGCAACCAATGACATACAAACCCTCCTTGACCGAGGAGAGACAGCTGCACTCATCCTCCTCAACCTCTCAGCAGCTTTTAAAACCATATCTCACCACATAGACTACGCGACATCGGAATACAAGGAGACACACTCAAATTAATCACCTACCTCCTCACTGGAAGAACTCAGAAGGTCAGCTTACATTTGTTCATCTCCAAACCCAAGGGCATCATCTGCAGCAACCCCCAAGAATCATCCCTCAGACTCACCCTCTTCAATAACAACATGACCCCCCTTGGCCGACATCATCAGATCCCGCTGACTAAACATCATATCTTATGCAGACGCTGCTCAACTCATCCTCTCCATCTCTGAAGACCCCACCAGAACCAACTTCCTCAGGTGCATGACAAGCATTGCAACATGGATGAAAAACAACTGTCTGAAGCTGAACTCTGTTAGCACTCATCTTTGGCAACAAGGCCACAGCCCGGAACAGCTCCTGGTGGCCACATATCTAGGACCTTCACCCACTCCTACGGGACACGCCAGAAAACTCTACAACATCCTAGACAGTAAACTGACCATCAGATCATGGATCAACGTAGTCTCCTCTGCCTGCTTCTTTACCCCACGCATGCTACGAAGAATCTTCATATGGTTCCTCCAGGACACAAAACACACCGTCACTCAGGCCCTCATCACCAGCTGACTCGACTATGGCAAACCTCTCTATGCAGGGACCTCCACCAACCTCCTACAAAAACTCCAGACCATGCAGAACGCAGGTGCTGGACTCATCCTTGACCTTCCCCATCGATCACCTATCAACTCCCACGCAGAAGACTCAACAGAAAAGTTGCTGATTCAAGCTACTGATCCACACATACAAGGTTTTACACAACCAGGGACCCGCCTACATCAACCAATTCCTCACCTTCCATCCCTCAAGACAGCTATGCTCTGCGTCCCTCTCTCTCGCCTACATACCCTGCATCCACCGCAGCAGAATAGGAGGATGCTCCTTCTCTTACCTAGCGGCCAAGACCTGGAGCAACCTTCCACTGCAACTACAGACCTCCTCTTCTCTACTGGAATTCCGAAGGGCACTGAAGAACTGGCTATTTGACTGAGCCCTCCAGCCCCAGCGCCTGGATACCCTACCAGGTGATTAGCTGCATTTTACAAATCCACTGATTGATTGATTGATTTCCATTGTATTATTTAAAAAAAGATACTTAGATACCAGCGTCCATGTAGGTCTTTAGGTTACCTTACATCTGAAAGATTTATCCAAAATACCTCACTTTGCAAAATAATCTATGACCTGGCTATCAAAATGTTAAAATGCACTAAAATCGTAATTTGATGTTCCCAGGGTCATTGTCCCTTCCTGGTCATTAGGTTGAGTTTTCATTTTCCTTTCCATATTGCTTACATAACTATTGCCACACAAGTACTCCAAAATTTGCACATAATGATCAGTATCAAAAGCCGTAAATTATTTCAGTTTTATCCTATGTCCGGTATATAGATAGCTAATAACACTGTCACAATGGGAACAGCTCAAACAGGGGAATGTGTCAATTTCCCAGTATTTGATGCTGCTTACCTTTCTGCTGCTATATTTAATATATTTAATATTCCTACTGTATCAAACATAAAATATGGGTTTGTGGTAGATGTAGAAGTAGAGTGGTGTATTGAGGAATGGAACATGAATTAAAATCCAGAAGAAAGGAAACAGATGGCTCCGTGCAGTAAACAAAGGGCTTTATTAAATTAGGCTCTGCATCCAATGCAGAGCCACTTTTCTTGCGCCCCCTAGCACCCCTATAACGGCACCACATGTTTGCCATATTTAACATACGGCGCACCATGGCGGTAGTTAGGGAACTAGCGTCGACATTTTTGATACTAGTTTATTGCATTGCAGGATTAGCATAATAAAATGTGACGCTAATCCTGTAAAGCACATTTGAGGTCCATTATAAATAATGGTGTGCATTTTTTTAACACCTGCTTTGTTCAGGCATTAAAAATGCTGCAGAAAATGCAGCAAATACATCTTTTAGGTTTTTTTGCACCATTTTTTGGCCCCCCTAAATGGGGAACGCCCCCTTGCATACATTATGCCTGGTGCAGATATAATGTGGCACAAGGGGTTACAAAGTGGTGCAATGCATGCACTGCGCCACTTTGTAAGTCTGGCACTGCGATTTTGGCCTCGTTGGGCCACATTAGTGTTAAAAAAATGTTTTTGCTAATGTGGTGCAAGGAGGCACTAGGCCCTCTTCAATCTGGGCCTAAATGTCCAGAGGAAGCACCCAAAAATGTGTATCCACTTTCTGCGTCCTCGGGCACTTTGGTATTGCAGTCGCCTGTGCACAAAGGAGATGTTTCCTCATTAGCATGTGTGCATGGCTCCATGGTAATGAGGGAAATAGTTTACGTCTGTGCCTGCGTCGTACTGTGGACACAAGCGCAGAGGCAACAATATTGTCAGGAGGAGCACTGACTGTGCACTACCAAGAGTTGGCACACACTCAGGCGGTCATTCTGACCCTGGCGGTCAAAGACCGCCAGGGCGGAGGACCGCGGGAGCACCGCCGACAGGCCGGCGGTGCTCCAATGGGGATTCCGACCGCGGCGGTAAAGCCGCGGTCGGACCGGCAACACTGGCGGTCTCCCGCCAGTGTACCGCCGCCCCATTGAATCCTCCAAGGCGGCGCAGCTTGCTGCGCCGCCGAGGGGATTCCGACCCCCCCTACTGCCATCCAGATCCCGGCAGTCCGACCGCCGGGAACTGGATGGCGGTAGGGGGGGTCGCGGGGCCCCTGGGGGCCCCTGCAGTGCCCACGCCACTGGCATGGGCATTGCAGGGGCCCCCGTAAGAGGGCCCCTACAAGTATCTCACTGTCTGCTTGGCAGACAGTGAAATACGCGACGGGTGCAACTGCACCCGTCGCACAGCTTCCACTCCGCCGGCTCGATTCCGAGCCGGCTTCATCGTGGAAGCCTCTTTCCCGCTGGGCTGGCGGGCGGCCTGAAGGCGGCCGCCCGCCAGCCCAGCGGGAATGTCCGAATTACCGCCGCGGTCTTTCGACCGCGGAACGGTAACCTGACGGCGGGACTTTGGCGGGCGGCCTCCGCCGCCCGCCAAGGTCAGAATGAGGGCCTCAGTGTGCCCCTCCCCAAAAGGCGGCTGTTTGTTTACCCCTGTCTTATGGGCAGCACATTGATCATAACAGGGTGCACTGCCCTGATCTGCACCCAGTGCACCTTGTTAAAGGTGCCCTGAGCACAGACTAGGACAGTGCCCCTTCCCCTCTCAATCATATCTAAGAGGCGATGAAAAGCCACCCGGCACAGCTTTCCTTGGCCTCACAGATATGGAATAAGGCAAGGTAGCGCAAAGCACTGCACTGCCTTACTCTTCATCAAGGAGGCGTTCCATGGGGATTGCAGTGGGTTTTCCCACCCAGCACCAATGGGTTTTAACACATTCCCAGATTTACAAGGATCTGCAAACCTGGGAATGTATCAGAACTGGGTGCCTCGCCAGAGGAGGCGTACCGAGGAGAAATAACTTACTTTATTTATTTCAGCACACATAGAAAGAGGAAAACGCCTCCCTTGATTGTTTTTGTGCAGGAAGGTGTCCCTTCGTGCACAAAATACATTTTGGCAAGAACGCAGACACCTTTGCACCATGGTGCAAGGGTGCCTGCATTGGCGCTAGGCACCAATTTTGCTCAGACAGAAGGGACAGGAATGCACCATGTTTCATTACTATGGCACATTGCTGCCCTTTCCCTTTTGACGCAGAGCAGCGCATGCGCTGCCCTGCAGCAAAAACTCAATAGTGAGACCCGGAAACTTCACGTGTCACTCACTGCTAGTGAGATTTACACATTCACAGGTCGGATTAAGCTGTCACTAACAGGATGCAATAAGTCGCACCTGGTAAGGAGGGTTGGAACCTAACCTCTAAATGAGACTGCGTTCAGAGTTTTGGCGCATGCAGGACAGCTTCTGCGAGCATTTGGGGCCTTCAGGAAGCCATTCAGCCACAGAAGATAGTCTCATACAGGCCCTTGCTAGATATTTTAGGGGCATATTTATTGTCCCCTAGTGCCACCTTGCGCCATATTTACATCATTATTTTTTAAGTTAATGTGGCCCAACAAGGCCGAAATTCCTGCGCTGTATATACAGAGTGGCACAATGCATGCACTGTGCCACTCTGTAACCCTTTGCCCTACATTATGCCTGCTCCAGGCATAATGTATGCAAATGGGGGTGTTCCCCCGTTAGGGGAGCCGGAAAAATGACACAAGGAAATCTCTGAGATTTCCTTGCACTTTTTTTACGGCACATTTTACGCCTGCTAAAAGGGGGCTTCCATTCCTTAGAAGGGGTACCTATGTACTTTGCAGGAGTAGCACCAATATTTTTGCGCTACTCCTGCAGAGTACATCAATAGTGCCATGAAAAATTACGCTATTGCCCCCTACCCTGTGACATGGTGCGCCATATTTTAAATATGACGTACACATGGTGGTGGCACGGGGTTGCTAAGGGGCGCAGGGAAAGTGGCACTGCACTAGGTGCAGCGCCACTTTCCATAGATCTGGCCCTTAGTGCGCTAGTCCAATACCATACATGCGAGCAGACTCGATTCAGGCAGGAGAGTCCCAAATTCTGAAGCAAAAATAGGTTTATTTCACCTGACTACTGCCGAAACTTGCCTGTTTCCACGTTGTCAGTAGGAACACTGCATTCTCCCGACTTTTCTTTAGTCAAAATTTCCCACTTGCCAGTTGTAAACTGTTGCCATTATTGCAATACTGTCGAAAAGCATGAGATTGCTTAGGTGGTGCATTGCTGTTCCTTTGTTTCTTTTACATGTCCCTTTGTTTTATTTAATAATTTTACAGATATCGTGTGTGGTTAATGTTGCATTTTCAAAACGTCAGAGGAAAGCCGTGTCATGGTCAATATGAAACAAGTTTAAGGAAAGTAAATGTTCTTGATTTCCGTCCCACTGGTCTCCTTGATTATATGTCACCATTCTCACTCTCATCAGAAAAGATGAGAATTGTGTTTTTTCGATTTCATCAACTTGCATATTTTTTGCAGTGCTCAAGATGTTAATTTCTGTTCGTTTCCTGTTGCTTTTTTTTCCAAAGAATAATTTTTGCTTTTCAGTGAGAAAAGGACCTGCAATCAAAGCAGCCACCCCTAATTCCAGCTGGATTGTCTCGCTTCTTGAAGTAAAGTGTAGGTGATCGTGATCACGTGAATACCAATGTAAGAATATAATGTTTTTTGTAAAACTGTGTTTATTACTTTGAACATTTTCACTCTGAGAGAAGATATATCAATAGGAAGGCAAGCAATTTAAAATGGACAAAACACGAGCAATAGTTGCAATTTCAAGATAAACTCTGGGGAGTTGCACGAAATTTTTCTATTTATTAGAAAATACTCCCACCTAGCGTACAGAATAAAAAATGACATTTTTGCTAAACTCGCTATGCGGAGAAGTTCATCATTAGACCGATTATAACTTGAATGGGCAGTAAGTACTATACGACGGGAATCCAGTGTGTTTCAATGTTTCCATGCTCAGATCCTGTTAAATTTGGTTCACGCAAGTTCCCTTCTTTTCCATATCGACTGGGAAAACTAAGAATAACACGGAGAAGGATAGGAATTACCCGGAATTAATGATTACAGCACGGTACCTCCTGTCCCCGCTGGATCAATCATGCAATGAGGCCTAGGTGCTTAAACTAAATTCATATATTTTTAATTATACCTTTTTTGAGCTCGGACCAAACCAGTTCAGGTGTCAGATCGCTGTACACTTATTAAACTTGGTGCAATTTAGCTAAGTACAAATCAATGGATGCAGCCCCAATAAATGCAAAGAAACAGGCAGAAACACATTGATTATGCAAAAATAGTTAATGCTTTTAAAATATGACTATTTTATGTCACATAAATACAGAGCATTAAAGTATATACTGCTAGTGCATCATGCCATGTTGGCTGAGGGCCACATTTATCAAGGGCTTGCGTTGCCTTTGCGTCACGCAAGGTGACGCAAGGGCAATGCAAACGCTGAAGTGAGATTTACTATTCCACACACCTTGCATAGCTCTGCATGGCATAATAAACCTCAAGTAATGCAAGGCAACGCAAGTCACTGTCTTGCATTACTCTGCCCTCTGATGGCGTTCCACGGGTGGACCGTGGGTGTTCTCATGCATCCATCCATGGTTCTTGGCACTTTACCAGATCAACTAACACTAGTAAACCTTGGAATGTGTGAAAATGGTACACCTTCCCAGAGGATGCATAACAAGGAGAAATATGTATTGCTCCTCCTTTTTTTGTCTTTCTACGTGTGCTGCATTCTGCAGCACATGTAGAAAGAGGAAAAAGCCTTAGAGGATTGTTTTTGTACAGGAAGGTGTCCCTTCCTACAGAAAAACAAGCCTTTCTCTAACACAGGAACCGTTGCACCATGGTGAAAGGGTGCCTGCGTTGGCATTTGGCAGCCACAATTGCACCAGTGCAGAGAGAGATCAGGAATGCACTATATCTTAGGAGATATGACGCATTCCTCCCTTCTCCATTTGACGCAGTTCAAAGCAGCAAGTTGTCTTCTGTGTTGCATTGCACCAAATATCAGTTAATCTGCCCCAAGTGTCTAAGTGCACTTGATGAGCTAGAATGAAGACAATAACCAATCGATCAGTGGAGTGACAGAGGCCCCCACAGCCCCTGCAATGCAGGAGGATTCCTGAGCTCCAGAATTCCCCCTCAGCACAGTACAATGTGCACAGCCGGGAGGCCCCTGACTGTGTCTAGGGGGTAGGGCCCCCCTCCAGGTACTTTGCTGTGGGGGGGGGGCACAAGTTTCCACTGCAATCGATGCTCAGTTTTCAAGGAGAACTTTCATGTTTGCGCACTGCTATGAAATTGACAAGAAAATAAGATCAGTTTTCATACAAAGATGTCATCAGAAAGAAATAATAAATGGCATCAATGTGACATTATAACTCATACCAACACTGACACCAATGATGACATCACTGAAGCTGCAAACGGTTGCTCCTTTGAGAAGCAGTGGAAATGGGGGTAGGGTTGGGTAGGTTGGGGTGTGTGTGTGTTTGTGTGTATGTGCGTGTGAATTATCTACACACATAGACACCATGAGCAATGACCCATCAAAGACAGGCATCACTGGTGACATTTGACGTCATTGATGATATCATGGGCAACCGCAAATTGCAGTTTTCTTCCGGAGTGTATTAAAACAGCATTGTTTCTGTATTTATACATTGTTTCTATATGTTTGAAAGGTTCAAATACTAATAATCTTTACAAGGATAGGTCTCTTGTCAGTGAACATAATTGCAACAGCATTTATTATGTATTCACGCCGATGACATCAGGTATTACATCACAGATGATGCCACGAATAACATCAAATATCTCATCACGATTTATGTATTTATTATATATTTAAAGTCTTTGCAAATATGGCTTGGACCCAATAGAGCAACTGGGAGTTTCACACATAACTATAGGAGAGCAACATGTGAAAGTCAGAAGAATGAAAGGATGTGCCTGCCGTCTGCAGGGATAGAAGGTTGGTATATTTGATGACATGATAGAGTTCATTGAAGCACTAACAGTTATTATTTTGCACATCTGTTTACTGCTTCATTGATTGTATCATTGATCATATACGTGCTCTTCACTTACATGCACTGGGCACAGTTAAAGGCCAGGCCCTACAGGCTCTGGAGGCAGGGGGGATGACTGTACATCCCCGCTGAAGGCCGCACCGTGCACACACTCTCAGCTATTATAGACACAATTATGTCCAGCACACTCTTGAAGCAGGGAGACTGGCTGCAAGGCCTGACCATAGGCCATAACTTCACTCAGAGCACACTGAACAACATGGCCAAGAGCATAATCAGCAGGAGGTCTCTGTGGAAGAGAGATTGAGCCCAAGGCAAGATCAAACACACACCCGGCTTCGAACACACACTGGTCAAATCCAAAGAATGTTCGCTATGGATTGTGGGGACAAGGGAACCCAACACACCCTGTGGTCATGTCCTGGAGGGCACTGCAGATTGTCATGGGCAGCGGGCACTGAACTCATGCATAGAGGCAAATTACAATCACTTCTCCACGTTTTTCATAACAAAACTCACACAATATACTGACAAATCATTGAGTAATTTATTTTGTAAATTGCTCTACCTTTAGTTTTACATGTTCAGTCCACAGTGTAACGTTTCCAACCATCATCAAACCCGCATCCCACATCTCGGTAATGATAATGAGGATGACCTCCACATCCACGCACTGCCCTTGTACAGCGTTGTGCGGTGATTCACAACATGGAAGAGTGGGGTTGCGCTGACACATTTCCTGTTCCTTGTGGTTGGCAGCAATCCGTTGGTTGTGGGATGCAAAGAAAGAATAACCAGTACAACCAATTAACAATCAAAACATAGGGTGACCCTGTGTCATTTTATATCTTCTTGGGACCCTAACTGACATCCATGCCCGTGTGGTCTGCTGTTTATTTCCACTACCTTAGTCCACTGAGTAGTTCTGTGTGCCTGGGATTGCTGGTTGCTGGTCTGGGCTCAGTTCCATGGACACCTCATCTCCCTGCTCTCTCAGCCCCTTTGAGATCCCAAGAAGATGGCCCCACCTTCAGTCTCCTGACATGGTAATTGCATTCAAAGCAGTCTG
The DNA here is from genome assembly GCF_031143425.1 of Pleurodeles waltl. Lineage (NCBI taxonomy): Eukaryota > Metazoa > Chordata > Amphibia > Caudata > Salamandridae > Pleurodeles > Pleurodeles waltl. The sequence goes on from NC_090444.1 coordinate 1,174,083,254, forward strand.
TCAAGTCTGCGCCCTAGTTTGATAACGTAGGCACCCCATTGTGTTACCCCCTGAATAGCTCGTCCTTTGACTTGTTACATGTATAGTTGGCTATTCTGCTATAGCCAACTCCTGGAGATCCGTGAGCCACTACGTTGTTGAGGGGGGTTACAAGGCCTTCTATGCTATTGCAATAAGACATTTGTAGAAGGTCAGCACTAGATCTATCATACAACACTCAAGTTTGTTTTTCAACCTTGACATCTACCCTTGCAAGCGGAGTCCTGGGGTAGGAGCAATTTCCCTACCCACGCGGTCCGACACTTGGGACAGCACCTCAGTTCAGGTTTGTTTAGTATCTGCACATTCTCTCATGATGTGTAGAAGGACACACAGTGCAAACACTCCATTGCCAAGTCCGGGAACATACAGCCCATATGCCTTAGGGAGAGGTACGAGTAGTGTAGCTTGTTAAACTGCAGATACTTGAATTGTGAGTTCAGTGAAATTTGTTTAGTGTATTGCTTATCAGCTTTCCACTATTTGTCAGTGATGTCGGTCTGTAACCATTGTGCCCACTTGACGCTTGTATTCCTAAGTACTTTTGCAGGGCCGCATACAAGACTGCAACTGCTCTACACCCTCCACTGTGTGCCAGCAGGGAATGTAGCACTGCATTCGGATGCGGTCCAGCTGGACCCTAGACTACAGCCCGCGCACAAGCCAGTGCACCAGACGCTATGATGTGGCCTGGTCCGAGGTCATAGGATTCCCTCAGTTGTGAGAACAAACACATCATGCTTTGTGCACATGGGTCTCCTGCGTGATGGCAGCAGTGGTCCTCATGAGTGTGTAGAATGTGTGGACATTGTCCCTTGTACTCAGGATCTCCTACAATGAAAACGACTGAGAGTGGGGAAAATGGGCCCTCTAGCACACAAGAATTTGGTCCTGCAGGCCTGAAAAGCCACATATATTCTTGGCTGACGTAACTTAGGTGGCCCAGTGGCAAAAAGCCTCTTACCCAGTCTATCATTCCTAATCACTCCTTAAAATATAATACATTCCAGGTAGGTCGAAGCATTGAGCCAAAGCATCAGCCACTGTAACTGCACCGCAGCATAGTACCATTCATATTGGGTGCCACTAACCCTGCCTCCTGGAGTGGAAGTTTAGTCTTGTTAAGTGCCACTCTTTTTAAGTCCAGCCTAGACAGCGCACATGCGCTGTCTGCAAGACCTGCTGTATTCAGTAAAAGGACTTTTATCCCGCTTCCTGCTTACCATAGGTAGCATGCAGTGTCCCTACACTTTGCTGCCTCCTAATTTGTTCGCACAGCCAATACCTCACATCTGTTCTTGGCTGAGAGGCATCGGCCAACTACAGTTTCCTTACACGTTGAATTGTTTATCTGTTGTTGAAGGTACTCTTTTTTTAATTGTTTCCTGCCTCAGCTCATACTCTGATGTATGCCCATTTTCAAAATGTCGCTTTACTTCCTCTATGCCAAGGGAGTCCATTTGCAGGCATTGTGCATTTCTGATTTTGTTTCCGATTTGTTAACAATTGCAATGTATTTAAAATCTATTTTTCTTTTTAGGCATGGGAGAACCGATGCCGAGACACCGATGCCGAGACACTAACCCGGCTCCCCAGTTCCAAAGTCAGCTGCTCTGGATGTTACACCACATCCTCTCTCTAAATATTTCTGGTTTTATTACTTTTGAGGTTGTGTTTTTTTTAGGCTCAACTGATAGCATTAGGAATGTAAGTGAGTGGGGACATGGTACACGTGTTTCCATTTGTTCAGGACAAGCCGCATTGTTTTGACATCGAGCTGATCCAGTCAGTCTTCAAGCTCAAACCTGGCTGTAACTTTCAGTGGCTCACCAGCATCTACTCCTAATGTACAACATTCGGCAATCACTCTAAGACATGGGAGAGGAATCGTCTGTGCCTAAGATTCTGAACAGTTGAGTGGACAAGGCATGTTTTTAGGCAGTTTTCATGTGAAACAGAGTTGCTTTATCTTGAGATCTGGCAGCTCCAAAGATGGTGCAGTCCATTTATGAAGCATTTGAAGGTAAATTACTAGGGGTAGTGCCTGCCAGTGGTGCTGTCCTTTGTGTATGCAGTACCAGGAAGTTATATATGAGAGCATTCTAGAGTAGTGAACACGTGTGACCCAATAACGCTTAGTCTTCAGTACTAGTGTGAATTCAGAAGTCATCTACAGTGTACCTGCTGCAGAAGCCTTTGACCATGTTCTATTGTTTCACTGAGCAGAACTATAAGGCTGTATGCATTATGACCAACTAAGAGTCACTACCCTGTGTCCATATATATGCCCCAAAGACAGCATCTTTATTGACAACCCAGAACCACCACTCCCTTTATGCTTTGTTTTTCTTTGCTTTAAAATGTACTGAGCTGGGAGCTCGAATAGCTTTCCCAGTCCTGGCAGATGCATAATGCAGAATATTTCAATATGTGCAGTGGAGTGAGCGGCGAGGCTCTAATGGGAATGGGTGTGAGACCCCCGTTCGAATCTGGGCATGTCTGTAGAATAAAATGAGTGGATTCTATAGACTACCGCTCAATCAGAAACAACAATGCAGGTATATAAAGCTCACACGTTTTATCTCCAACTAGTTTTGCCGGCCATTAAACCCTTGGCTCAGCGACCTAAAACCAACACTGTGGTCACTCACACATGACAACAACAAAACACTTTCCACATAGGCCACACTGCAGCTCGGCACTCTTCCAGGTAAGTAGAGCTTCAAGGTATAGCCTAGCGTGTAATCAGTCTGCGTATACACTTTAACACCTCGTGAGCTGCATGAAAATCTATGTAAATGCAGTTATCATACAGTGATTGAGTAGGGTAACAATACCAAGCTGTTCTATTCCCCTATTACTTTTATAAAGAGTTTCTCTCAAAGAATCTACTTAGATGTTTTCTTTCATTTTGTAAAAGAAGTATATGTTTGTTTGAGGCGTGTACTTATTTCCTAGTGATATTTTTGTACAGGGTAAAATTTAACGGTTTAAAAGAAATTTAATACTCTTCTACAGTTTCACACAAAGTTTGAAGACATTTTAAGATGTATTGTTTAATGGGCATAGATATTTCATGTACATTACTAATGACAACAATATTTATTGGCATTCATGAAGTTGTATTTGTAGGACAAAAATCTTCCAGTTTACAAATATTTATGTAGCAAATTTTATGTTAGTTCCTTGATTCGTTTCTTTTGCTCTTTTATGAATTCATGATTAGATTTAAAGACAAAAAAATAAAAGTTGATTAAAAAGAAACAATTCAACCCACATAATTCTACTCCACACCACATACATCCACTCCACTCCAAAGCAAAACACATGGCTAAAAGACATTGGTGGTCATTACAACCTCGGCGGTCTTTTTACAAGACCGCCGAGGGACCGCTGTGTGGAAGACCGCCAGTGTTGGCAGTTTGCCGCTCGGCCTATTATGACCGTTGGCAGCTCTCCATCCTTTTACGGATGGAGAGACGCCAACAGCCATACTGGCGGGAGGCAGGGAAGTGGACGTTGCTCCACCTCCACCGCCACGCCAGCAGAACACCGCCCAGCGAATCACATCCTGTGATTCGCCGTGGCGGTGTTCTGTTGGCGGTGTGGTGTCGGCGGAGCTGCCCCCATGGCTTCCGTCTCCTCCCGGAGGATCGACGGAACAGGTAAGTCGATCGTCCGTTAGGGGAGGGGGGTGGGGGATGTTGTGTGTTGTGTGGGTGCATGGGGGTGTGCGTCTGTGTATGTAGAGGGGGTGTGTGAGTTCGTGTATGCTTGCGGGGGTGTTGCGTGTTTTGGGAATGAGTGCGTGTATGTCTGTGGGTATGTCTGTATGGATGTGTGCGTCTATGTTTGTATGTGGGTGTGCGTGTGCGTGTCTGACTGTGTTTGTGGATGTAGGTATGTATGTCGGTGTGTGAGTTGGTGGTGCCTGCGTGCGTGTCGTGTGTGTGTGAGTTTCTGTGATGTTGGGGGTCGGGGTGGGGAGGGGGCCCTGCCACCTTTGGGGGGTGGCAGGGGTGGTGGGGGGTGTAGGGGAGGGAGTCGGAGTGGGGGTGGGGGGTGGGGGAGACCCCTATCAGTGCCAGGGAAGGAATTCCCTGGCACTGATAGTGCTTACCGCCATGGATTTCATGGCGGTTCCAACCACAGGAAATCCACGGCTGTAAGCCGGGTCAAAATATCGCCGGCGGTATAGTGACGACCGCCGGGCTGGAGACCCAGGTCTCCAGCCCGGCGGGCGGAACGGAGAACCGGCGGATGACCATGGCGGTAACCGCCATGGTCATAATAGAAAAAAAAAGACCGCCATCCTGTTGGCGGTCTTACCGCTGCTTCTCTGCCTTCCGCCAGGGTCATAATGACCCCCATTGTAATTTACAATGCCAGTATCTCTAACGCTTGCAAATGTGAGACCTATTGCATTGCAAATGCTTGTTTAATTTGCCTCCCCAGATCAAGTCCGAGAGCAACATGATCAGTTCAGAGAAGAAAGAGCACAGCTGGCATCACAGAAAACCGGTATGGTAACTGCGGCAACACAAGCATTTTATTAGTGGCTATACTGCCAGCTGGGGATAGGAGTGATGTGCAGTGTCTGGAGTCTGTTAGAACTCTACTTAGGTTGCGTTTTACCAGGTCATCGTTATCGTGGTACACCAGCATCTGCCTGGCATCGAGTCATGGCCCCGTCTTATGATGTTTGCTTTCTAAGGGGAAACAGACAGCACTTGTCCCATTTCAGCTTGAGTTCACCTTGAGTTCTCCCTGAGTTCTCAGTGTTCTCAGTGTTTTCCAAAGTCATCTAGGGTTGCCACAAGAATTAGTAGTGAATCCTTGGGGTTAAGTAAAAACACCAATGTGTCACCCGTATATAGTGGCACCATATGTTAGTCGCCTCCCTGGGAAATGCCCCATTCCAGTGGCCACTGCCTGAGCATGCCTGTCAGCCGCTCCATAGCCAGGGCGCACAGGATCGGAGACAAGGGACATCTCTGTTGAATGCTGCGCGCTATGTGAAATTCTGCTGCAATGGTCTCCCCTTCTCGTAATCTGGCCTGGGGCCCTGTACATAGGAATCTCCGAACCAGCTCCAGGTAAGACCAACTAAGGGTGTTAAAGGCTTTCTAACATCCACAGACACTGCCACTTTGTGCCCGTCTGTCAGCCCCACCACGCACTGTAAACAATCTCTGCACATTTAAAAATGCGCTACGTGTTGGGATACTCCTGTTTTGGTCCATGTGAACAAGTAATGTTAGGAGGGGAGCAGTAAGTTTGCCAAAACACGACTCGATATTGTGTAATCCTGGTTAGGGAGAGAAAAAGGGCCATATGAACGATGTTTATTAGGTCTCTTCCCTTCTTTGAAAGCACCTCTATCAGAGCTTTTCTCTTTGATTTTGGTAGTTCTTTCCTGTCAAAAGCAACTATATATAGAGAGAGCACCTTATCAGCTAGCGGGGTTCTGTGTGTGGTCTAGAACTCCACAGGAAGCCCGTCCAGGCATTGTTAGGGGAAGTTGTGGCTTTCTACTAAGTTCACTAACTAACGACATTATACAAACAAAAAATCTTTAACAAACATGATAAAGGCATGTTGTATATATGTATGCATATACATTTATGTTATAAAGGTATGTTATGGGTGTGATGCAAAACCTACAAAATACTGACATTTGCCAGTAACTCGTGTTTCACGACATACTTCTCAAATAATACCTCAAGATATCACACATCACGCCAGACACAAATAATAAAACAAATGACTATGTCATGATGCCATGACATGTCATGAAGCATTTCGTCCTTTCCAAATCTGAATGCTTACAAATGAAATACAATTTCATTTTTAGATGCATTCACTGCAGGGACATCTGTACGTTGAAAATGCTAATGCAGTATTCTCTAATAATTAATGTCTGAATATGAAATGACATCAGAAACAACATAGAGAGCAACATTATACATCACATAACCACTCTAATCAAATAGCAAATGATTCCTAGTTTCCTCATTTGTTTGCAGTAGATATGCAGGTTTGCATTTATATGTCCATTCACGGGAAATATGGATTTTCTTTCTGCAATTAAAAGTTCATATGGTAATGTATGGCTAGTGAATGTAACTGCAGAAGCCTTTCTTCACTCTGTATGCTTTAGTGGGCACCTATTTTCTAACAGTAGTACTGCATTTCACAAACTTATTAAACACAGCGATAACACCGCTGATCTTAGTGGTGATTTCAAATGTCATGTCACAAGTGATGTCATCAGTGATGGCATTGTGATGACATTCATGTCATCATATCTGAGTCTACACTAGAGGAAATAGACTGGTGGGAATTGGGGTTACCTACTCCACAATAGCGCACGTATTTTAGTTGTTAATATATCTGCTTAAAATGCATATTCTTTGAAGGTATGACTGATTTATTAAGAACACTCCTGCTTTGAGAACAAGAAAATATGAAGAAGAATAAGTGGAAAAATCCATCAGTTTAGTTAATGCTGTGTTTGTTCACCTAGACAGCATTCTGTGTAAATCTTACATGTGTTGTGGCTATCCGTCTAAACATACTGTCTTTCCGTGTATATTATTTGAGAGATATTAGTGTTTTACAGATCTGCCAACTCACACAGTGCCATCATGGGACACATGATATCAACTCCCTTCACACAATCTCCAGGTGAAGAGCAAATATATCACATGATGGCTCAAAAGATAAACTCAAAACCCCTTCCCAGACTTGGGCCCTCATTATGAACATGGCGGAAAACACCATCGTCCGCCGTGGCGACGGTGAACAGAAGACCGCCATTGGCGGTGAACAGAAACCCACAATATAATGATGCCAAAAACAGAAGCCTCCAAAAAATATGCTACCTCCAGCCACCGCCAGGGCCCTTGATGGTGGAAAGGCTGCACACCCCACCCTGCCACCGCCAAGCAGACAAATCCCCCGCCCTCCAAATAATGATGCACAAATCACTGCAGCGGATAGTGGATGGCAAACGACCATTGGCGGTACAGACCACCACGGCCAGCAAGTGGACCCAACAGCAAGAAATGTACACATTTGCAATTTTTAAACCCACACACCTGACACACATCCACAACACTATAAAACACTCACATACAAACCCCACAATCCTTTGCATCACCAATACAACAACTGAGACTGACAACACAACACGCATACATAGAACGCAACATCACACAAGTCACACACCCAACCACACAACAGCACCCTCACCAATATCTACACAACACACCACCCACAACACACACCATGGCACCCCCTAAGCACCCAAGCTTCACAGATAGGGAGCTAAGAACAATGGTGGACGAAATACTCAAGGTCGAACTACAAATCTTCAGGGCACCGGTCCAGCAGACACCCATCGCCAGGAAGATGGAGTTATGGCAGACGATTGTCAACAAGGTAAACACAGTGGGAAACCATCTACAAACGAGAGACGACATCCGCAAGAGATGGAACCACCTGCGCGGGAAGGTGAGGCCGATGGCATCCAGGCACAACATTGCAGTCCAGAAGACTGGTGGAGGACCCCCACCTACACCCCCCGACTACACTGACTGGGAGGAAAAAGTACTGGCCATCCTGCACCCTGAGGCATGGACTTGGTAAGTCATCTACAATTACCCCATATCCACCACACCTGTAATGCTTGCACCACCCCACTGCTCCAACTACCACCAGGACCACTACCCCACCCAGACCACAATCACTAAATCTAATCACCCTGCATGCCCACAAACCCACCAACAGGCCCACATCCCTCCCCCTGTGCACAGCCCCCTACCCCTGCAAGGAATCACAATAGCACTACACCACCCACAATGCACCTCCACATCCCATGCAAAATGCAATGGCAAGCCAGCAATAGGTCCCTGCATGGCCCAACAGGGGAATAAACAGCACAAAATAGGGCAGAGCTGGGCATCCTTAATTGAATTAGTACATGTAACATACATGCCCATTCCCCCCCCGCAGGCACCACCACCCCTGCCACCCTGATGGAAAGGCGAAGGAGTGCCAGCGCCCACCTGGAGACAGAGGCCCCACTTAGGACACTGGAGAGGGAAGTGTGGACAGTGAGGAATACCCTGGCCTGTCCCACAGTCCTGGACTGTCACCCTCCAGCAGCCCCACCCAGGACACCACTGACATCCCTACTACCCAGCCACCAACAACAGCTCTGGCCCAAAAACCCCACACCAGTGTCTCCAGGCTACAGACTGGTGGAACACAAGTACAGAGGTCAGAGTCTACACCTATTAACAGGCAGGATGACGATGGACCCAGTGCAAGTGGTACTTGCAGACCTGTGCAGGGTACACAGGCACAGGGGGGTAGGCCCAGTGGGAGGGTATCAGTGACCCAGGGTGGAGGCCAAAGGATGGATGCTGCAGAACAGGAGGTGATCTCTGAGTTCCTGGGAGCATGCCACAATACACAAGTCAGGATGGGATAGATCCTTGCCACCCTGGAACAGAGTAAAAGGCTGCAGATAGCCCAACATCAAGAGACCATGGAGCAGTGGAAACAACTGAATGCCACCATGGCTACTATTGGAGTGGTGCTGCAGCACAACTACCTAACCTAGCCTGAAACCCCCACAAACCTGGAAGCCCCTACCACTGCCCAGGACACAGACCAGCCATCAATATCAGCAGCAGCAACTGGACTGGTGGCACTGGCAAAGGACACACAGGAGACCAGCACCCCTACCCGTGCAGGCCAGCACCAGACACTGAAACGGTCCCTCAGACCCAGATATGGCACAGGATCACCTGCCACGACCAAGGTCCCCACTAAGAAGTGACTCTGACATGGACTGTCTCCCAAGTGTGCCACTGTGCCACCATCCTCACCCGCCAATAGCAACATAACAACTTGCAAGGGACAGATGGCCCATACCCACTGCCACCAGTCGCTGAGCCCATGTACCTAGTAAGGACATTCACCATTAGCCCACTCCCTATCTCTGTAAAGCACACCAATGCATTAATGACACCAAATAAAACACATGTACACCAATCTGTATGTCCCCTGTCATAATGATGAATCAATTGTAAATGTGAATGCATTTGCCAGTCAATTCCATAATCAGACCTTTATTGCAGGAATGGCACCCTACGCACAACACTGTGTGGAGTAAACATAAATGTACACCATGTTTGTTTCCATGGCACATGCCACCTTATTCTTCAGGTAACAATGTCAATGACTACAGACCCCACATCCCCATAGTGAATAAGTCAGACAGACATTATGCAGTGCAAACAACATCATCAGTTAGCAGTACCTCATAGTCACTGGAAGCATAGTTGGATCAGCTGGTTCTTGGAGTGGACATCTTCACCCTCATCATCCTCATCATCACTCTCATCCCATCTCAGAGGAAGCATGTCTGGATATACAGCACCCTCCTCCTCTAGTAGGGGGATAGCTTTCCTCACAGCCATGTTGTGCAGCATGCAGAAGGCTGCCACTATTCTACACACCTTCTCAGGGCCATAGCACAGGGAACCACCAGAGAGATGGAGGCAACTGAATCTATTCTTCAGGAGACCTATAGTGCGCTCTATCACCCTCCTAGTATGTCCATGGGCCTCATTGTAATTCCTCTCTGCATCTGTCCTGGGATTTCTCACAGGTATCAGGAGCCACTGCATGTTGGGATAGCTAAAATAACCTGCAAAAGTGTGTTTGAAACAGGACTGTAACAAACTGCCATTACTTGCAGACAGCCTGGCTGTCAGCTAAATATTGATCCAGTGTCATACACACTCACCTATGAGCCATCATCTGTCCCCTTGAAGTTGATCCATCATGTGTGGTACACTGCTGTTTCTCATGACAAATGAATCATGGACTGATCCTGGAAAAATGGCATTCACATGTGACATGTACTGGTCTGCAGTGCACACCAATTGTATGTTCATTGAGTGGAAGTTCCTCCTGTTTCTGTACACCTGTTCATTGAGTATTGGGAGGATGAGAGCTATGTGGGTGCCATCGATGTCACCTATCACATGGGGAATGTTAGCAAAGGCATAAAAGTCAGACTTCATGGCAGGGAGTTCAGCCCTTTGCGGAACCGTTACATTTGTCTGCAGGTGTACTACAAATGCATCCAGGAATTTCAACAGGATGAGGCAAAACATTGGATGTGAGAACCCTGCACCCATGCCCACTGTCACCTGAAATGAGCTCATTGCCAAGAAATGGAGTACAGAGAGCACCTGCACTTCAGTAGGGATGGCATGCTGCTTCCGATTAGTCGGTCTCAAGACAGGAACCAGTAAGGCACATAGCTCATGGATTGTTGTACGATTGAGTCTGTAGGTGACAATGATGTGATGTTCCACGATGGTATACAAATCAACAAGAGGTCTGTATACAGATGGGGCCCTCCCTCGCCACATGGGTCTCTACCTAGGGGGAGGAGATAACACATGTGAGGGACACACATACACATGAAAAACATGTTGTGTATGAATAACTGCTGTACAATATGTAGGTTACACACACAAGCGATGTATGATGAACAACTGTAGGGACATGTATGAAGTGATACTTCTGGACTGTTGTGGGGAACAAACACTCATGTGGGCATGCGACTAAGGGCTGGGGTCCATCGGCCCTGAATGGGGCCCATGACCAGGAAATATCTGCATCGTGCTAGCAAAATGGCTGCCTCCTGCCATATAGATATGTAGGAGTGGAAGTGACCTAATTCCACTGGCGGTTGTTGTTATGGCATAAGGCGGTGTTCACCGCCGTGCACCCATTCATTGGTTAACATGGTTGTCAATGGGGAGCCTGGGCCTATCATGATCACCGCCGGCAGTGATGGTGCACACCGCCCCGGAGCGTGATCCATGTCGTCACCCCAAGTTCACTTGAGTCCCGGATCCCGTGCATGGAAGTATTCCACTGTGTCATGACTCTGGTTACTCAAATGGCACGAGTCAGAGGGGAAAGGGCCCCAGCCTTCACTACAGAGGAGCTGGAGAAGCTGGTGGATGGGGTCCTACCCCTGTATGCCAAGTTATATGGGCAACCAGAGGTGCAGGTGAGTAGGCGGATGACATACATGGATGTGTGTGATGGTGGCGGTTACCTGTATGCATGTGTGGTCGGTATGTACCTACACAGGCGTAGATTGTGTGGCAAGTACCGTGAGTGAGGTGGTGAAATGATCTTGTGAGGTGTCCATCCCATAGGGGACGTATAGTCAGCAGTATGGCCATGTCCTGAACTCTGTTTTTCTTTTCTGTGTGTCCCATACAGGTCAGTGCCCATCAGAAGAGGGCACTCTGGCAGGCCATTGCCTGGGAGGTGCAGACCCTGGGGTCTACAAATGGTGGAGCACCCAATGCAGGAAGCGGTGGGAGGACCTGCGTGCTGGGCCAGGAAGACCTGCTAGGGAAGTCCTCCCAACGAGGAAGGGGTGCCCGTCGGGCCCTGACCCCCCAAATGTGCTGCATTCTGTCTGTGGCATATCCAGATTTGGATGAGCGCTTGAAGGCTGCACAGCAGTCACAAGGGTGTGAGTACTACCACCATTTCATGCATCTTTGATGGATGTCTGAGGGCGCAGTAGTATGTATGCTGCCTAATGCCAGGAACTATGACAGGAGTCTACCAGCAGTCCTGCCCCCATGGGCACTGAGATGATTAGGGGCAGGTCTGCAGTTCATCAGGTCCTTGTGTCATGTCGGAGAGGAGTTGTATGCTAGGCTTGAGGCCACTAGTCAGGGGAATAGGCATGACTATAGTTGTAGGTGCTGCATATGGGTGTGTATGCTGGGTGGGAGTGTGTGTGCACCAAGTTTGCACATACATTGCAGTATTTACAGATATCTCTCATGTTTTGTCTCCCCATTCCTATGCTCCTGTGTTGTCTGTGTACATCAGCATTATCTGGCGAGGGAGCAGTGGCAAAGGCAAGTACTGACACCAAGGGGACCAATGGGTTGGAGGGTGAGGGGGTGAGGGGAGTACCACGGGGGAGGCTACTACCATTGGAGGTAGTGACTCTGATACATCCTCCAATGGGAGCTCCCTGGTGGTGGCGGACCCTACTGAGCCCATCTATTCTGTGTCTTCTTCTGCCACCCCCATACCAACACCGCCCTCCGGTTGCTCCTCACCCAGTTGCCCGTGCCCACTCACCCAGAAGGGTGGGCGTCTCCTTCGCCCCTGGCACCTCATCCCTTGCCCCAGTCAGCCCTGCTGCCCTCACGGAGGAGGCTATTGACCTCCTGAGGACCATCTCTGTAGGGCAGATAACCATTGTGAATGCCATCCAGGGGCTAGCATCCCAGATACAGCAATGCAAAGCATACCTGGAAGGCATTCACAGTGCTATGTCTGGCCTACAGAGATCTTTTCAGACTCTGCCCTCCTCTTTGACGGCAGCCAGTGTCCCTGGTCTTTCCGTCCCCCCTCCAACCACCTCTGCCCCTTCCAGCACCCCACTCCCTTCACTCACCCTAAGCACAAGTTCAGACTGCCATGCACACACCTCAACACACAAGAATCACACACAGAAACACAAGCACCACTCTTCCCACCACAGGCATACACACAGCCAACATACAAAAGCACACTCGACAACATCCACTTCCCCCAGTGTGTCCACCTCTCCCGCCTCCCTGTCTGTCACCTCAACATGCACATCGACAAGCACTGCACCCTCAGTCTCTGCTGTTGGCCCTATTCTTGCAGTCACCACAACATCAGACATCCAGTCATGCACCCCAGGCACCTGCACTCACCACAACGACATTGACTGACACATGCAGCACACTCACCAAACCTGCAGACACCCAGACAACACCCATATACACTGGCAGCCTGTCTTGTCCCACTGTGTCCACCCCTCCCCCTCCCAAAACACTAAAACGTTCCCAGACACCCACCCAACACACATCCACCACACCTCAGCATACTTTACAGGCACCTGCATCCACATCCAGCACACATACACCAGTTACTAGCACTTCCTCAACCTCCACTCCCCCACCTTCCTCCATGTCCACACCAACTGCCCCTAAAAAAACATTTCCTGTCCCGTTTTGACTTTTTCGAACCCACTGGCCCACCCCGTCTTGTCCCTAAACGTGCCCACCTCCTTGCCCTGTCCACTCCTTCCACGTCGAAGTCCGCCCCAGTCCACCCTTCCTATTCCCGTGCCCCTTCCCAAGTGAGCAAGAAGCTCTGTGCTGGCCCAGGTCCATCTGCCACCCCCCAGTCCAAGCCCGCTCCCCCAACCATCCAAGAGCAAACCCAAGCCCCCTCCACCTCCCAAACGTAAGCCTAAGCTCCCCCCTCCCAGATGTAATTCCCCACCCCTGCCACCCCCTGCCTCTGTTCCCTGAGGTACCTGGCTGCCCCATTGATGTCACTTTATGGTGGAGTACCATGTGCACATGTGGGAGTCAATTTCGGGCCATTTGGGCCCTTCAGCCTGTTGCAGCTGGACTGGCCAATGGCCTTACTTGGACATTGCATTTTTCTTTTCATCATTAAAGTTTTTGTGCCCAGTGTTTCTGTTGGCACACTCTGGAGACGTGGTTCATCGTTTCATTGTGGGGGTGTGGTGTGCACATGTTTGTGCTTTGGGCAGGTTGTATTGGCCTTGTGTCGGGTAAGCTTGTTCTGGTGTGTAGGGCTTGTGATGGTGTGAGGGGTTGGGAGTGCGTTGCAGGGTGGTGGGTGGGTGGGTGTGCAACTGTGCCCTTTCTCCCTTGTTTGGTTGGTTGCGGTACTTACTGTCATCGTCTTTGTCGGCGGTCACGGCCGTGGAAGTATATGGCAAGGAGCAGCACTGGTATGATTTCCAATTCTCTCTCCATGTCTGCTTCATCGTGTTGTGTGTGCCTACGGTGAGTGTTTCCTTTTATTTGGTTCATTTCCGCCAGGCTTTGCGTGGCGGTGGATCCCACCCTGGAACTGACGGCGTTCTTGTGCTTCATTATTTGTTGGGCAGGTAGGGCCTTTCCGTCGGCCTGTAGACGGCCTCTTCCATCAACATAGTGGGTCCTATGCTGGCAGTGAGTGGTTTTCACGCTGGCTGTTTCTCATATACTTCATTATTTGGCGGTCCGGACCGCCAGCCTGTTGGCAGTAGTTACCGCCACCGCAGGCGGTGCAGTGTTTCCCACCATGTTAATAATGACCACCTTGGTCTCCAGTTCGTGTTTGGATGCCCTGTACAGCCAATGTCCATTACCGGGTGTGAAACCTCCCCAGGACATCAGTGAGACGCTTAGAAATGTTTAGGTTTTTTTGGGGGGGGTTTGTTGTGGAGGATTTGTGGTGGGTACAAATGCCTCAGGCTATACTCTGCACAAAGCCTGCCTCTTCAAGGCTCCGCCCCCTCATCATACACACTGACTTTTTTGGACTTTGGCAGGTCTGGTTTTAACAAAACTCTGTGACATCCTTCTCAATGTTGAGATCCACGTGTGATCTGCTGGTCACAAGTTCTGGTATAGTCAACTAAGCCTTTTTGTTCCTTACAACTGTAATGAAATTAGTGGCAGCTTTCACTGTTTCATAATAATAATTGTACAGAGAAATGTTCTGTGGAAACGTCGTCAATACAAGTACTACATAACTTTTACTAAACTGTGATTTTTTTTTCAGATGGTATTTATTTATGTGCACTGTAAAGCACATACGTGTCTCATCACACAGACCACAATGTCCTGGAGAGAGTTTTTTCACCGCTTTGGGATCTAAATAAGTCAATCAAAAGATTGACCTTTTAACCTACTGGGAACAACAGGCTCCTCTTTAGGGCACACATTCTAATAGAGATAGCAGACATAGCCAAGAGACTCAAAGTGGGCCCAATTTGCAAAGTACAACTTAGGTGCACAAAAGAACATTATCCATGAGAGCAAAAACCATTCCATGGGTCCAGGAATGACAAATGGCGAAATATAACGTTTGCAAATTACCTCTGCTGACGTGGAAATTCCACAAGTATGTTGAAATTTCTGTGTGCAAATCTAGTACTGGAGGTGAGTTTGTGGGCATCCCTGTGAGGGTTCACCATCAAAACTTGATGATCACCCATAAAGAACAATTTGCCGGTAAGTTCATCTACTGACAAAGCTTGTAAACGTACTCTCATCAAGGCAGGAGTGAAAAAAAAGCATTTCAGTATGCAACAAGTAGTGTGTTTTATACAATGTTTCATACAGTACTTCTGCAGTTTCTAAGCACTGTAAATATCAGCTACTGCTATTTTCAAACGCATTGCTGCTCAGTGGGAGGCAGCACCTGCAAAAGAGATAGTGATGTAGGGCAGGGGTTTCTTCACGAGAAACACTATTTTCTCTGTCGGGAAAACATATTTTCTAAAAATTCTTCAGGCACAATTGCACTGTCCTTATATTTCCTGATGCAAAACCTGTCACATTAGAGTATTCTGAAATAGTTAGGCATTTGAATAATCTTAGGAGTGCTCCTAGGAGTTTAAAATAGTGGCTGTTGGAGATGGCCCATCTAAAGGGATTTGCCTGAAAGTGTTCGCTTTTTCCTCCTAGTCTTTTGATGACTCTCTTTGCGTGGCCTTAGGACTCTGGGCCCTTTCCCACTGTACTGCAGTGGGAAAGTGTGTATGCCCTGCCTACGCATACTAGAAGGGGGTGCTTTTGTGCTTGTTTCAGGTGCTGTGCCGTGGAGGGCCCTGTAAAAAAAGGCAAACCACCTACCCAGGGTGGGTGCAGCCTTGGCTACTAGTAGGACTTTGCACTGATTGTGCCACCCACCAGAATAGCCTGTGAAGAATGTAGTGGGCCTGCCAATGCAGGCCTGTGGAGGTGCATTTGCGCTTGGGCTTAAGTTGGCACTACTAAAGTCATAGCCAATCCTGAGGGGACCCTCTGCTACCCTTAGAGCACCCCCTGAAGGGAGTGGCAGGTGGTAGTTGGGAGGCTGGACAGGTACAAATGGGTGTCCCATGCCCGGCAGGGAAAAAAACCCATGTAGGTTCTCCCTACCTAGGGGGGTCAGCACTTCCCATATGTTTGTGCTGATTCTCTACCTGGTGGCCTCAGGGCCCTGGGCCCTTTCCCTCGTCAGTGCAGTGTGGAAGAGGGCACAACTTCCTACATATACAAGGAAGTTGGGCCTGCCAGTGTGTGCTCATGTGCCCACTGGTGCACCAAACGTGCTGGGCCTGTCATGGCAGACCCGGAACGCTATGGCGTGTTTATATATGTATTGGTCCTGTCATAGCAGGTCTGGGCCTATGCACTAGCACCTGTGGTGCTTTAAACCTGTATCCAGCCTGTTGTAGCAGGCAGGTGTATGCGCACTAGCAAGTAGGGGGTCTTAAATATGTATCCACCCTGTCATAGCAGGCCTAGGTGTGCACATTAGCTCCTATGGTGCTTTAAACTTGTAGCTCCCCTGACTTAGCAGGCCTGTGTGTGCACTTGCACCTTTGGTGCTTTTAAACATATGTCAAGCCTGCCAAGGCCGTTCACAGTGGCGCCCAGCCCTGCCAGGCGCTCCAATATACAGATAGTTACCAAATCCGCACCTCCCTGGTAGGAGGCACAATGTCTGGGGCTTAATAGCTTAAGTCGCACCAGACAAATCCAGACACACAAGAAAAGTTACCAAAGCCGTAGCTCCCAGGAATGTGGGTCAATCTGGTGCGCGAGACTTGAGTCACATCAGACAAATCCGATCACTCACAGAAAGTTACCAATGCTGTCCCTCCCTGGTATGAGGCTCAAAGTCTGGTGCATGATAACTTGACTTGCAGCAGACAAATCCAATCACACATGGAAAGTTACCAAAGCCGTACCTCCCTGGTATGAGGCACACATTCTGGTGTGTAATGACTTGAGTCACACCAGACAAATCCATTCACACACAGAAAGTTTCCAATGCTGTATCTCCCTGGAATGAGGCACAACATCTAATGTGCAATGACTTGAGTCACACCAGATAAATCCGGTCACACACACACAGATGCAAGTTCTGCGGTGCCGAGCCAAGGTAGAATGCAACACTGCTTCGGGCACACCCCCACCTTCGAGGGTCACAACAAGTAAATCGGACACTTCACACAATGAGCATGCAGTCAGGTATCGCACAAGAGAAATGCAGCATTCTCAACTAAGCCGGGCCACGTGGGGTCATGCAACCGGTGAATCCACTCACTATTAACACGATGCTTACGCATGTCATGTTCCCATTTGCTTTGAAGGCCCTTGATCCAAACAAATGTTATTGTGATACGCACCGATTAGGTCCCCTGCAATAAAGGTATATACAAATGTTATACATGCAGATAAAATAAATGCAGATCAACACATAGGCGTTTATTACTTGATTCTCCAATAATTGTTAACATTACATGAAGATCACTCTATAAAAGCCAAAAAAGGCATCACGTATGTTCTTTGGTATATTACACTATTTTACCATGTTGTTTGCGTGAGCCTTCTCTTCAGCACCCAGGCCCATATTTATACTTTTTGACGCAAAACTGCACAAACGCACTTTTGCGTCAAAAAGTATAGCATCGCCTTGCGTCATTCCAGAGAGCCAGCAGGGTACCAAATTTATGGAATCCCACAAGCCGGCGCAAAACCATCCATAACACATGTCTCCTATCTTATAAAAGACAGGAGTCATGCCCACCATCCCAGTGGCCAGCACAGGGGACCAGTGTCCCCTGGGCATGGCCATTGCACCCAGTGCCATGTAGGTGGGCTCATTTCAGGGCCCCCAATGGCACTTTAAAACAATTTTTTAAGTACTTACCTCTACTTACCCTACTTACCCTACTTACCTGGGATGGGGTCCCCCCCATTCTCTGGTATCCCTCTGGTGTGGGTGGGAGTGTTCCTGGGGCTTGGGTGGGCATCTGTGGGCTCTTTTAATGGTGTTTGACCATGGAAGTGGGTCCACAGGTCCCCTAGCGCCTGCCCTGACCCAGCCATTAAATAATGGTTCTAAGCATGCTTAGCGCCATTATTTAGGCCCGCCTCCCCCTCTTGCACCATTTGTGCACAGGGGGATAAATAAGGAGCTAGAGGTTTACAGTCATTTTTTGGACAGGAACGCCTACCTTGCATCTCATTGACCCAAGGAGGTTTCACTCATCCAAAAAATTACGTTAACTCCAATATTTTGACGCTAGACGGGTCTAGCATCAAAATATAAATATGGAGTGAAGTTTGCTGTGAATTTGCGTAAAACAATGCTGCAAATTTGGCACAAACATAGTGTAACTATGCCCCCCAATTTGGACACTTTGGCTGGTAGCGCTACTAAC
This sequence comes from Pleurodeles waltl, assembly GCF_031143425.1. Classification (NCBI taxonomy): domain Eukaryota; kingdom Metazoa; phylum Chordata; class Amphibia; order Caudata; family Salamandridae; genus Pleurodeles; species Pleurodeles waltl. The sequence continues at coordinate 1,174,101,636 of NC_090444.1, forward strand.
TCATATTGTGAGGAGAGGCATTATCTACTTAAGTGCATTCTAATTAACGTCAGATCTGTAGCTAAACAATACAGAGCTTCATGATTTAGGGGTTACTCTGTCACAAACATGACGGATATCCCGTCCATTGTATTACGATTCTAGTATTTCCAATAGAAATCATAATAGGGCAGAAGGGATATCCGTCACGTTTGTGAAGGAGTAACCCGTCCGCCAAACTCTAAATCAGGCCCTTAGTTTTATAACTGAGACACAGCCTAAAAGTTACTAAATTAGAATCTTATGCCAACCACAACCACTCCTCAATACTAAAAAAACATTTTTTAAAGTCATTTACGAAGATGCTATGATTGTCACAGATACCTCATTAATTGACCTCACTGATTCAAAGATTGTGCAGATAGCCATCTCTACCTTGCCTCACATCACTATCAAAACCCTCCTAGAACATCGGCCTCCTTCTTGTAACAGCAACTTTCCCATTGCTTCCACAGAGTATAGCTCCTCTCTCGACTTCGGCTTCAAGCCAAACATCTTAACAAGCATCTTTTCCAGCTTCCTTGTTCATGCTAAAGAGCACGCCTACGACCTCTTTGGTATTTGCCAGACTTCAGTCTTGTTCGACAAATAGCAGGTACCATTCACTCACTCAAAATCGCTTTATTTGATTACAATTATTTAAAAAAAAAATATTCTATAAAAGAACACAATACAGTACAAAAGAACTGTTTTAGTATTACGTCCAATATTACAAAGGTGCCGTTGTACAAGTTGCACAATTCATGTAAAATTCATCATAGGAAACGCAATCGGTAAGGCATCAATAAGAACTGAGTTACTACAAGTTATAAAAGTACCATCATTAACACATAATTGCATTGGGACAGCTTGGTGCACGTTGCATAGTTCATAAAAGTACAAATTATATAGCATCAATAGCAAAGTATTTTATTCAGTTATATGAAATTAGCCACCGCCAAACATATAGGGAATAAGCATAATGGATGAATAAATAGCACAGCACGCCTGCACTGTTTAAAATTATCTTGTTTCAGGAGAGGTATCAGATGGTCATCAGTGCAGACCAAATATACTTGGCTGGAATAATCATTCCACCATTTTGTTTTCCCACCTTATTCTCTCTTCCTCCTCCAAAGCGACGAAGGTCACTAGTACATACTTCTGAGCTTGGTCTCAGATTCCAAAGAGAAAGTTCCTCAAAAACACTTCGTTCAACACTTTTGAACCCCCCCCCCCCGCCATTTGGAGACCATATATATATATATATATATATATATATGTATGTATGTATATATCTGCAGTGAGCACATCAGATTGTTTAGCAATTCGACACATAATTAAAAAAATCAGCGTTTAGCAATTCAACATATACAGTATAAAAAACAATATCAACGCATCCAGGCCATTTCTACAGCTTTTGGTTGCCTGGCATAGTTCTAGCAGCACTGGCAGGAGTAATGAGTGTTGAAAGCTGCAGTGGCCACCTGAGAAATGCTTTGCGCCTTGGCACACACTTTTTTGACAAATTAAGCCCTTTATTCAGTTTCACTCTTTTCTTCATCCGACTTTGACTCTAGCTTGGCTGTATTCAATAACTGGACCATTATAGTCCTGCCATCCAGGCATTTATTCCTAGTAAGTGCTTTACTGGCTTCCTCATCCCTCCCGGAGGTCGAACATAATTGTAAATGTCTCATACCAAAATGGTGCTTTGTCTATTTTCTCCAAAATAAATACACTTACCAAGAGTCTCTTACAAAGAACAAAAAAAGTTTCTGTACTACTGTAACTGAATATTACTGCAAATGTATTAATCAGCCACCAAATAAAGTTCAACAATATTGCCTCTACAGATACCTTCAATGCCACCTGCATAACTTCATAAGTGGTGTGCTCCATTCTGTTGGACTTCTGTCAGAATAAACATCTGACCTGACCTCAACTCTCTTGCTCCCGAGTACCTCTGTTTCTTCTTTCATTCCTGCCATGACTCTGCTTCCTTACGTGCCTCGGATACTTTCACATCTTTTTCTCCATTCAATACCGATACCCCATTGGCCTAGCTAAAATCCATATCCACTTGGTCTCCACCTGATATCTGTCCTCTCAGATAACGGGAACTTTGACCACTTTTAGCGTACTATTCTGTATTATCTTTCACTTGCTGAGGCTACAACCACAAAACTTGGAACTAGGGGCCAGATGTATCAAGAAAGGCCTTTGCGAATCGCTATTTCCGAGTCACAATATGCAATGAATCACTTTTGCTATTCGGAAATAGCGATTTCTTAAAAAACGCTATTTGTGGTTTGCAAGGCCCAAATTCCGAATCGCAATTTGTGAGAACGCAATTTGCGATTCGGTAATTGAGAATCGCAAATTGTGAGAACGCACACCTGGAAGAGCCTGATGACATCACAAGCAGGAAGTGAGTCATCCCAGGCAGTTTGCAGTTGCCACACCCAAAGGAGCACTCAGAGAGAGACAGACAAGCCACAGTGAGCAAGTCTGTGAACAAGGCAGGACTGCACAACCACCATGGACACCTCTGCACAGGGAAAGGAGAAGGGAGAAAGGAAAAGGAAACTCAAGTTTAGTGAGCAGGAACTGGAGGTGCTCACTGAGGAGGTGGTGAGGAGCCACGACCGTTTGTTTGGTAAAAGCTCACTCCAGGTCCCTGAGAGTGAAAAGCGCAGACTCTGGGCAGACATTCAGACAAAAATCTGCACTGTGGGAGTTGCGCAGCGCTCTGTGGAGGAGATAAAGAAGAGGTGGTACGACCTGTGTTCCCGTGCCAAGGAGAGGGTGGCAAGACGACTGCAGGAGGCAAGGAGCACAGGAGGCGGACCACTCACCGAGACACCCTCCACCCCGATGGAAGACCTGGTGGACACTCCTCCCAGAAGCTGTCAGTGGGGTCACTGACATCGACACATCCGGCACACCAAGCACCAGTAAAGGTAAGTGCAATATTGAAATGTAAGCCCCTATGTGTATGTACACATGCCCCTTAGGAATTAGCAAGTAGTTTAAAGCATTGTGAGAAGTAGTCCATTCCACATCTTAGAAGCGGCACAACAATGCCTTATGGGAGTGGTAGTCCACAACCCAGAGCTGAAAGTAGCACATACAATGTAATTAGGCCGGGCGACACCCAGAAGAACACAACACCCACAACATAGTGATATGATGTAACTGTACATTTATTACCATTGTGTGACCATTGGTGATACATACATAACTGACATGCTCCACAATGTTGTTGCAGGTGGTCCAGGCCCAGCAGCATCTGCAAGTGCCGTTGCGGGGGATACTGAAACCCACCCTGCATCTGACTCAAATACCAGTGAGTCACAGAATATAGCGCCCATCAGACGCAGGGCTAGGGCTGTACCACTACCCGAATTGAGCCAGGACTCTGACGACATGCGGGATGACGGACACACACCTTCCCCAGATGGCAGATGCACCGTGATGCAGGAGTCCCAGCCCCAGCGTAGTACAACACCCCGCAGGAGGCCCTCCTATGCAGGCGCACAGTATATTGAAGCAGGAGAGGGACCATCAGTCTTCGGTGGGCTGGAATCTGCTATGTTGAAGCAGCAGCGCCTGCAAGACAGAAAAATCGCAGCTTTACAAAGGCAGATGCAGGCACACAATTCAAAAATGAGGGGGGGCTGCATCGGCAGTTGGAGTGCCTCAATTCCATCCTCACTAAACTGCATGAGGAACAGCTACAAGCCTCTGAGAACACCAGAGAGCTGACAAGTGCAGTGAGGGAACTGTGTACAGAGCTGTGGCACGACAGAGTCAGCCACCGCAGGCATGGGAATGTTTGGTGGTTTCTGTCGCTCAGTCTATCGCCTTGCAAATTCAACAGCCCTCATATTGCGGCGTGCTGTAGCTGCACAGGTGGAGGCAGCGCACAGCAGTAGGGATGTGGCACAAGGACTAGTGCAGATCACAAATGTGGTTGACAATATGCTGGGTAACCTCTCCGCCACACCCAGTGAACTGGGACTAGGGGACACTGAGGACACATCTAGCCTCAGCAGCGTAGCTGTGCTCAGCTCTGATGCTAGGCGTCGCAGTGCCAGGCACAGCACTGCCACTGAGGCCGACAACAGAGGTGCCAGTGAGGCCACCGCACACTCGAGTGGCTTGCGTGACCATAGAAAGTGAGAGTAATGGCCACAGAGGACTGTTAATCATTGTGTCATACAGTAAACTATGATTGAATAGTGAGATACTGTTATCTTCTTTTTTTTTTTAGTTACTTAACCTTATTCGTGCTGCTAGTGAAACTTATGTTACCTGATGTTAAGGTAATAAATTTTCTAACTACAAGTACACATGTCAGTGAAGTTGTGTTGTCATTACTTACATCTGAAATGGTTGTGTGTGATGTCCGCACGCCTTTGCCTGCCTTCTGCTGCACTGGTCCTGTCTGCTGGCTGTAGGGGGGGTATGGGATCATCATCCTCATCAGAGTCAGAATCAGATATTTCCTCAGGTATGCCCCTGGTGGTAGCTATATTGTGCAGGATTGCACATGTGGCCACTATTCTACATGTCGTCTCCGGGCTGTACTGTAGTGCCCCTCCACTTTTGTGGAGGCACCGGAAGCGACTCTTCAGCAGCCCAAAGGGACGCTCCACCACATTGCGGGTTGCCCTGTGTGCTGCATTGTATCTCCGTTCTGCAGGTGTTGTATAATTTAGGTAGGGCGTCATCATGTAGGTGCGCACTGCGTAGGCACTGTCTCCTGGAAGGAACAGAGGGTATGATGAGTAAGTGAGCCATCAGATGCCACAACGGCATCAATGCACCAGTGTACAGAGGGTCAATACCTAGTAGATATCCTTCACCAAACTCCCCAGCTAGCAGTCTTGTGTGAATCCCGCTGTGGCAAAAGATGTATGAATCATGTGTGCTCCCTGGGTACCTGGCCACAAGATCAGTTATGATATAGGAGGCATTGCATATCATCTGTATATTCATTGAATGTTGGTATTTACGGTTGCGATACACATACTCTGTGGCCGATGGTGGACAGATTGCAACATGTGTCCCATCTATAGCACCTAGGACGTGGGGGAACTGTGCTATCTGGTAGAAATCTATTTTTGTCTCCTGTATTTCCCGTGGGGTGTTGGGGAATCTGATGTACTGGTGTATCCTATTCAGCATGGCGTTGATAAATGCATTGAAAAATCTAGAGAGGGCACTCTGTGATACCCCTCCAGCTGCTGCTATGACCCCTTGATAGCTCCCTGAGGCAAGTAGGTGCAGGGAGCATAATACCTGCACATGTGTGGGTATGCTATTGGTCCTGTGTGTTGTGCGCTGCAGTATAGGTTGTAGCTCAGCTATCAGGTCAAGTATCATGGCTGAGCTTAACCTGTACTTCTCAAAAATGTCCTCCAAAGTCTGGTCAAAAAGGGTAACGCGCACTCTGAAAATGTGCTCCTGTCTCCTCCTCCCTCTCCTCAAACCTGCCAAGATCCTCATTCTCCTCACCATGACGTAGAGTGCAGCCATTGTGGAAAAGAGTCTGAGGCATTCTGGGCCTCTTTATATAGGTTGCACATGGTTACCACCTGGTTTCACTTAGTGGTATTTTGCATGTGCAAATGGCCATGCTGCGAAAAATCGGAATTTGCCATTTTTTGATGCATTGAATTGCGACTTGTTTTTGCGTGTCGCATTTTGCGTCTCGCAATTTCCGACTTGAAATACTGAATCGCTAATTGCGATTCGGTATTTCATGTCGCAAATTGCGAGACGCAAAATGCGACACGCAAAAACAAGTCGCAACGCCAAAAATCGCTATTTTTGCGATTTCTTATTTTTGGTCTGCAAATGCCTTTCATGCATCGCAGACCACGTTTTTGCATTCGCAAACGACCAATTTTAGCGATTCGCACCGTTTGCGAATGCAAAAACACTAAATACATCTGGCCCTAAGTGCCATATTTACAAGAACTGACTTATTGCTGCACAAAGGCAGCAATGCTTCCAAATTATTGTGCTGCAGCAAGACAGTTTACAATGCCATGAATGTGTCATATTTACAATAAGGTGCACCGTGGCATAAGGTGCCAAAAATGTGTCAGAACTTCTGACGCATCAGTATGAAGGATGCTGCAACACATCAGCCCCATAAGTGGCGCACTGCTGAAGTTGGGCTTTCCACAAGTGCAACTTCAGCACTGCATCAAAAAACATAGGCAATGTGTTGGTTCTGAATCACACAAGAAGCTTAATGGGCTGGGACTAATTTAATAGGAATGGTGTGAAATGGTGGGAAACTCACCTTGGACTCTATTACAATGGTCCTGGATGTAATTCAGGCAAGTTTGAAGTATGGCTATGTGTCAGATGGCAGTGGGCATAGTCTACTTATGTGTACATAGATACCTAAGTATGTGTGACATCTTGAATGACACTTGAATGTGAGTGGATACAGGTACATGTTGCAATGTAAAATAGCAATTTATGTGTTACCCATCTTATGTGGGTGTACTTAGGGAACTCTTGGCTGGACTTGGGGTCCCATTCCTATATTGATATGTGACAATCCTGGCCTTCCCATTACATGGAGTGCAGCGTCACATTGCATTGCTGCAGTGGACGATAGTATGTCAGGTGCCATGGTCCCAGGTTGGTCAAGGGGTCCTACAACATGATTGTTACTTGTGTAAGTCTACTACTAGTGAGTGCTTTAATTACTTATTACGGTGTGTTAAGTGACTGTAACTGGTCAGATTCCTATTACATAGCCACTGGGTCATTTCCTGTGCCTGGGTTACAGAGGTGTAGGAATTTTGACACATTCCAGGCTTAAAGTGACACATCTAAAAGATGTGCCACACATTGGCAAACTTGTAAATATCACTGCATCAGTTGTGAGAATTTATGAGGGAAAATATACCCTGCATACATTATAAACTGGGTGGCGCAGCCGGATCTAACAAAGGTATTATTTTGATGCAGGCCTAGAAAAAGTGACACATTGGCCTAATGTGTCACCTTGGAAATATGCAGCAAAGAATGAACCGAAGAAGAGGTGTTTCTAGCAGCTTAGGCTGATAGACGGTAGCTATAGCAAAGCAGCTTAGGCTAAACTAGGAGACATGTAAAGCTCCTACTATACCACTGGTGTCATATGCACAATATCACAAGAAAACACAATACACAGAAGTACTAAAAATAAAGGTACTTTATTTTTATGACAATATGCCAAAAGTATCTCAGTGAGTACCCTCAGTATGAGGATAAGATATATACACAAGATATATGTACACGAACCAAAATTATGCAGGTAATAGCAAGAAAAGTAATGCAAGCAGTGTAAAATTAGAGTAGATTGCAGTAGGAGCACATAGGTATAGGGGCAACACAAACGATATACTCCAAAAGTGGAATGCGAACCATGAATGGACCCCAAACCTATGTGAGCTTGTAGAGGGTCACTGGGACTGTAAGAAAACAGTGAAGGTTAGAAAAATAGCCCACCCCAAGACCCTGAAAGGTAGGTGTAAAGTGCACCTACTACCCACAGAGAGCACAGAAGTCGTGATAGGGGGATTCTGCAGGAGGAACAAACACCAGCAATGCAACAACAGTGGATTTCCAGACCTGAGTACCTGTAAGACAAGGGGCCCAAGTTCAATAGTCGCAACAGTGTCGAGAGTGGGCAGGAGCCCAGGAAATGCCAGCTGAGGGTGCAAGGAAGCTGCCACTTGTTGGAAGAAGCTTGGAGTTCTGCAAGAAAGAAGAGGACTAGGAACTTCTCCTTTGGAGGATGGATGTCCCACGTCGCGATGAAGCTTGCAGAGGTGTTCCCATGCAGAAAGACCGCAAGCAAGCCTTGCTAGCTGCAAGGGTCGCAGTAGAGGTTTTTGGGGCTGCTGTGGCCCAGGAGGGACCAGGATGTCGCCACTTGGAGGAGGAGACAGAGGGGGCACCCAGCAATTCAGGGAGCCCTCACAGAAGCAGGCAGCACCCGCAGAAGTACCTGAACAGGCACTTGGAAGAAGAGTGGACTGGAGTCCACATGAAGTCAGAAAAGGGAGTCCCACGACGCCGGAGGACAACTCAGAAGGTTGTACACTGCAGGTTAGAGTGTCAGGGACCCAGGCTTGGCTGTGCATGAAGGAAATCCTGGAAGAGTGTACAGGAGCCAGAGCAGCTGCAAAGCACGCGGTACCCAGCAGTGCAGTCTAGTGTGGGGAGGCAAGGACTTACCTCCACCAAACTTGGACTGCAGAGTCATTGGACTGTGGGAGTCACTTGGACAGAGTTGCTGAGTTCCAGGGACCACGCTCGTCATGCTGAGAGGGGACCCAGAGGGCCAATGATACAGTCTTTTGGTGCCTGCGATTGCAGGGGGAAGATTCCGTCGACCCACGGGAGATTTCTTCAGAGCTCCTGGTGCAGAGAGGAGGCAGGCTACCCCCAGAGCATGCACCACATGGGAAACAGTCGAGAAAGCCAGCAGGATGAAGCGATACAAGGTTGCTAGTAGTCGTCTTGCTACTTTGTTGCAGTTTTGCAGGCGTCCTGGGGAGTCAGCGGTCGATCCTTTGTCAGAAGGTGAAGAGGGAGATGCAGAGGAACTCTGATGAGCTCTTGCATTCATTATCTGAAGAATTCCCCAAAGCAGAGACCCTAAATAGCCAGAAAAGGAGGTTTGGCTACCAAGGAAGGAGGATTGGCTAACAAGACATGTAAGAGCCTATCAGAAGGAGTCTCTGACGTCACCTGCTGGCACTGGCCACTCACAGCAGTCCAGTGTGCCCCCAGCACCTCTAAATCCAAGATGGCAGAGGTCTGGGACACACTGGAGGAGCTCTGGGCACCTCCCCTGGGAGGTGCAGGTCAGGGGAGTGGTCATTCCCCTTTCCTTTGTCCAGTTTCACTCCAGAGCAGGGCTGGGGGATCCCTGAACCGGTGTAGACTGGCTTATGCAGAGTGGGGCACCATCTGTGCCCATCAAAGCATTTCCAGAGGCTGGGGGAGGCTACTCCTCACCAGCCTTCACACCTATTTCCAAAGGGAGAGGGTGTAACACCCTCTCTCAGAGGAAATCCTTTGTTCTGCCTTCCTGGGCCAGGGCTGCCTGGACCCAAGGAGGGCAGAAACCTGTCTGAGGGGTTGGCAGCAGCTGCAGTGGAGACCCCGGAAAGGCAGTTTGGCAGTACCCGGGTACTATGCTAGAGACCCGGGGCATCATGGAATTGTGCCCCCAATGCCAGAATGGCATTGGGGTGACGATTCCATGATCTTAGACATGGCCATGTTCGGAGTTACCATTGTGACGCTATACATAGGTAGTGACCTATGTATAGTGCACACGTGTAATGGTGTCCCGCACTCACAAAGTCCGGGGAATTTGCCCAGAACAATGTGGGAGCACCTTGGCTAGTGCCAGGGTGCCCACACACTAGGTAACTTTGCACCCAACCTTCACCAGATGAAGGTTAGACATATAGGTGACTTATAAGTTACTTAAGTGCAGTGGTAAATGGCTGTGAAATAACGTGGACGTTATTTCACTCAGGCTGCACTGGCAGGCCTGTGTAAGAATTGTCAGAGCTCCCTATGGGTGGCAAAAGAAATGCTGCAGCCCATAGCGTTCTCCTGGAACCCCAATACCCTGGGTACCTCAGTACCATATACTAGGGAATTATATGGGTGTACCAGTATGCCAATGTGAATTGGTAAATTTAGTCACTAGCCTGTCAGTGACAAATTTGGAAAGCAGAGAGAGCATAACCACTGAGGTTCTGGTTAGCAGAGCCTCAGTGAGACAGTTAGGCATCACACAGGGAACACATATAGGCCACAAACTTATGAGCACTGGGGTCATGGCTAGCAGGGTCCCAGTGACACATAACAAACATACTGACAACATAGGGTCCTCACTATGAGCACTGGGCCCTGGCTAGCAGGATCCAAGTGATACAGTGAAAACACCCTGACATATACTCACAAACAGGCCAAAAGTGGGGGAAACAAGGCTAGAAAGAGGCTACTTTCTCACACTCCCGAGGGCACATTTTCAAACGCACACAATATTTTTCTACAATTAATTTCTCCATGCATTTTTCTCATTAGTAAACACATACATGTCATTAAAATTTCTTAATTAACATATCTGCTCCATCAGTCCCTCCTCTGATGACTAAATGTGTCATCACACCTTTCTTAGCAACACTTTTACAAATTTGTGTCAGATGAATTTTGCCTTCTTGAGTTTTCCCTATAAATGTGTCTCCTAGGTGGTTCTTCCCTCCTCTGATCATTCTTAGGTTTCCTTAATTTTATCTTTTGCCATAATTTGCATGTACCCCATAATCTTAAAATGGAAACAATCACAATTAATATTCCCTGGACGATTTTCCATAATACCCCATTCCAAATTTGACTAAACCAATTTCCCACAGAGGCAAATCCATTTCCAACTTTCTCCCAAACCCCTGGTTCTTTCAAATCCTTCAAATCTTTGCTTGAGTCAGTTAAGTTAGTGTAAGGAAATGCCTCCTTGGCATGGTTGCCCCCTGACTTTTTGCCTTTGCTGATGCTATGTTTACAATTGAAAGTGCGCTGAGGCCTGCTAACCAGGCCCCAGCACCAGTGTTCTTTCCCTAACCTGTACTTTTGTATCCACAATTGGCAGACCCTGGCATCCAGATAAGTCCCTTGTAACTGGTACTTCTAGTACCAAGGGCCCTGATGCCAAGGAAGGTCTCTAAGGGCTGCAGCATGTCTTATGCCACCCTGGAGACCTCTCACTCAGCACAGACACACTGCTTGCCAGCTTGTGTGTGCTAGTGAGGACAAAACGAGTAAGTCGACATGGCACTCCCCTCAGGGTGCCATGCCAGCCTCTCACTGCCTATGCAGTATAGGTAAGACACCCCTCTAGCAGGCCTTACAGCCCTAAGGCAGGGTGCACTACACCATAGGTGAGGGTACCAGTGCATGAGCATGGTACCCCTACAGTGTCTAAATAAAACCTTAGACATTGTAAGTGCAGGGTAGCCATAAGAGTATATGGTCTGGGAGTCTGTCAAACACGAACTCCACAGCACCATAATGGCTACACTGAAAACTGGGAAGTTTGGTATCAAACTTCTCAGCACAATAAATGCACACTGATGCCAGTGTACATTTTATTGTAAAATACACCACAGAGGGCACCTTAGAGGTGCCCCCTGAAACTTAACCGACTATCTGTGTAGGCTGACTAGTTTTAGCAGCCTGCCACAAACCGAGACATGTTGCTGGCCCCACGGGGAGAGTGCCTTTGTCACTCTGAGGCCAGTAACAAAGCCTGCACTGGGTGGAGATGCTAACACCTCTCCCAGGCAGGAATTGTCACACCTGGCGGTGAGCCTCAAAGGCTCACCTCCTTTGTGCCAACCCAGCAGGACACTCCAGCTAGTGGAGTTGCCCGCCCCCTCCGGCCAGGCCCCACTTTTGGCGGCAAGGCCGGAGAAAATAATGAGAATAACAAGGAGAAGTCACTGGCCAGTCAGGACAGCCCCTAAGGTGTCCTGAGCTGAGGTGACTCTAACTTTTAGAAATCCTCCATCTTGCAGATGGAGGATTCCCCCAATAGGGTTAGGATTGTGACCCCCTCCCCTTGGGAGGAGGCACAAAGAGGGTGTACCCACCCTCAGGGCTAGTAGCCATTGGCTACTAACCCCCCAGACCTAAACACGCCCTTAAATTTAGTATTTAAGGGCTACCCTGAACCCTAGAAAATTAGATTCCTGCAACTACAAGAAGAAGGACTGCCTAGCTGAAAAACCCCTGCAGAGGAAGACCCGAAGACGACAACTGCCTTGGCTCCAGAAACTCACCGGCCTGTCTCCTGCCTTCCAAAGATCCTGCTCCAGCGACGCCTTCCAAAGGGACCAGCGACCTCGACATCCTCTGAGGACTGCCCCTGCTTCGAAAAGACAAGAAACTCCCGAGGACAGCGGACCTGCTCCAAAGAAAAGCTGCAACTTTGTTTCCAGCAGCTTTAAAGAACCCTGCAAGCTCCCCGCAAAAGGCGTGAGACTTGCAACACTGCACCCGGCGACCCCGACTCGGTTGGTGGCGATCCAACACCTCAGGAGGGACCCCCGGACTACTCTAAGACTGTGAGTACAAAAACCTGTCCCCCCTGAGTCCCCACAGCGCCGCCTGCAGAGGGAATCCCGAGGCTTCCCCTGACCGCGACTCTTTGAAACCAAAGTCCCGACACCTGGGAGAGACCCTGCACCCGCAGCCCCCAGGACCTGAAGGACCGGACTTTCACTGGAGGAGTGACCCCCAGGAGTCCCTCTCCCTTGCCCAAGTGGAGGTTTCCCCGAGGAACCCCCCCCTTGCCTGCCTGCAGCGCTGAAGAGATCCCTAGATCTCGCATTGACTTCCATTACAAACCCGACGCTTGTTTCTACACTGCACCCGGCCGCCCCCGCGCTGCTGAGGGTGAAATTTCTGTGTGGGCTTGTGTCCCCCCCGGTGCCCTACAAAACCCCCCTGGTCTGCCCTCCGAAGACGCGGGTACTTACCTGCAAACAGACCGGAACCGGGGCACCCCCTTCTCTCCATTCTAGCCTATGTGTTTTGGGCACCACTTTGAACTCTGCACCTGACCGGCCCTGAGCTGCTGGTGTGGTGACTTTGGGGTTGCTCTGAACCCCCAACGGTGGGCTACCTTGGACCAAGAACTGAACCCTGTAAGTGTCTTACTTACCTGGTAAAACTAACAAATACTTACCTCCCCTAGGAACTGTGAAAATTGCACTAAGTGTCCACTTTTAAAACAGCTATTTGTGAATAACTTGAAAAGTATACATGCAATTTTGATGATTTGAAGTTCCTAAAGTACTTACCTGCAATACCTTTCGAATGAGATATTACATGTAGAATTTGAACCTGTGGTTCTTAAAATAAACTAAGAAAAGATATTTTTCTATATAAAAACCTATTGGCTGGATTTGTCTCTGAGTGTGTGTACCTCATTTATTGTCTATGTGTATGTACAACAAATGCTTAACACTACTCCTTGGATAAGCCTACTGCTCGACCACACTACCACAAAATAGAGCATTAGTATTATCTATTTTTACCACTATTTTACCTCTAAGGGGAACCCTTGGACTCTGTGCATACTATTCCTTACTTTGAAATAGCACATACAGAGCCAACTTCCTACATTGGTGGATCAGCGGTGGGGTACAAGACTTTGCATTTGCTGGACTACTCAGCCAATACCTGATCACACGACAAATTCCAAAATTGTCATTAGAAATTGATTTTTGCAATTTGAAAAGTTTTCTAAATTCTTAAAAGACCTGCTAGGGCCTTGTGTTAGATCCTGTTTAGCATTTCTTTTAGAGTTTAAAAGTTTGGTAAAAGTTTGAATTAGATTCTAGAACCAGTTTTAGTTTCTTAAAAAGTATTCCAACTTTTAGAAGCATAATGTCTAGCACAGATGTGAATGTGGTGGAACTCGACACCACACCTTACCTCCATCTACAGATGAGAGAGCTAAGGTCACTCTGTAAACTAAAGAAAATAGCAATGGGCCCCAAACCTACCAAAGTACAGCTCCAGGAGCTTTTGGCAGAGTTTGAAAAGGCCAACCCCTCTGAGGATGGCAACTCAGAGGATGAAGATAGTGACTTAGAGGGAAATTCCCCCCCTCCAGTCCTACTTAGGGAGAGCAGGGCTTCTCAAGCCCTGACTCCACAAATAATAGTCAGAGATGCTGGCTCCCTCACAGGAGGGACCAACAACTCTGAAATCACTGAGGATAACCCCAGTGAAGAGGACATCCAGTTAGCCAGGATGGCCAAAAGATTGGCTTTGGAAAGACAGATCCTAGCCATAGAGAGGGAAAGACAAGAGATGGGCCTAGGACCCATCAATGGTGGCAGCAACATAAATAGGGTCAGAGATTCTCCTGACATGTTGAAAATCCCCAAAGGGATTGTAACTAAATATGAAGATGGTGATGACATCACCAAATGGTTCACAGCTTTTGAGAGGGCTTGTGTAACCAGAAAAGTGAACAGATCTCACTGGGGTGCTCTCCTTTGGGAAATGTTCACTGGAAAGTGTAGGGATAGACTCCTCACACTCTCTGGAAAAGATGCAGAATCTTATGACCTCATGAAGGGTACCCTGATTGAGGGCTTTGGATTCTCCACTGAGGAGTACAGGATTAGGTTCAGGGGGGCTCAAAAATCCTCGAGCCAGACCTGGGTTGACTTTGTTGACTACTCAGTGAAAACACTAGATGGTTGGATTCAAGGCAGTGGTGTAAATAATTATGATGGGCTGTACAATTTATTTGTGAAAGAACACCTGTTAAGTAATTGTTTCAATGATAAACTGCATCAGCATCTGGTAGACCTAGGACCAATTTCTCCCCAAGAATTGGGAAAGAAGGCGGACCATTGGGTCAAGACAAGGGTGTCCAAGACTTCAACAGGGGGTGACCAAAAGAAAGGGGTCACAAAGACTCCCCAGCAGAAGGGTGATGAGACAACCAAAACTAAAAATAGTAAAGAGTCTTCTACAGGCCCCCAAAAACCTGCACAGGAGGGTGGGCCCAGAGCCTCTTCACAAAACAATGGGTACAAGGGTAAAAACTTTGATCCCAAAAAGGCCTGGTGTCATAGCTGTAAACAGCATGGACACCAAACTGGAGACAAGGTCTGTCCCAAGAAAGGTTCCACTCCAAACTCCCATCCAGGTAACACTGGTATGGCTAGTCTCCAAGTGGGATCAACAGTGTGCCCAGAGCAAATCAGGGTCCACACTGAAGCTACTCTAGTTTCTGAGGGTGGGGTGGATTTAGCCACACTAGCTGTCTGGCCGCCTAACATGCAAAAATACAGACAGCAACTCTTAATTAATGGGACCAGAATAGAGGGCCTGAGGGATACAGGTGCCAGTGTCACCATGGTGACAGAGAAACTGGTTTCCCCTGGCCAATACCTGACTGGAAAAACTTACACAGTCACCAACGCTGACAATCAGAGAAAAGTACATCCCATGGCAATGGTTACTTTAGAATGGGGAGGGGTCAATGGCCTGAAACAGGTGGTGGTCTCCTCAAATATCCCAGTGGACTGTCTGCTTGGAAATGACCTGGAGTCCTCAGCATGGGCTGAGGTAGAGCTAAAAACCCATGCAGCAATGCTGGGTATCCCTGAACTGGTGTGTGTGAAAACAAGAGCACAGTGCAAGGCACAGGGTGAAAAAGTAGAGCTGGAGTCTGGAAAAATGGCCCAGCCTACCAAGAGAACAGGAAAGTCAGTTGGGAAACCAACTGCAACACAGCAAAAGAAAGGGAACCTCTCTTCTCAGGAAGAAGTTCTGCCCTCTGAGGGAACTGAGCCTTTGGAGCTTGAACCTTATCAGGTTGAGCTCTTAGGCCCAGGGGGACCCTCAAGGGAGGAGCTGTGTAAGGGACAAGAAACCTGTCCCTCTCTTGAAGGCCTTAGGCAGCAAGCTGCTGAAGAGTCCAAAGGCAAGAAAAATGGAACACATAGGGTCTATTGGGAAGATGGGCTCCTGTACACTGAGGCCAGAGACCCCAAACCTGGTGCCACTAGGAGAGTGGTAGTGCCTCAGCTGTTCAGGGAGTTCATCCTAACATTGGCCCATGACATTCCCCTTGCTGGACATTTGGGACAAACCAAGACGTGGGAGAGGTTAGTCAACCACTTCTACTGGCCCAATATGTCCAACATGGTTAAGGAGTTTTGCCTCTCCTGCCCCACCTGTCAAGCCAGTGGTAAGACAGGTGGGCATCCAAAGGCCCCCCTCATTCCACTTCCAGTGGTGGGGGTGCCCTTTGAAAGAGTGGGTGTGGACATAGTTGGTCCACTAGAACCTCCCACAGCCTCAGGAAATATGTATATCCTGGTAGTAGTGGATCATGCTACCAGGTATCCTGAAGCTATTCCCCTTAGGTCGACTACTGCCCCTGCAGTAGCCAAGGCCCTCATTGGTATCTTTACCAGAGTGGGTTTCCCTAAGGAGGTGGTGTCTGACAGAGGTACCAACTTCATGTCAGCATACCTAAAGCACATGTGGAATGAGTGTGGAGTGACTTATAAATTCACTACACCTTACCATCCACAAACTAATGGCTTAGTTGAGAGATTCAACAAGACATTAAAGGGCATGATCATGGGGCTCCCAGAAAAACTCAAAAGGAGATGGGATGTCCTCCTGCCATGTCTGCTTTTCGCTTACCGGGAGGTACCACAGAAGGGAGTAGGGTTCTCACCCTTTGAACTTCTGTTTGGTCATCCTGTAAGGGGACCACTTGCCCTTGTTAAAGAAGGCTGGGAGAGACCTCTCCATGAGCCTAAACAGGACATAGTGGACTATGTACTTGGCCTTCGCTCTAGAATGGCAGAGTACATGGAAAAGGCAACCAAAAACCTTGAGGCCAGCCAACAACTCCAGAAGTTTTGGTATGACCAAAAGGCTGCACTGGTTGAGTTCCAACCAGGGCAGAAAGTCTGGGTTCTGGAGCCTGTGGCTCCCAGGGCACTCCAGGACAAATGGAGTGGCCCTTACCCAGTGCTAGAGAGGAAGAGTCAGGTCACCTACCTGGTGGACCTGGGCACAAGCAGGAGCCCCAAGAGGGTGATCCATGTGAACCGCCTTAAGCTCTTCCATGACAGGGCTGATGTGAATCTGTTAATGGTAACAGATGAGGATCAGGAGGCAGAGAGTGAACCTCTCCCTGATCTTCTGTCATCAGACCCAAAAGATGGCACAGTAGATGGAGTGATCTACTCAGACACCCTCTCTGGCCAACAGCAGGCTGATTGTAGGAGAGTCCTACAACAGTTTCCTGAGCTTTTCTCCCTAACCCCTGGTCAGACACACCTGTGTACCCATGATGTGGACACAGGAGACAGCATGCCTGTCAAGAACAAAATCTTCAGACAGTCTGACCATGTTAAGGAAAGCATCAAGATGGAAGTCCACAAGATGCTGGAATTGGGAGTGATTGAGCGCTCTGACAGCCCCTGGGCTAGCCCAGTGGTCTTAGTCCCCAAACCTCACACCAAAGATGGAAAGAAAGAGATGAGGTTTTGTGTGGACTACAGAGGGCTCAACTCTGTCACCAAGACAGATGCCCATCCAATTCCAAGAGCTGATGAGCTCATTGACAAATTAGGTGCTGCCAAATTTCTAAGTACCTTTGACTTGACAGCAGGGTACTGGCAAATAAAAATGGCACCCGGAGCAAAAGAAAAGACAGCATTCTCCACACCTGATGGGCATTATCAGTTTACTGTTATGCCCTTTGGTTTAAAGAATGCCCCTGCCACCTTCCAAAGGTTGGTGAATCAAGTCCTTGCTGGCTTGGAGTCCTTTAGCACAGCTTATCTTGATGATATTGCTGTCTTTAGCTCCACCTGGCAGGATCACCTGGTCCACCTGAGGAAGGTTTTGAAGGCTCTGCAATCTGCAGGCCTCTCTATCAAGGCATCCAAATGCCAGATAGGGCAGGGAACTGTGGTTTACTTGGGACACCTTGTAGGTGGAGGCCAAGTTCAGCCACTCCAACCCAAGATCCAGACTATTCTGGACTGGGTAGCTCCAAAAACCCAGACTCAAGTCAGGGCATTCCTTGGCTTGACTGGGTACTACAGGAGGTTTGTGAAGGGATATGGATCCATTGTGACAGCCCTCACTGAGCTCACCTCCAAGAAAATGCCCAAGAAAGTGAACTGGACTGTGGACTGCCAACAGGCCTTTGACACCCTGAAACAAGCAATGTGCTCAGCACCAGTTCTCAAAGCTCCAGATTATTCTAAGCAGTTCATTGTGCAGACTGATGCCTCTGAACAGGGGATAGGGGCAGTTTTGTCCCAAACAAATGATGATGGCCTTGACCAGCCTGTTGCTTTCATTAGCAGGAGGTTACTCCCCAGGGAGCAGCGTTGGAGTGCCATTGAGAGGGAGGCCTTTGCTGTGGTTTGGTCCCTGAAGAAGCTGAGACCATACCTCTTTGGGACTCACTTCCTAGTTCAAACTGACCACAGACCTCTCAAATGGCTGATGCAAATGAAAGGTGAAAATCCTAAACTGTTGAGGTGGTCCATCTCCCTACAGGGAATGGACTTTATAGTGGAACACAGACCTGGGACTGCCCATGCCAATGCAGATGGCCTTTCCAGGTTCTTCCACTTAGAAAATGAAGACTCTCTTGGGAAAGGTTAGTCTCATCCTCTTTCGTTTGGGGGGGGGTTGTGTAAGGAAATGCCTCCTTGGCATGGTTGCCCCCTGACTTTTTGCCTTTGCTGATGCTATGTTTACAATTGAAAGTGCGCTGAGGCCTGCTAACCAGGCCCCAGCACCAGTGTTCTTTCCCTAACCTGTACTTTTGTATCCACAATTGGCAGACCCTGGCATCCAGATAAGTCCCTTGTAACTGGTACTTCTAGTACCAAGGGCCCTGATGCCAAGGAAGGTCTCTAAGGGCTGCAGCATGTCTTATGCCACCCTGGAGACCTCTCACTCAGCACAGACACACTGCTTGCCAGCTTGTGTGTGCTAGTGAGGACAAAACGAGTAAGTCGACATGGCACTCCCCTCAGGGTGCCATGCCAGCCTCTCACTGCCTATGCAGTATAGGTAAGACACCCCTCTAGCAGGCCTTACAGCCCTAAGGCAGGGTGCACTATACCATAGGTGAGGGTACCAGTGCATGAGCATGGTACCCCTACAGTGTCTAAATAAAACCTTAGACATTGTAAGTGCAGGGTAGCCATAAGAGTATATGGTCTGGGAGTCTGTCAAACACGAACTCCACAGCACCATAATGGCTACACTGAAAACTGGGAAGTTTGGTATCAAACTTCTCAGCACAATAAATGCACACTGATGCCAGTGTACATTTTATTGTAAAATACACCACAGAGGGCACCTTAGAGGTGCCCCCTGAAACTTAACCGACTATCTGTGTAGGCTGACTAGTTTTAGCAGCCTGCCACAAACCGAGACATGTTGCTGGCCCCACGGGGAGAGTGCCTTTGTCACTCTGAGGCCAGTAACAAAGCCTGCACTGGGTGGAGATGCTAACACCTCTCCCAGGCAGGAATTGTCACACCTGGCGGTGAGCCTCAAAGGCTCACCTCCTTTGTGCCAACCCAGCAGGACACTCCAGCTAGTGGAGTTGCCCGCCCCCTCCGGCCAGGCCCCACTTTTGGCGGCAAGGCCGGAGAAAATAATGAGAATAACAAGGAGAAGTCACTGGCCAGTCAGGACAGCCCCTAAGGTGTCCTGAGCTGAGGTGACTCTAACTTTTAGAAATCCTCCATCTTGCAGATGGAGGATTCCCCCAATAGGGTTAGGATTGTGACCCCCTCCCCTTGGGAGGAGGCACAAAGAGGGTGTACCCACCCTCAGGGCTAGTAGCCATTGGCTACTAACCCCCCAGACCTAAACACGCCCTTAAATTTAGTATTTAAGGGCTACCCTGAACCCTAGAAAATTAGATTCCTGCAACTACAAGAAGAAGGACTGCCTAGCTGAAAAACCCCTGCAGAGGAAGACCCGAAGACGACAACTGCCTTGGCTCCAGAAACTCACCGGCCTGTCTCCTGCCTTCCAAAGATCCTGCTCCAGCGACGCCTTCCAAAGGGACCAGCGACCTCGACATCCTCTGAGGACTGCCCCTGCTTCGAAAAGACAAGAAACTCCCGAGGACAGCGGACCTGCTCCAAAGAAAAGCTGCAACTTTGTTTCCAGCAGCTTTAAAGAACCCTGCAAGCTCCCCGCAAAAGGCGTGAGACTTGCAACACTGCACCCGGCGACCCCGACTCGGTTGGTGGCGATCCAACACCTCAGGAGGGACCCCCGGACTACTCTAAGACTGTGAGTACAAAAACCTGTCCCCCCTGAGTCCCCACAGCGCCGCCTGCAGAGGGAATCCCGAGGCTTCCCCTGACCGCGACTCTTTGAAACCAAAGTCCCGACACCTGGGAGAGACCCTGCACCCGCAGCCCCCAGGACCTGAAGGACCGGACTTTCACTGGAGGAGTGACCCCCAGGAGTCCCTCTCCCTTGCCCAAGTGGAGGTTTCCCCGAGGAACCCCCCCCTTGCCTGCCTGCAGCGCTGAAGAGATCCCTAGATCTCGCATTGACTTCCATTACAAACCCGACGCTTGTTTCTACACTGCACCCGGCCGCCCCCGCGCTGCTGAGGGTGAAATTTCTGTGTGGGCTTGTGTCCCCCCCGGTGCCCTACAAAACCCCCCTGGTCTGCCCTCCGAAGACGCGGGTACTTACCTGCAAACAGACCGGAACCGGGGCACCCCCTTCTCTCCATTCTAGCCTATGTGTTTTGGGCACCACTTTGAACTCTGCACCTGACCGGCCCTGAGCTGCTGGTGTGGTGACTTTGGGGTTGCTCTGAACCCCCAACGGTGGGCTACCTTGGACCAAGAACTGAACCCTGTAAGTGTCTTACTTACCTGGTAAAACTAACAAATACTTACCTCCCCTAGGAACTGTGAAAATTGCACTAAGTGTCCACTTTTAAAACAGCTATTTGTGAATAACTTGAAAAGTATACATGCAATTTTGATGATTTGAAGTTCCTAAAGTACTTACCTGCAATACCTTTCGAATGAGATATTACATGTAGAATTTGAACCTGTGGTTCTTAAAATAAACTAAGAAAAGATATTTTTCTATATAAAAACCTATTGGCTGGATTTGTCTCTGAGTGTGTGTACCTCATTTATTGTCTATGTGTATGTACAACAAATGCTTAACACTACTCCTTGGATAAGCCTACTGCTCGACCACACTACCACAAAATAGAGCATTAGTATTATCTATTTTTACCACTATTTTACCTCTAAGGGGAACCCTTGGACTCTGTGCATACTATTCCTTACTTTGAAATAGCACATACAGAGCCAACTTCCTACAGTTAGTAAGTAAGTCTCTTATCTCCTTATCATTCTCTGGAATGTAGGAACAACAGTGCCTGGCATTAATAATTTTACAGACTCCACCCTCTTTCGCTAAAATGATGTCTAATGCAGGCCTATTTTGAAGTGTCATAGCTCTATCCGCAGCCAATTCAGTATTGAACAGAAGTATTGCCCCTGTAAAGTTTGTCAGCATGTTATCCACAATAGTAGACAACTTTCGTATCTTGATTGCATTCAGAATAACCCCTACAGAAGGAATTATTGCACCAAAAATATCTCCCACAATTGCAAAAGAGGTTTCCCTACTCTGTTGCTCATGATGTAATTCAGTCACTTTTCGGAATTTTCTTTAAATCATCTATCTGATAAATCTTAGGGAAAACTATCCCTAAATAGCATGTCCCATATCATCCTCTAGGAAGACGGTAATAAGCATTAAGTCCACAAATATAGTAGATCACAGGAATCACAGGGTCCTGACCATTCAGCATAAAAGTATATTTACTCTGAAACAAAAACACATGCCTACATTCACTCGTTCCCACAAATAAAGTGTCAGTGCGTGATTTTGGCCTACATATACAAAGTTTCCCTTGTGTTTTAAAAGCAGTGTAAGCAGAATCATTCATATAAGACCTTTTCTCCAGTCCTTTCTCTAACTTCTCCTTCAACGCATTCCTTCTGTCATCAGTATGCCCTATGAAACTCTTTTCTAATGAGGTTTAATAAACAAGTTAGGTTGTTACGGTGTGCATAAGCAGTTCCAAATGTTAGTGTTGGTTCAAAGAATCCCCTAACTAATACTATATCATGCTCCTTAGCTACTTTACTTAAATAGCTAATAATGAGTATGAAAGAAAACACTAAGGCCCTCATTACAACCCTAGCGGTCGGTGCTAAAGTGGCGGTAAATCCGCCAACAGGCCGGCGGTAAAAGAAATGGAATCACGACCATGGCGGGAAACCGCCAACATAGACAGCCACTTTAACACTCCGACTGCCACGGCGGTACAAACAAACACCGTGGCGGTAACTCCAACAGGCAGGCGGAACACAATGTACCGCCCACAGTATTACAACAGTCCAATCCGCCACCTTTTCCGGGGCGGATTCACCGCAAACAAAAACACGGCGGAAACAGGACTTGGAAGGGAAAACGCTCACCTCTACACAACCCACGAGGAACCAGGACGCCCTGGAACCTGAACTCCATATTCTCCCAGCCTTTGTCTTCCTGCTCCTCTACCAGGAACATCAAAGACGGCGGCGAAGACCACGGTGAGTACTGCACCTACGACACAGGGGAGGGAAAAAAGCGTGACACACACGGGCAACACGCAACACCCCCAGCCCCACCCTCACCCACTACAACACACACACAAGTACATGCTGATACATTACATTTACAACCCCCAACCCCCCTGGAAGAATGCAAGGACAAAAGGAAATTATTTGAACGTTTGTAATCTATTAAAATACAGTATTTAAAAATATATATATACTCTACAAACAAATATATACACCAAGAGTACAAGTCCAAGGTATTACACCATTAAAGTCCATGGACCACTGGGCCCAAAATGCATGGGCGAGGCCCACACAAGACACCAGATCAAAACGGAGAGAACACTGCTGGGGCATCTGATAGAAATACAACAGGCACCTCAGGGGGAATGGAAGGGAGGGGCACCTCAGCCGGATGAGTGCACAACGCTAGATCCACGAGGGGGCTCCATTCCCACTGCTTTATCCTGGGGAGCGCAAAGCCACAGTCTCTCAAGTCTCTCAAGTGGGTGGTTTGCCCACTGCTTTATCCTGGGGAGTGCAAAGCCACAGTCTCACAAGTCTTTCCAGTGGGTGGTTTGCCCACTGCTTTATCCTGGGGAGTGCAAAGCCACAGTCTCACAAGTCTTTCCAGTGGGTGGTTTGCCCACTGCTTTATCCTGGGGAGTGCAAAGCCACAGTCTCTCAAGTCTCTCAAGTGGGTGGTCTGCCCACTGCTTTATCCTGGGGAGTGCAAAGCCACAGTCTCACAAGTCTTTCCAGTGGGTGGTTTGCCCACTGCTTTATCCTGGGGAGTGCTAAGCCACAGTCTCACAAGTCTCTCAAGTGGGTGGTTTGCCCACTGCTTTATCCTGGGGAGTGCAAAGCCACAGTCTCTCAAGTCTCTCAAGTGGGTGGTTTTCCCACTGCTTTATCCTGGGAAGTCTTTCCCGTAGGTGGTTTGCCCACTGCTTTATCCTGGGGAGTGCAAAGCCACAGTCTCTCAAATCTCTCAAGTGGGTGGTTTTCCCACTGCTTTATCCTGGGGAGTGCAAAGCCACAGTCTCTCAAGTCTTTCCAGTGGGTGGTTTGCCCACTGCTTTATCCTGGGGAGTGCAAAGCCACAGTCTCTCAAGTCTCTCAAGTGGGTGGTTTGCCCACTGCTTTATCCTGGGGAGTGCAAAGCCACAGTCTCTCAAGTCTCTCAAGTGGGTGGTTTATCCACTGCTGAATCCTGGGGAGTGCAAAGCCACAGTCTCTCAAATGGATAACAGTCTCCACTGGTTCTGGAGGGGGCTTTGTGCCCAGAGTGCTTCATCCTGCCAAGGACAGAGGTAGTGGATAACAGTCTCCACTGGTTCTAGAGGGGGCTTTGTGCCCAGAGTGCTTCATCCTGCCAAGGACTGAGGTAGTGGATGTGAATCTCCACAGGTTCTGGGGAGGGCTTTGTGCCCAGAGTGCTTCATCCTGCCAAGGACTGAGGTAGTGGATGTCAATCTTCACTGGTTCTGGAGTGGGCTTTGTGTCCAGAGTGCTTCATCCTGCCAAGGACTGAGGTAGTGGATGTCAATCTCCACTGGTTCTGTAGGGGGCTTTGTGCCCAGAGTGCTTCATCCTGCTCGTGGCGGCCTCCGTAGTGTCTGAGTTTTTGGCGCTCATTGGCCTGCGGTGCTGGTGTCGGCGGTGTCCTTGGCAGCGGTGCTGGTGGCGGCAGTGTCCTTGGCAGCGGTGCTTGTGGTGGCGGTGTCCTTGGCAGCGGTGCTGGTGGCGGCGGTGTCCTTGGCAGCGGTGCTGGTGGCGGCGGTGTCCTTGGCAGCGGTGCTTGTGGCGGCGGTGTCCTGTGCAGCGGTGCTTGTGGCGGCGGTGTCCTTGGCAGCGGCTGGCGGCGGTGTCCTGTGCAGCGGTGCTTGTGGCGGCGGTGTCCTTGGCAGCTGTGCTGGTGGCGGCGGTGTCCTTGGCAGCGGTGCAGGTGGCGGCGGTGTCCTGTGCAGCGGTGCTTGTGGCGGCGGTGTCCTTGGCAGCAGTGCTGGTGGTGTCCTGTGCAGCGGTGCTTGTGGCGGTGGTGTCCTTGGCAGCGGTGCTTGTGGCGCAGTGTCCTTGGCTGCGGTGCTGGTGGCGGCGGTGTCTTGTGCAGCGGTGCTTGTGGCAGCGGTGTCTTTGGCAGCGGTGCTTGTGGCGGTCTTGTCCACCGTGCAGATTTTCGGCGACTTGCCTGTTTTTCTGTGCCCCTTCCCCACCTTGAATGGTGGCGCAGCTGTCTTCCAACTCCCAACTGTACTCCTGGGAGAGGCTTTGGTGGTAGATGTTTTGCCTCTCTCCCCCCGGGCAGTGGCCAACTTTTTATGCTTTTGAGGTGGGGGACTGTCCGTGGTCTGGCTCCTTGGCACACTGGCTGCCCTGCTGCTTGGCGCACTCCAGAAGCCGGTTACTGCTGGCACCACTGTTCCCGCAGATGTTTTGGTTGAGGTGCTGGGTTGGGACCTGGAAAGGCGGGCCCTAGGGGACTAAAGGGGTGGGGGAGGTGAGGGGAAGAGGTCAAGGTTGGACAGGAAAAGATTTTTGGACACACTGGGACGGGTAGATGGAGAGGGTTTGGGAGTGAAGGAAGAGGTAGTGGTTGTAGGAGGTGTACGTTTTCTGACTTTGGGTGAAGGTGCATGGGCTGGAGGCTGTCGTGAGGTCGATGGCTGTTGGGTGGGTGTGTGGCTGCGTTTGTGTACCTTGGGAGGTGGGCTTACAGACACACTGGTAGAGGACACAGGGGATGTGTGAATGGTAGTGGGGGTGGTGAGTGCAAGTGAGCAGGGTGTGGTGATGGGTATTCTGGTGGTGGACGTAGTGGCTGAAGATGTAGTGCATGCAGGTGTGAGTGGAGACGAGACAGGGAGGGAGGAGGGAGATGAGGAGAAGGAGGACACAGTGGATGTTGGTATGTGTCATGGGTATGATGCTTGTGTGAGTGCCTGTGGGATGTGTGGTGCTCATGTTTGCCTGAGCTTCCCTTGTGTGTTGAGGTGTGTGCATGCTGGTCTGATGGTGTGCTTGGGATAGGCTGAGGTACAGGTGTTTGGGTCTGGGTGGAGGAAGCTGGAGGGGGGAGGCTGGACACAGGGACAACTGCTGCCATCACTGCTGAGGCCAGAGTCTGAAATGCTCGCTGTTGGGCTGCCTGACCAGAATGAATGCCCTCCAGGTATGCATTGGTCTATTGCAACTGCCTCTCTACACCCTGGATGGCATTCAAAATGGTAGACTGCCCAACAGTGAGGGACCTGAGGAGGTCAATGGCCTCCTCACTGAGGGCAGAAGGGCTGACTGGGGCAGGCGCTGAGGTGCCTGGGGCGAAGGAGATGCCCACCCTCCTGGGTGAGCGGCCACGGGGCACAAGCTGAGGGGCTGCTGGGAGGGCGGTGCTGGTAGGGGGGGTGGCGGCTGTAGATGCGGTGGGCACTGAGGGGCCCGCCACCGCAAGGGAGCTCCCATCAGAGGAGGAGTCCATGTCGCTGGTCTCAGCTCCTGTCCCCGCCGTGGAGCTCCCCTCGCCCTCCGTCCCACTGGTGGCTTCTGACTCCATTGTGTCACCCTCCAGGGCCATGTGGGATGCAGCTCCCTCCTGCTCCGGTGCCACTGCTCCTCCGCCTGATGATGCTAATGCACAAGAACAGGGAGACCACAAAAAAGGGGGGGAGGGAGACAGAAGAAAGACATCTCGAGTGCATGCAATACCGCTACCGTTGGCAGACACTACAGACACAGAAGCCCCCTGCACTACGCCGTGCACTTTGAGTTCCCTAATTAATCACAGGGACATGGGGTACAAGGCCTATGCCCGATTGCTGCACACATGGAAGTCACAGGAGCCTGACTAGGTGTAGTTGGCTCTGAACACAGGTGGGATGGGGTTCCACATGGCCTGCCTTACGAAGGGACCTTGCCTACTAAACTCGCCCTGGCCTAGGGGAACCCACAGCCCACCTCCGCCACCCAGACACCTCCAATGCGCCCTGAATCAGCAGAATGAGAGTGTACTCACCCCCTTGTGGCTGCTGTGATGCCCTCAAGCGCCCATCCAACTGCGCATACGCCACCGCCAGGATCCGGAACATCAGGGGGGTCATGGTGCAACAGGCACCTCTCCCACATTGGGAGGCCATCCCCAGCTGGGCCTCTGCCATCTTCTTGCTCCAGCGGCGAATGTCCTCCCATCTTTTACAGCAGTGGTGCTCCGTCTGTGGTGGACCCCCAGGGTCCGGACTTCCTTGGCGATGGCACGCCAAATATCCTTTTTCTGGTAAGCACTGACCTACAGGAATAGTACAGGGGAAAAGGAGAAGATATAACCGTCCGCATTGTCACAGTCATTGGCCCACATCCCTACCCTTGCCATGACGCACATGCACTCACCGTCGTTTCATGCACGACTCATTCTCGCCCCCCCCTATCTTTCATCCACACCACTCCACACAGGCATTGCTCATTCAGCATGCTCACAGTGTACTTACCTGTTTGTCTGGAGGACCATAGAGTAGCGTGTACTGGGGTAGGACCCATCCACTAGTTTCTCCAACTCCTCCGTGCTGAAGGCAGGGGCCCTTTCCCCAGGCATGTGAGCCATTGTCTCTTCCAGACTGAGGTCACAGCAGCACTTGTAGTGTAGGTCCTCTCCTGTCGAAGATCAGGTATCAAGTGAGTGAACAGAGAGAAAATGGCGGTGACGTCTGCGGCGGTGCGTACCATCACCGCAGGCGTACATCGTCATTGGCTCCTGGGACCCATAGGGTCCAATGTTAACCAATGCAGGATTGCGCTGCGGTCTTCGACCGCCTACAGCAATGGTGTACAACGCCAGCGCAGTTACCTCATATCCCCTTGTCCCACATTACAGGTCAGGCAGCCGCCATTTCAGGGGCCCACGTGGCATTCATTTTAACTGCGTCACAAATATCTAGGCCTTGCATACACACTAATACAGGCAAATAGCGTTTTTTAAAAATTGTGGAATAAAGTTGTGTTTACGTACCTCAGTGTTGGTTGACTCTCTGCTCGCTGTTCTCCTCCATAGAGCACGTCCGCTGGGGCAGGTGAGGAGATGGCGGCATCCTCCGGTGTACAGACCGCTGGTGGACCTGTCGACAATGGAGGAGCGACATGTAATTGTCACCTACAGACTTGATCGTACCACAATCCTTGAACTGTGTGCCCAGTTGGAGCCAGACCTGATGTCAGCTATCCGCCATCCCACAGGAATCCCCCCTCTAGTGCAGGTCCTGTCAGTACTCCATTTCCTGGCAAGTGGGTCTTTTCAAACAGCAGTGGCCATAGCATCAGGGATGTCCCAGCCTATGTTCTCCAAAGTGTTGTCCAGAGTGTTGTCTGCCCTGCTGAAACGCAGGTTTCATCTCAGCTACATCGTGTTCCCTCAGGTGGAGGATTTGCCTACAGTGAAAGGTGACTTCTATGCCCTGGGACATATCCCCAACATCATAGGTGCCATTGATGGGACACACGTGGCCTTGCCCCCCGCAGGAGTGAACAGGTGTACAGAAACCGGAAGAGTTTCCATTCGATGAATGTGCAGATGGTGTGTTTGGCCGACCAGCACATCTCCTATGTGAATGCCAAGTTTCCTGGCTCAGTGCATGACGCTTACATTTTGAGGAATAGCAGCAACTCCAGAGGCACCGTGTGTGGCTATTAGGTGATGACATAGACCCTATACAGGGTGACTAGGTGTCTGGGTCTGGGGATGTCCCTAAGAGTTAGTGTGTGTCTAACAGTTGTCCCTCGACATTTGCAGGTGACTCTGGTTACCCCAACCTGTCATGGCTACTGACTCCAGTGATGAATCCCAGGACAAGGGCAGAGGAACGCTACAATGAGGCACATGGGTGAACTAGGAGGATTATAGAAAGAACCTTCGGCCTCCTGAAGGCCAGGTTCCAGTGCCTTCATATGACAGGTGGTTCCCCATTCTACTCACCAAAGAAGGTGTGCCAGATCATCGTGGCCTGCTGTATGCTTCACAACTTGGCTTTGCGACGACAGGTGCCTTTTCTGCAGGAGGAAGGTCCAGATGGAAGTGTTGTGGCAGCTGTGGAGCCCGTGGACAGTGAAGACGAGGAAGCAGAAGAAGAGGACATAGACAACAGAAACACGGTGATTCATCAATGCTTCCAGTGAGACACAGGTAAGAAGACAACACTGCCTGCCACATCTGATATAATTCTTCTACCTCTCATCTGTCTGTCACTTTCACCCAGTGTATGGACCCTGAGTTGTCACTTTCCCTTTCTATTTCACAGATGTGGGTCCCACTGTGTGACATCTGCTTTGTTTCCGCATGGAGCTGTGTGACATAGGTATGTTGACAATACATTGGATAGAGCATTTTTCCACAGTTATTGCAAATACACATTTTCAAAAGCACAGACTGACTCCAGATTGTTTTGTGATTTAAGGGTGTTTATTTAAGTGATAAATATTGGAGTGTGTTGTAAAATGGTCAGGGGTGATGGTGGAGGAATGTCCATGGCAGAGTCCAGTCTATTAGTCTCACAGGTGCATTGTCCAAAGGGGTATAGGGAGTGGAGCTTGGGCAGTTTAAGGATGGACAGGGTGACAAAGTGGGACAGAAGGATGACAATCAGGGTGGTCTCATTTCTTGGCGGGGGTCTTGGCATTGTTCTCTGTCTTTGTCCTGGATCTCAGGGACCGTTTGTGGGGTGGTTCTCCCTCTGCAGGGGGTGGGGTGCTGGTGTCGTGGTCCTGTGGCGGTGCCTCCTGTCCCCTAGCACCGGCCGAGGTGGTGGGCAGTTCATCGTCCAGGCTAGTGTCAGGGGCCCCTTGTTGTGCCACAGTGTCCCCCTGGTGCTGACGAGTTCCTTCAGCACCCCTACAATGGTGCCCAGGGTGGTATTGATGGATAGGAGTTCCTCCCTGAACCCCAAATACTGTTCCTCCTGCAGCTGCTGGGTCTCCTGAAACTTGGCCAGTACCATTGCCATCGTCTCCTGGGAATGGTGGTAGGCTCCCATGATGTTGGAGAGTGGGTTCCCTGGGCCTGCCCCCCCACCCCTGTCGCACAGCAGCTCTCCCAGTTCCCCTGTGTTCCTGGGCCTCTGTCCCCTGAACCGTGTGCCCACTACCACTGCCCCCAGGTCCCTGGTGTTGTCGGGGTGGTGGGTTAGCCTGGGTTCTCTGTAGTGGTGGACACCCTGCTGCTTGACGTGTCCTGGGGACAGAGGCATGGGCCCGCTGGGTGGGTGCTGTGCTAGTGTTTCCAGAGGGGCGAAGCTCTGTAGTGGCCTGTGACTGTGTGAGGGGAACCGACTGTCCTGGTGTCCCAGATGGGCCGGGCTGGTCATCTTGATCCAGTTGGACAGAGCTGCTGTCATCACTGTGGGCCTCTTCTGTGGGTGGAGTGGACATGTCTGGACCCTCCTGCCCAGTGACGTTGGGTAGGGGTCCTGCAGGGGTGTAAAGGCATGATTATTGCATCTGTGAGTGCCATGGTGTACAATGGGTGGGTGACCCTGTACCCCAGTGCTTGCATTCTTGTGTGGGACCTTGTGTGATAATTGTTTAGGGGGGTGTGTGGGTATGTGCAGTGGCCATGCATTGGTGATGGGTGTCCATGCTTTGGTGTTGCATGCAGGGCTTGGGGTTGGGTGGGTGGTTTGTGATAGTGGGACATCTGTGAGGAGTTGGAGTGATGGGGGTCAAAGCGAGGGTGGGGGTATGTGATAGCGTGCAGGTAGGGTGGGGATGAAGTAGCAAAGATTTGACTTACCAGAGTCCATTCCTCCAGCTACTCCTGCGAGGCCCTCAGGATGCAGTATAGCCAAGACCTGCTCCTCCCATGTTGTTAGTTCTAGGGGAGAGGTGGGGGTCTGCCGCCAGTCCTCTGATCTGCAATCTGGTGTCTTGAGACCACGGAACGCTCCTTCCCCCGTAGGTCGTTCCACCTCTTCCTGATGTCATCCCTAGTTCTTGGGTGCTGTCCCACTGCGTTGACCCTGTCCACGATTCTGCGACATAGCTTCATCTTACAAGCTATGGTGGTGTGCTGACGAATAGCTGTGGCTCTGCCCGGATGATTTCCTCCACCATGACCCTGAGCTCCTCCTCAGAAAACCTGGGGTATCTTTGCAGTGCCATGGGGTGGTGTGGGTGATCTGTGGGGTGGTGTGTGTTGTGACGTGTGGGGTGATGTTTAGGGGTGTGTGGTGTTTTGTGCGTGGATGTTGTGTGAGTGATGGTGTTGAGTGCCTGTGGATACTAGTTTGTAAATGGTGGTGTCTCTCTCTGGCTTCAGTCGCAATTGTGGTCGTAGGGGTTTGTGGGTGATGTGGGTGGGTGTTTTATATTGTATTGAGTGTGAGGGAGTGGTGTGTGTATGTGTATCAGGTGTGTTTATTTGGAATTGTCCAATGTGGCAGTGTTTTGTATATTTGTGTGTATTTTGAGCGCAGCGGTGTGTACCGCCAATGGAATACCGCGGTTGTAAGACCGCCGTGTTGATTCATGGGTCGTGATAGTGTGGGCATATTCCTGTTGGCGTGACGGTGTTGGTTTTGTTATCGCTAGTTTATCACTGACCTTTGGGGGTGGCGGACTTGTGTGGGTGTCTAAATTTTGGCGGATTCCGAGCTGTGGGTCATAATAGCTGAGGCGGAATTCCGCGGCGGCGGCGGTGTGTTGGCGGTCCTCTGCACGGCGGTAAGCGGCTTTTACCGCCAATGTTGTAATGACCCCCTAAGTCGTGGTTAGAATAAAAATACTGAATATACTCTTGATTATAGAATCTGGTTAGTAGCAAACTACAAGTTATGCCATACGTTAGGGGTAAGCAGCGGTACGTAACCCCTTCTTCCACAGAGGAAGGAATTTGTGTACACACAAGACAATTCCTTGCATGCATTACCTCCACATACTCACTCAACAACCAATAGAACACGTTAGAAGAAAGCTCTCCTTGAGCATTGGTGTAATCATGCAAATATTTTTCATCTAGCTTGAAACTCTCTAAAGCTGTTAGTGTAGTAGTCTCAAGAACAGGAGTAATAGCAGCTTCTTTCATCTCATGAATAGA
Source organism: Pleurodeles waltl (assembly GCF_031143425.1). NCBI lineage: Eukaryota > Metazoa > Chordata > Amphibia > Caudata > Salamandridae > Pleurodeles > Pleurodeles waltl. The sequence continues at coordinate 1,174,132,998 of NC_090444.1, forward strand.
CATACCCACAATCATTATTATAAACATTATTTCACACATAATTGTCACTTCAACACTCAAATATCTGCAATATCTAATATTTGTAACTCGATTATTTAATTCAGCCAAGATCTGTTAAGAATGAGAAAGTAGATATAGCTCTTAGTTGAAGTGCAACAAGAAAAATAACAAAAAAATAATCAAAAATGCTTCTTTTCTCATAGTTGAAATTCACACATAAGAACCCTTTTCTCCCTTGTAAAAAAATTGGTTAGCAGCTTGTCACATCCAGGTTTTCAAATGTCATATCAGGTTATCAATGTCTTATCCGGTTTTATTTCAACAGTCTCTCTTTAGATTGGCCTTCAGATTAGCTCAACAACTCAGTCTATTGATTCCCTTCAGGTTGCATCAAAGTTCTGATTCGGAACTTCTCTGTCAAAGCAAAAGGACATGAACTCATTTTGCCATTTACTTGTTGCTGCATATGCCCACTCAAGACCTGTGTATCTTCGGCTTGCTACCCTCTTTCTTTTCAACCTTCGTTCTCCTCCTAATTCTCCTTCACTTAAGTCGTCTTTTCTTGTAGCATCCACTTCTTCCACTATTGGTTCATTTATAACCAATTCTTTCTTCTTTCCAAATTGCAATTCAGGCCAATTGTCTCATTTTCTTGTTCCTTCTGTCAATATTCTCTTCAGAATTTGACTCTTCTCTTTTCCTCTTTCTATGGTGTTTTCTCTTGATGGACCTGCAACGGGTTCAGGAGGAGTCGGACCACTTTGACTTTGATCCGTCTCAACTCTTTCACCCTCTTGATCTGGCACTTGCTCTGCTTGTTTTTTAGCACTGTCTGCTTCTGGGAGAACCCCTGCTGTACTCGGTTCTCCTGCCTGTATCTGTTGAGTTGTTAGATTCTTGCTCACCCTCCTGTAATTCTTCACTTTTGTCTCTTACAGGGGTGATTGACCCATCTTCCACCAGCTCTGGGTCAATTTCAGGTTCAATCTGTTCTTGTTCTGGTTCAGGTACAGCCACTTCTTTCACTGCTGTTGGTGCTCTCAACACTTCTTCATGCTCTTGCGAACTCACCACTCTCTTTGTGTGGCTTGCATGTATCCAATTCGGCAGTCCTGCACACTTCACAGCTGTCGTAGTTGTCAGCACCACCTGGTATGGACCTTTTCAACGTGGCTCTAAGCAAGTCTTTCGAACATGCTTTTTGATGACGACCCAATCTCCAGCTCTCAGATTGTGACCCCGGTCATGGATTGGTGGCAAGGTAACAGCCTGCACCTGCTGAGAGAAAGATCGAACCACATCAGCCAGACCTTTGCAGTAGTCCAACACCATATTATCTGTAATATTGACAAGAGCATTTGCTGGAATTGCTGATAACCTCATTGCTCTGCCCATGAGAATCTCATGGGGTGACAGTCCTGTCTTTCTGTCAGGTATATTTCGCATTGACATCATCACCAAAGGTAATGTATCTGGCCATTTCAGGTTTGTTGCGGCACACATTTTGGCAATTCTTGATTTCAGTGTACCATTCATTTGCTCTACAAGTCCTGAAGCTTCTAGGGGGTAACTGCAATGCAACTTCTGTTTAATGCTGCACATAAGAGTTTGATCACTTCGTTATTGAAGTGTGTTCCCATATCTGATTCTAAAGAGATCAGAAATCCGAACCTTGGTACTAACTCTCTGAGCAACAGCTTTGCAACCGTGAGACTATCATTCCTTCATGTAGGGTATGCTTCAATCCAATGACTAAACACACACACACAATCACCAACACGTTCTTCAATCCACCACATGCAGGCATTCAATGAAATCTAACTGCATTCTGCTGAATGGTCCGCGTGCTCTTCCAATGTGACTCAAATTTGCCACTGTCCCTTTCCCCACATTTAGTTGCTGACAGATAACACATCGATGACATACTGCCTCTGCTGCATGCCTAAAGTTTGGATTAAACCAATCAACCTTGAACAATCTAACCATGGCATCTCTTCCAATATGTGCTTGGCCGTGATAATACCTGCCATCTGAGTCAACAAACTGTTTGGCAGCACCATCTGACCCTCCTCAGAAACCCAAATCTCATCTGGTCTTTGAACGCGTTTAAACTTTACCCAAAGCTTTTTTTTTTCCTTGTCGTCATTTTCCTGCAATGTTTTCAATTCCTCTAGTGTGTCAATTATTTTCAAAGCAAAACTTGCACAGTTATTTTCTTCTTCAGGCATTAATTCCCACTTGTCTTTGAACGATATACAGTTCAATGCGCAAAACCTTGGAAATGTAACCCTGTGTCTTCTGATGTGCACTATATTTTACCACAGAAATTTCTTCAGGTAACTGAATTGCGTATAAGATCTCTTTTATTCGGTCGCCATTTCTCACTGGAGTTCCAGTAGAAGTCATAAAACCTCATTGCAACCATAATTGGCCAAAATCATGAACAATTCCAACTCCATATTGACTGTCAGTGTAAATTGTGACTCTTAATCTTGCAGAAACATAGCATGCTCTGGTAAGAGCTACTAATTCTGCTACTTGTGCAGAATATACACCTGGAAGCCATGATGCTTCTAATGCACCTGTAATTGTGCAGACCGTATATTCTGTTCTCAGTGTACCTGCTCCATCTCTGAGACACGAACCATCAACAAAGACAATTTGGCCATTTTCTTCTAAACGTGTGTCTCTAATATCAGGCCTCGGTTTTGTACACAGCTTAGTCACCTCAAGACAATCATGCTCAATTTCTTCCTCTTTTTCAATTTCTGCTGTCACTTGGAAGCAAAGTCACTGGATTCAACACTGTACATCTTTTCAATGTTACATTTGGGACACCCAATATGCTTGTCTCATACCTTGTCAGTCTTGCACCCATCAAATATTGATTTTTCATCGTTGTCAGTAAAGTCTCAACAGAGTGTGGTACCATTACCGTCAAAGGGTATCCCATGACTACCCCCTCACATTGGGAAATACTTTGACTTCTGCTCGCAGACAACCTGGTAAAGGTGCTGCAACAGGGTCCAAGGTAGCTGAAAAATAGGCTACTGGGTGATAAGCACCTCCATGGACTGGTTTAAAAAAAGACAAAGAACAAGCATCACGTTCATGACAAAAAAACGTGAAAGGCTTTGTGTAATCAGGTATTCCAAACACTGGAGCTCTGTACAAACTTGCTCTCAATTCAGTGAATGCTCTCATCTGGTCCTCATCTAGAGTAATGGGATATGTAACTTCCTTACATGTCAACTGCTGCAAGTGTTTGGCAATTCCAGCAAAATTTGGAATCCACTGTCCACAGTACCCCACCATTCCCAGAAACATTCTGACAGCTCTCTGTGAAGTCGGGGGACTTCTCTGCAGAATCATTGTAATTCTTTCTCTGGAGATTCTCCTCACTCCCTTTTCAATCTGATGTCCCAAATATTTCACTGACTTTTGGCAATACTGCAATTTCACAGGTGAGACCTTATGTCCAAATTCTCCCAAATGATTCAACAAGGCAATCGAGTCATGTTTACACTCATCCCTCGTTCTAGATGCGATTAGTAAATCATCAATGTATTGCACAAGAGTCGATTGGCATGGCAATTCCAACGACTCCAGGTTCTTTTTAAAGATCTGAGTAAACAGTGATGGTGACTCCATATACCCTTGTGGAAGCCTGCACCAGCTGTAGACTGTGTCTAGGAATTTGAAACTAAAAAGAAACTGACTATCCTCATGAAGAGGCACAGAAAAGAAAGCTTGTGACAGATCTACTACTGTGAACCACTCTGCATCGCAAGGAATCTGAAACAGTATCACTTCTGGATTGGGAACTACTGGACAACATTTAACCACCATGTCGTTTACTTTTCGCAAGTCTTGTACAACACGCACTTTCCCACATGGCTTTTTCAAACCCATTATCGGTGAATTACATGGGCTGCTCAGCACTTCTTTCAGCACTCCTTGTTTTAAAAAGTCTCTAATTATTTGTGCCACCTTCATTAAAATATCTTGTGCCATGTTATACCGTGGAAGCTGCGGGAACACTGCATTCGGCTTTAAAGTGATTTTAATGGGCTCCACTCCCTTAATCAAACCTACTTCTTTCCCTGTCAAATCTCAGACCTCTTCTTTCACTGTCCCCTGCAAGTCTGCATGCAATTCTTTCACATTAAACATTGGGAAAAACTCAATCAATGGGTATTCTCCATAGGCATTGTTAGTCATCGTTTCAGTCGCTTGTTCTTCTTCATCATCACTATTCGTCTGGACCTCTATCCCAGTATCTGAACAATTAATGGAACATTTTGTCTTACACAGTAAGGGCCAGATGTAAGAATGTTTTTGCACGTCGCAAACAGCAAATTTAGCTGTTTGTGATGTGCAAAACCCACATCGCGATGCCCAATTCCCCAATTCCCAAAACCTGGTTACCGACTCGCAAAACGGGACTGCGAGTCGCAATTAGGAAGGTGTGTTCCCCTTCCTAATTGCGAGTCGCAGCGCAATGCTGCATTGCTTTGTGACCGCGAACGCGGTCGCAAAGCAATCACAGTTACCACCAGTGTCACACTGGTGGTAACCCATTCGCAAAAGGGAAGGGGTCCCCATGGGACCCCTTCCCCTTTGTGAATGGCATGGAAAACATTACGGACCACTGCCTGCTCTGAAAAAATGAAACAAAAACGTTTCAGTTTTTCATTTTGTAATGCATCTCGTTTTCCTTTAAGGAAAACGGGCTGCATTACAAAAAAAAACTGCTTTATTTAAAAGCAGTCACAGACATGGTGGTCTACTGTCTCTAGAAGGCGACCATCCCTGTGAGTGCTGCGAGTCGCAAGGGGGTCGCAAATTGCGACCCACTGCATTAATATTAATGAGGTGGGCCTTTGCTACCCCCTTGCGAGTCGCAGATGGTATCAGGGACACCATCCTGCATCCTAAATTGAGACTCGCAAATTGCGAGTCTCTCTGACTCGCAATTTGCGAGTCGCAATTCAGGAATTTCCTACATCTGGCCCTAAGTCTCTTCCCAGTAGGGCTACAGGACTTGAATCGCACACCACAAATCTATACAATCCTTGATAATTTCCAATTTCAACCTGCACTGGTTCTGTGATTAGATTAGTCAACTGTCTGTTCTCCACACCCACAACTTGAACTGTCCTGCCTGAAAGAGGTAAATTCTGGACTTCTATGCTTCTTACTGTAGAATGCGTAGCTCCTGTCTCAACCAAGAATGAGACCTTGTAACCCATCACTTTTCCCTTCACAAAAGGCCCCCTCTGATCTACTTCTAGGGAAGCGTCAAGCATACAAGCTCCTTCGTCTGAACTGTCACTTATCCACTCTTTGTTTATTTCATCCTCACTGTAAAATGGAAACTGATGCACTGTGTTATTACTATTGTCTTGTCTTTGACCTGTGACCTGCTGAGGAAGCATCACCTGTTGCTGCTCCAGCGGGGTTGAGGTATCTGCATTTGCTGTCTAGGTACCATTGGGCCCTGCTGCTGTACTGGTTGTAATTGGGTAAATTGTGCGCGTGGCACCTGCATGTGCTGCACCGGTAAGAAATTCTGCCCTCGATTCTGAACATTAGGAATGAATCCTTTCATTACTGGGACTTTCACAGTTTGAAATGTACTGACATCACCTTGCTGAATAACACCATCCTGCGCCATCAACTGATACTCCCGTTTCCAGTGTCCCACGTTTCCGCACAAATGACACAGTAACATCTTTTTAATTCCCTGCATGTCGTTCTGAACAACCACGGTCCAAATGTCCAGACCACGCATTATGTCAATTCCACGTCCTCTACCTCTCATTTGAGGCTGAAACATCACAGTTCTCTGTTGCGGCGGCATAGGCGGTACCATGGCTCCCTGCACTCCTGTCTGGGCTGCTTTTATTTGCATCACCATTCCTTTTTCCTTCAATTTTTTTTGCTTCTATTCAATTTCATCACTACAGTACTTTGCATATTGCAACACCTAATCAATTGTTATCGCCTGCCAGCAAATCAGATGATTCTTAATCATCTGCCCTACTTCTGGTCTCAAACCTTCGACGAATATGAACACAAAATGCAACATGTCCTTTGGCTCAACTGCTTCTTTACCACTGTACTCCTTAAATGCTTTCAACAATCTTTCATAGTAGGTATGTATTGACTCTTTAGATGCTTGAACCGTTCTATCAATCCGCTGCCAATCAATGTTTTTGGGAGAAATCCTCGTGTTCAGAAACTTAATCACCTTGTAATAACTTTTCATTACCTCAGGTGAAGGAGCACCTGTTACTCTATCCCTTTCCGGTTCACTTGTCGGCCAGTCTACTGCTCTCTTGCACTCGACCCACAAGTCTGCTGGCACCACTATCTCCAATAGCGTGTTCAAGTCTTCCCACAGACACTTGGAAAGCTTCACAAATCTCTCTGTCTGGTGATACCACTCAACCGCCTTCTCTCTCAATTTTGGATAATCATTTGTAAATGACAATATGTCACTCCTGTGCCATGGAACATGAACAAACTGCCCTCCTGGAATTTCTCTCATCGGAAGCATCTTAACTGATTCTCCCTTGTTGACACCTTCAGCCCCTTCTTGTGAATCCTGTTTTTGTTTATCTTTTTTCTTTGTCCATCTACCTTCCCACTTCTCTAATGCGTCCCAAATCTGTGCACTCTGCAGCAATTCTCTCAAGTGTGCCTTCATTCCGGCTGATCTCATGTGTTCGAAATCCTTCGCCTCGAAATCTAATCTATAGCTGCATTTCAAATGCTTTGTTTTCTCAATGTCATGTTTTTCTGCTAGCTCTGACAATTTCTGATGTACTTTGCTCACCTCTCTTGTAATCTTTGGGCATAGGTTCCTCACTTCTTCTTCTGTTTAGGATTCTAATCTGTTCACACCCAGTGTTCCCTCGACTAATTTGGTTGCTTCTATATTCAACTTCACACAATTTATCTGATCTTCACCCTTGGATGCATTCTGAGGTGTGTTTAGACTATCTAACCACTCACTCAATTGCTGAGCTGACAATCCCTGTAATGAAATGTTGCTCACATTTGGCACCGGTAGCTGTTGCACCACTGCAACTGAAGCTTGTGGGGTCAAAAGTTTCAAACTGTGACTCACATTTGGGCCATTCATTGCACCTGGAAGCTCTACAAGTGGACTAAGATCCATTAAAGGTCTAGATCCATTGAAAGTTTGTTCTGCTGACGACATCATCTGCACAGGATCACTCCCTCCCCTCCTCACGAGACTCTGTGACAGTTCATTATTTTCCTCTGCGTCTGATTTCTTCTGCGCAAATAAGGGTACCACTCTACCAACAGTAATTGGTAAAGATATTGCATCTGGAGCTGCCCTAACACTTGCACCTGGCGGGAATGTTACCCCCATTGCCAGATTCCTGACTGGTGTAATATCTGATTGCGTTCCTGTCAGTGGTGTAAACTTCAGCAAACCCTGTGCTTGCGTTGAAGGCAATGACATCAGTGTTGGGTCTGTCTGAACCAGCATTGGCTTCGGAAGCCCTTGCTCCCTTGGCATCATTATGCTCGAAACTGTCTCAAGAACTGGCACATCTGGATAGATTCTCTGCACCGAAGGTCGATGTATCTGCGCTTGAACTACAGTAGTAGTTCCTGCATTAGGTGTACCCTGTACTACCCCTGGTATTTGTCCGTCTTCTGCCTGTACAGCTCCCCTGGCTCCCTGGGCTTGTGCCAGAGCAGCTATAGTGGCAGCAGCACTAGTGCCTGGACCCCCCGAATAGGTCGTTAAAGGTGGAGGCCGGTCTCAACATCAGAATCGTCATCGTCCACATAAGACTTTCTCTTTTTCTTCCTTCCTCCACTCTCATCCTCTTTAGCACTATCTTCCTTCTATCTGCCTTGTCTCCCTCTGTAATTGCAGGAAACAATTTGACATCCTGTAATGTCACTACTCTCCATCTCTTTTGTTCCCAATCCCATCTAGCTTCAGCTAATGATTTTTCTACTTGCTTTATCCTCCTTTTGAACTTCATCTCTTGTTGCTGTCTGGCCACTAGCTCCCAAACCACTAAAGCTTCAAACTGTGCTGGTCTCGGTAATGGCTTCATGTCATACAATGACATTCGCAATTGATCCAAAATTCTCAAATTAAAAGTTACATGCTCCGGAAACGCTAAAGATCCTTGATTTTTAGTTAACTTACACCATTGATTCAACCACAAACATGGCGCTACACCTCGCTCCTCCATCACAATGTAAGCCGCAGTATTTTCCGGTGGGGTCGGCTCCCCCACTGACGCCTTAATGTAAGTATCACCCTTCATCGCACTCTTAAATGCCTTGAAAAACTTCATTTTGCCTGCTTTGTTTACTTTTGATTCAATAATGAAATGACTTTTACTCCCAAGATTCCCTTCACCCGCTTACTCAACCAATTGCCTCTTACGGACAGCTACCAATCCGCTCGCGTCTCTTCTCACTAACCAACCTACCCCACACTCTGACGTCACACTCACACACAGCGGCTGACAAAGTCTTGCGGCTCGTCCTCCTCAACTCGATTCACACAACTAATGCAAATGATTGCGAGCACTTACCAAAAACCAATAATTAAAACAAACCTGCTTGTTTACATTAGGAAGGGACACAATCACTTCAGAGACCTTACGGATTTTCACTAATGGCTCTCTTGGCTCATATAGCTATTCTTCTTTCTCAGCCTTCCACATACGCAAGCAAAATTTGACCCGCAAATTTTTACTCTCAACTGATCAATGGGTCTGTCCTGGAGCACATAGAACTCGCCAAATCTCAGTCGAATTTTTATTTTACTCAATTCTTACACACAACGATTTGTTGACCACGCCCGATCAACCTACTAAACCAGACAGATTACAAAAAATAACCAAGTGTCTCCTACACATGTCAATATACTCCTGTGTCTTTAGACCATGCAGGGTCCGTACATCACCAACATCCACTTGGATAATTTTTTAGCACAAAGCGCCACACACATATGAAGTTCGATGACCTCCCTACTCTCATACCACGGAGTACGCACACCCCTACTAACCTCAACTGGAGTATACAGACTCCCTACTTTACCTCACATACCTCACAATTCACCTGCAATTTGCTTAAGTCTGTGCAAGGGCAATCTGCCACTTTCACAGTGTCTCAAAACGCTGAGAACATACCCAACTTTACTAGCGGGTTCCAGGATCTGGGAAAGTCATTTCTGGGCTTAAGGGGACATCATCGTTGCTAGAATTGCCATTTCAGAAAAACAAAATTCAAACCTCATAAAAATACGAACAACTAACCCTAACTTAGACTAGTATCATAACTAGGTCTCCAAGGAAACTAACCATCAAGCTGCTACCAAAAACTGCTAGCGTGCTCGGTCCTTAATAAGTAAACTTACGCGTATAGGTCGATGAACTTTTTGAATCTCATGGAGTATCCTAGTCATGCAGTGACCACTGTACCAAAAATCAGCATCAGTAAACAAGATAAACACTTTATGAAACCACAATAATAATCATACTAATAAGAAATAACCACTACTCATGAAAAAGATTAACAAGTTTTATTCCCTATTGCTTACAATTCTAGGTCATCTGTTAGTTCAAAGTTTATTTAAATCAATTCTTTATTAATTCAGCAGTTAAAAGAGATTATCTCTTGAAGAAAGATATGCGACAAAGCAACACCATAACCTATGAATATCAGTATTAACAATGTAATTCAGCAATAAAGTTTGTCACCCTTAACAGCCTACCTAACCAAGATTAGCATTAGCATGGGGGTCTTCATGCGATAACATTTTAGGTAAAAACATTAATTTGGAAAAATCTACCTAAGAGTGAATCTCTGTGAAACAGCGCAGTTGGTACCTAGAATAAAAGGCACAAATCATCAGTCACATTTCATAGCTACCTTTCTAGGATGGATCCGCAACAAGTCAGTCTTCGTCTCCAGGTCATCAATAGTCAGCTACAGATCAGGTTCACAGAGTATGAGCCCAATATCAGCACCTCAGACAGCATCTCCTGACGTCATCAACTTTCTCCTCGCAGTTCTGATTCCTCACCCTTTGTCATGACTTTTTATTAAGGTCTCCCAGTCCATCCCACTAATTGCTAATTGGTCAGACTATCAGAAGTTATGACTCTAACCTATAGTTTTTGTTTACCAAATCTTTGAGTTTGCATATGTCTTGTGTCCCATAAAACTGATTGGTTCTTCTTGTGATGAGAACATCATCCGGCTCTTCAGGTAACACAATTGTTGCATACGAGTCTTCAGTCAGTGCCTCTATTGTTCAAGTCCTGGGAAAGTACATTTAGCCTACACTACACATAATTGTATCAAACTGTCTTCATCATCTCCTGTCCGTTGATACATTTGCAGAGTGTTCTAGCTGAGCAGCCTGAACTCTGAGCGGTTCAAGGTTGCAATCCCTGTCTCCAGTTACCAGTCCTTTGCAAGGCATTCGAATTCTCCATGTTCAGAGCAAGCAAGGACCAGTGAAACTAGGCCCTTAGTCCGGCTAATTTAAGAATATGAATTAATATAAAACATAGGTTATACATTTCGTTATGACATATTAGAGCATTTTTCTTATACATTTTACATTATTTTGCATCTTTTAGTTCTTTTAGTACACATGGTGACCACTCCCCGAGGGCACATTTTCAAACGCACACATTATTTTTCTACAATTAATTTCTCTATGCATTTTGCTCATTAGTAAACATACACATAAGTCATTAAAAGTTCTTAATTAACATATCTGCTCCATCAGTTGTCAGTTTGATTGTTACCCAGATCTCACTATATAGGGACTCCGAGGCTTTGAGAAGGTAAGGTGGGATTCCCCAGCCATTCAGCTTGACCCACAGCCGTGCTCATGGTACATTATCAAAGGCATTGGTGAAGTAAATAAATGCTGTGTATAATGGCGGGGCATTTGGCCGGGTTGAGTCCTCTATCAAACAAGACAAGGTTAGTAGGTTATCCTCTATATATGTTAGGTTTTTTAAAACCACAAAATCAGTTGTTTGACACTTGCCTATCCTTCAAGGTCCTCATTTAGGAGTCAGACATATACTTTCCCTTTTACAACAAGAGTGCTATCATTCTGTAGTTGTTTGGCACTTGGTGATAACCTTTCTTGTATAGTGGGACCAACATGGGCCCCATCCAGCTGTCAGGGACTGAGCTATTGCAAAAGCAGTTGGCATATACATATGTCAAGATGAGGGGCCACAAGAAAACGTCTGATTTAAGGATGACGTCTGACCCTTTTAGTCTGCTTAATAGTCGTTTAATATTTTTCACAATAGGCCCTTGGCAACTGCCTTCTGAAAGCATGTTTTCACTAGTTAGGTGGACCCTCTCATCCGGTGTCCCTATCTCTATATTCCTGGCTTGGCAGGCCATCCTACTTGAATCTGCATGCAAAAAAGTTGGTTCTGACATTCTCATCTCTCCCTGAAGCACATCTAGCCTTGCCTGGTCGCTCTTGTTTTTTGGTGGGAACCTACTTGGGGGCTACAAGGGTGATGGACTTTTATTTATAGTGGTTGTAAGTATCGGCTCCACTCCTTTGGCGTGATATTACAATTTCTTTTTTCTTTTCCCCGGGTGAGGTTGTTAACAAGACTCCTAAATTTGCTTGAGTCCCCTATTTTCATGGCTGCTTGAAGTCTTGCCCAAATAAGTTCATATTTCTTTAACTGTGCCATTCTTATTGTTTTCTCAATGCTCTTCTGAGGAATTTGATCTTTTGTTTCAGGTCCCTACTCGGACACCTATTCATTCTATTGGAACTCGGGGTTTTATTCAGTTCATTCTTCATCTTCCTTACTTCCAGCTCCCAGCTGAGAAGCTGTTCATGCTTAGGCGGTCCCCCTCGCCCCCTAGGCCCCAGGGTGGGACTACTTGTGGGTACGTAAGGCACTGATATCACACTCTCCCACCCTGATTTGGGGTGTAGCTTAAAGGTGTTTAAAATCCTGTAGGTCTGCCTTATTGTCCTCTTTTGTTGTTTGAATCTGAAGTAGTACACTGCCAAGTGATTTGCTTCAAGGGGGTCATATCCTTTTGGCATCCTACCATTTGCAATCTTGGACAGCTGGATAGCTTGTAGATGATGGTTCATGATAATACTGCATGATCACTTGATACTCATGGCATTATATTGAGAATGGCGATGAGGTGAAAGTGTTCTATGAAGCACCATAAATAGTCTAAAGTGGCTAATCTATAAAGGGAGATGTGGGTGTATGCAGATGGAATGACACCCTTAGTTCTGCTATTCAGACACAGGAGGCCATGTGATTCAAGCTTGAAGGCAAACAGCAAACCAAAGGCATCATTTTTTCTGTTCTAATTTGGCTGTTTCTTGGATTTTCCAATCAACAGTGGGTTTGGCCTCAGAAGGTTAGAGTTGAAGTGGGGGGCATGGCCTAGCAGCCAGCAATGGTGGACGCGTGATTGCATTGCTCCACATGAGCCCAGACATTTATCCTTCTTAGAGAGTCGCCCGGGGTGCCCTGTGCCGGCACAATTGATCAGAGGAACCCGTGCCACTGCCCAGCACCAGGCGAGAGAAGAGAACAACGGAACAGCAGAGAAGTGGCCTCGTCGTGGAACTGTCCTGGATGATGGGCTCCCGCATCTTACATAACGGAGGCGAGGAGTGGTCGGCCCAGATGTAGGCGCTCCTGAATGAGCCTGGAAACAGAAGCATAGTGCTGAATGAGGGGAGAGGAGGCCAGACTGGACAGACCCGCTCAGAATACCGGAGGAGTCTGACGCAACGAGGTGGTAAGAACTAGGCCTGGACTGGGGGGACCGGGAATCAGCCTAACGCTCCCCAGTCCCATGCTGTCACTGCGAGGAGGTCGAAAGAGAGGAGATAGTGATCCCCCGGACTGGCCCAGACCAGGAATAAAGGGAAAGCTGCATGTAGGTGAGAGGAAAACCAGAGGTTGAAAGACACTGCCTGGGGACATAGGGACAAATAAGTGTAATACAGCAAGGGGATCCACTGAGTAAAATGGCCACGCTTTGAGTCATCAGAATGGACATCATAGGGATACTCAAGGAGTAAGAACTCTACACACCAAGACAGGCAAATAGAGTGAAGGCTACACCCTCGCCCACCCCCTTCCAGTTCCATTAGGAAGCCCAGTGACTAGGGCGGCAGACATCGCCCCTATCAGACACAACCACGAGAGCCAGGGCACTAGCTTTCCCTTCAATGCCAGGACAGTTTGGACTCATAAATTACCCACTTTAGGGTACGGCAAGTACTCGACTAACCAGCCTAGAAACAGGGTACAAGGTCAAGAAAGTATTCTGTGCACAATGGGGAAGCCCCGAGTGGGACCCTCTCAGGTGATTTCTCATGGTTTGAACATGCCGGTGATGCAGCCAGACCAGACGGAGGAGCAAGAGATCATGCCCTCTAACAGGCAATCTCTATTCAACAAGATTTTGGCAGCAATTGTGGATACTAAAACTGCTCTTCAACAAGATATTGGGGCAGCTTCAGTGGGCCTGGGGGTAATTACGAGCCGAACACTGGAAATTGGCGGAAAGAGTGCAACGCGGCCTAGAAGATTTACGACCAGCTGAGGAAGCGATGACTCAGCAAGCAGCATAATTGACTGACCGAGTACGGAGATTGGAACATCGTGCAGAAGACACAGAAGGCCGCAATAGACGCAATAACATTTGAATAGTACAGCTTCCAGAAGGGATAGAAGGAAAAGATATGGTGGCATATAGAGACTTGGCTCCGCAACGACGTGGCCCCAAACAAACTCACACCCTTCTTCGCTTTAGAGCAGGCACACAGGTTGCCCGCCAGGCCACCGGCCCCAGGCAGACAACCACGTACAGTAGTGGCCAAATTGCTGCATTATCAAGATGGGGATATTATACTACACTATAGGCGGCCCCTATTCCATCCAATACCCAAAACACAAACGAGACAGTAGGAGAACTATATTACAATCGCCAAAGGTAAAGAAGCATGCTGAAACATAGCTTGGTTATTTGAGGAGCTTGCTAGGAGATAATGTGGGAAGGCAAGTGGTGCAAATGGAAAGAGAACTGATACTAACGAATGCGGAGAGAAATTTGTGTCTGCAAATGTGTAGCAACATAGTTCTGATATAAAGATTGGAAATGAAAGAGACAGTAGCTGAGGAGGGTACAGTACTACAAGATTCTAAAGTGACTCAATGTTAAAATGTATATGTATAACTAGCTCACTCTACGATAACGATAATGTGAACTTGAATGTATTGATTACCTATGAAAACACCAATAAAGAGATTTGGAGAAAAAAAAGGTTAGAGTTTAAATCACCCCCGATAAGATACAGTGAATCCCGAGCTCCTCCTTCAAGGCCTGTAGCTTTTCCAGAAGGGTTGTTGCTGTTTACAGCTTCCTGGCAAAAGCCAGATGTAGATAGATGTTTACAATTATAACAGAATTAGGCAGTGTTCTGTTGATAAATGTTATTGTGGTGATTTTGACAATAATAGTATATCAGTTGCTAGCCCAGATTTTAGTGGTGTTGGCCCATTTGGTTTTTATCTGGATGGATACGTCACCACTTGGGTTTCCCACACATGCGGAGGGTCTCACCGGGGAACTATATTCGACGTGATCTTGTAAGAGCTCTTCCTCTAGCCTCCAGATCTCTTGGAAGCATATCACATAGTGTGGATCTAGCTCTTCCAGATCTCTTCTTTTGTTTTCCTCTCACAATATCCATCTCACCCTCCAAAAACATATTTTTAATGCTTTACTCTAGGGGTGTGAGCACTATTTGGATCAAGAGTGCACGCGTAGTGATCTGGCCAGTCAATCCCAGTTTAGGTTCTCCCGGAGGGGGGAGACTTAGGGGGTTATTACAACTTTGGAGGAGGTGTTAATCCGTCCCAAAAGTGACGGTAAAGTGACGGATATACCACCAGCCGTATTACGAGTCCATTATATCCTATGGAACTCGTAATACGGCTGGTGGTATATCCGTCACATTTGGGACGGATTAACACCTCCTCCAAAGTTGTAATAACCCCCTTAATCTGGACTATGTTTACCTCTCTCTCCCCAGCTTGGATGGTGTTCTTCTCAAGGCACATTTATTTGCTCCACATTTGGCCTGGTGACATTAAACTTTTTCGTCAAAATTGTTGGTTTATCTTTATGCTGCTCCAGTTCAAATAGTAAAAGTCCCTCCTTTTTGTATTCTGATGCTGTTTCCCTCCTATAAACTTGTGGGGAGAGAGACCGGTATGCCTCCTCCTGTCCAGTGTTGTTCCACTTCTCTTCTTATGCACTAATTGCTCTTCCCTTAGATCTATCTCAGTTTGCTCCTGGAATTCCCCGGTCCGAGTGGCCCAAAGGTCATATCTTCAATGTCATTGGACCTCAAGTCCCCAGGTCTTGGATTTTAGAGGTCAGCCTGACAATGTTCTGACTGTTGAGAACCTCCTATTTGCCACAGGAGGTGTATTTCAGTTGAAGGATTATTCAGTGGACTCTTTTTGTTGGGCTTCTGAGCCGTTGGGCTCTTGAGGTTCTCTTACAGTATGTACCCACTCTTCACTTTCAGGACCATCTGGCAGGGTCCTTAATGAGTTCCTCACAATTGGCTCCTGCTCTGGTGCGGGTGCCTGTGCACACCCTTGTGTAGAAGGGAGCCTCCACTTGTCTCTTAGTTCTTCATTGACAATGCCCTCCTGAGCCAAGAAGAGATGGGCTATAGTCGCTTGCTGTGCTGAAATTTCTTCTCAGTTTACTATTAAACCTGCCCTTTTTGGAACTTCAATAAGCTCCCCTGTTCCCTTCTCCTCTTTGTTTGTTTGGGTGCTCAAATCAATATGGGGCCTTGAAGCAGGGGCTTTTAAATCCCCTTCGCTTTCAAGCCGAAGCTCCCCTATGTCCTTTTGGCTGAAGCCCCTGATTTCCTCATCCAAATTGAGTGCCCCCTTGTCTTTCACATTCTTCACTTCCAGGTCCTCTGGTTGAACATCAAGTAAACTGGGTGAGCCTTGTGTGGCCTAGTTAGGCTAGTAGATGTTTTGCATGAGCTCTTTTTGTTGAGTTTCCTAAGTCATTGTTTGCTTTTCCTTGATAGGCCTTCCCAGTTATCCCCCTGCATGTAGGTATTGTTATTGTTGTTCCCTTTGGCCATTTAGCCCCCCTGTGTGTGCAGTCTTCCATTTTTCCATGTCCAGCGTGGTTTCTGAAGTGTCATTAGATTCTGGGACTATGGGTACATTTATGCTACCTTTCCCGGCCTCAGTGGAGGTTAAGATCAATGTCATTATAGCCTCTAATTTCTCTTTTTGGCTGCTTCTTCCCTTCGGTTTTTGATGTTGTTTTAGGGTCTATCATCAGGGTCACTATCGCACCCCCCTGATTCCAGGTTTGCTGTCCTTACCTTCCCCTTTTGGGCAGGCTCTTATTCTCTGGTGCCTTTAAAAGGCCCTCCCTTTTCTTTTTGAAACTTAGCTGGGTCTCATTCCTTAAATCTTGAATAAGAGTATACAATACTTCTGTTAATTTGGAGATGTTCTCCACTTATGGGTCGCATTGACACCACACTGGCTTATCTTTCGCAAATGCTCGAGTCTATTTTATAAGTTGGTTCAAGTGCTCCAGCTTTGTATCAATTGACATGGAGACCTCAATCTGAGTGTCCAGTTTGTTTGCATGGAATTTACTGGCGTTTGCAATTTCTAGTAGGATTCTAGCCAGAGTCTAATTTTCAGAATGTGAGGTTTCATGTTGCTTCCATTTTGCCTCTTCTTTTCGAAATTCCTATACTTGCTCATAGAGCATCATGTTGGCATATACAGCTGCAGTGGAAGTGAAGGTTTTATTTTCTTCCTCCATCTGTTTCGTTAAGGACCATTCATTGTTGTTTCTCGTTTGCTCATTTTGTGCCTGCTGATGTTAGGACAATGGGGCTACCAAAAGCTGCATCCAATAGAGGTGTTAAGTTTACAGTTGGCAACATCTGTAGCAGGACCTTCCTGTGAGATCTCAAGTGGAGGAGCCCGTGGGACAGCACAGTTATCTCTAATTATGATTACTGGTGACAGTAGGACAGGGGTGTCCGAAGACCTTTCGTTGGGGCTTCTCGAATCCACTTGTTTGGCTGTTCTTCAGAAGATTCAAAACTTGTCCCCTCCTCTTGGGCTTTTCCCTGGGCTCCTATCCACCTCTCCGCTGGCCTGGCCCAACAGGGCATATATGGGATGCTCTCTGGAATCCCAAAGCAAGCTTTTCCCTCTTACGAGGGCTGTGTCAGGCCCCTCCTTTATATCTGGGGCTGAAGTTAACTTAATGAAGAAGTCTTTAATCGTTGGTAGTTTTAGTTTTACTGCTTTAAATATTTCAGATCTTGGGGACCCCAGGTCTGTCTCAGTGACCTTTTCCATGCTAGTTGGGAGACCAGCTAGGGTTGCCACTCTTTTCCCCTTGTTTGGCCTCTGTATCATTTTTGCTGCCCCGCTTTGAGGAGTTCAGAATTTTAGGTCTCCGAGGCCTTTGGGGATTCCTGCAAAAGCAGGCCTCTCCAAATTTCAGTTAAAATTATAACTCTACTCACTCTGTTAGTGCACTTGCACTGACAGCAAAAGCGTTAGAAGGCAGCAGTGTGGGAAGGCAGGTGCTGTAACGTGAAAAGTGAATGTAGGGTACCTGTTAACGGGGAAGGTGAATTTTATTCTGGCACTTTAGTTCCACTAGAGGCACTGACGATGCTCTAATGGCCGCTTTGGTTCTTTGAGGGTACTTAAAACACTGCATGGGCTGCAAAGGCGATGTAGAAGGGAAGCACAAGGTGCAGGGCCCGGGCCTGGAGGTGCCGATAGGTGTCACCAAGAGCACAGGCCGCACCAGCGTTATGCTACCCGCTTCTGTGCTGTTCAGGGAAACCTGCAGTCTGTTGTTTGGCACCTCCCACCACCTTGCTGGTTGCCGTTCCTTTGGTACCGCACTATAGCATTGTAGCGCTATTTCTCCAAAGCACTTAATCCACGCTTAACCCCACTTGGGGTCACCTCACTGGGTGCCCTTGATGCCTCCAACCTCGGCTGGTCTCACCGGCCACTCCCACGCTCACGCTTTCCCTGTCTGCCCACCCGTCAGGGTCTGTTCTAGGACTTTTGGGGCCCTGAGGAGTAAGGGAATGTGTGAGGCCCCTCTAATTTGCATATAATGTGAAATCACAGGAAATAACATCACAGTAAGTGCCATTAATTGCATATTGTTGAAGCGCCTTCATAAGAAGCAACTTTCTTGGAATGGATATCAGTAAAACAATAAAAACATTAACACTAATAAAATAAGTACATATATTTTATATTGCTATCAAGTGGAAATACAATATATTAGTCATATTAGATGGAAAGGTTTGGCCAAGTCTTTCCAAGACATAT
Organism: Pleurodeles waltl; assembly: GCF_031143425.1. Taxonomy (NCBI): domain Eukaryota; kingdom Metazoa; phylum Chordata; class Amphibia; order Caudata; family Salamandridae; genus Pleurodeles; species Pleurodeles waltl. Next base: position 1,174,151,474 of record NC_090444.1, read on the forward strand.
ATCTTTAATCGTATGCTATAATTTGTTCCTAGATTGCATTAGGTATGTATGTATGCATGAAGTATTTACATAGTGCATACTTAATCAAAAGGCTGTGAAATGGTGTCCAGGGTCAAATACACAGTCATGTGATAGGAGGAGTAGGTGATTTGATGACTATAACTGCATCATGATGTCTTTTTTTTTAAATCGTTGAGTATTCATTGCTCCTAAATTGGATCTGGGTTTGGGCCGTCCAGGTGGATATGGGGATATCCTTGTCCTTGGTGCATAATTGGGAAAGGACTTTTGTTTGTTTATTTTATTTTTAGCACTCCTTTTTCCATCTGAAGATGTCCTTGCTGCAGGTGTGTGGAGAGCCATTGGTTATGGCAAGATTGTCCTCCAAGTTGTCAGGGGTGTCAACCATGTGTATGTGGTATTTCTACAGTGCAAACCTAGCCAAAAGACAGCAGAGCACTGTAGAGGGACAGTGACAAGCATAAAGTCAAGGAGTGATAGAAAAGGTTTATGGTTTGTGGAATGCCTAAGCATTGTGATTGCACTTTAGATAATGAGCCTGGGTTTCAATATGGTGGGGGCTGGCAGGGACATCTAATGTAGTTCTATCAAGGTTAACCCCTTCGCTGCCAGGCCTTTTCCCCCTCCTGTGCCAGGCCTTTTTGTGCCTATTTGGGGCAGTTCGCGCTTAGGCCCGCATAACTTTTTGTCCACATAAGCTAACCAAGCCAAATTTGCGTCCTTTTTTTCCAACATCCTAGGGATTCTGGAGGTACCCAGACTTTGTGGGTTCCCCTGAAAGAGGCCAAGAAATTGGCCAAAATACAGGGAAAATTTTGTTTTTTTCAAAAAAATTGGAAAAAGTGGCTGCAGAAGAAGGCTTGTGGTTTTTCCCCTGAAAATGGCATCAATAAAGGGTTTGCGGTGCTAAACTCAGCAGCTTCCCAGATTTCAGGAACAGGCAGACTTGAATCAGAAAACCCAATTTTTCAACACAATTTTGGCATTTTTCTGGGACATACCCAATTTTTGCAATTTTTTGTGCTTTCAGCCTCCTTCCAGTCAGTGACAGAAATGGGCATGAAACCAATGCTGGATCCCAGAAACCTAAACATTTCTGAAACGTAGACAAAATTCTGAATTCAGCAAGGGGTCATTTGTGTAGATCCTACAAGGGTTTCCTACAGAAAATAACAACTGAAAAAGAAAAATATTGAAATTTAGGTGAAAAAAACATAAATGTTTCTCTACGTTTTACTCTGTAACTTTTCCCTGCAATGTCAGATTATCGAAAGCAATATACCGTTACGTCTGCTGGACTCCTCTGGTTGCGGGGATATATAGGGCTTGTAGGTTCATCAAGAACCCGAGGAACCCAGAGCCAATAAATAAGCTGCACCCTGACGTGCGTTTTCATTCTATACTGGGTATACAGCAATTCATTTGCTGAAATATAAAGAGTAAAAAATTGCTATCAAGAAAACCTTTGTATTTCCAAAAAGGGCACAAGATAAGGTGTTGAGGAGCAGTGGTTATTTGCACATCTCTGAATTCCGGGGTGACCATACTAGCATGTGAATTACAGGGCTTTTCTCAAATAGATGTCTTTTTTACACACTCTCCTATATTTAGAAGGAAAAAATGTAGAGAAAGACAAGGGGCAATAACACTTCTTTTGCTAATCTATGTTCCCCCAAGTCTCCCGATAAAAATGATACCTCACTTGTGTGGGTAGGCCTAGCGCCCGCGACAGGAAACGCCCCAAAGCGCAACGTGGACACATCCAAATTTTTGGAAGAAAACAGAGGTGTTTTTTGCGAAGTGCCTACCTGTAGATTTTGGCCTCTAGCTCACCCGGCACCTAGGGAAACCTACCAAACCTGTGCATTTCTGAAAACCAGAGACCTAGGGGAATCCAAGGAGGGGTGACTTGCGGGGCTCGGACCAGGTTCTGTTACCCCGAATCCTTTGCAAACCTCAAAATTTGGCTAAAAAAACACATGTTCCTCACATTTCTGTGGCAGAAAGTTCTGGAATCTGAGAGGAGCCAAAAATTTCCTTTCACCCAGCGTTCCCCCAAGTCTCCCGATAAAAATGATACCTCACTTGTGTGGGTAGGCCTAGTGCCCGCAACAGGAAACGCCCCAAAGCGCAACGTGGACACATCCACATTTTTGGAAGACAACAGAGGTGTTTTTTGCGAAGTGCCTACCTGTAGATTTTGGCCTCTAGCTCAGCCGGCACCTAGGGAAACCTACCAAACCTGTGCATTTCTGAAAACTAGAGACCTAGGGGAATCCAAGGAGGGGTGACTTGCGGGGCTCGGACCAGGTTCTGTTACCCAGAATCCTTTGCAAACCTCAAAATTTGGCTAAAAAAACACATGTTCCTCACATTTCTGTGGCAGAAAGATCTGGAATCTGAGAGGAGCCACAAATTTCCTTTCACCCAGCGTTCCCCCAAGTCTCCCGATAAAAATGATACCTCACTTGTGTGGGTAGGCCTAGCGCCCGCGACAGGAAACGCCCCAAAGCGCAACGTGGACACATCCAAATTTTTGGAAGACAACAGAGGTGATTTTTGCGAAGTGCCTACCTGTAGATTTTGGCCTCTAGCTCAGCCGGCACCTAGGGAAACCTACCAAACCTGTGCATTTCTGAAAACTAGAGACCTAGGGGAATCCAAGGAGGGGTGACTTGCGGGGCTCGGACCAAGTTCTGTTACCCAGAATCCTTTGCAAACCTCAAAATTTGGCTAAAAAAACACATGTTCCTCACATTTCTGTGGCAGAAAGTTCTGGATTCTGAGAGGAGCCACAAATTTCCTTCCACCCAGCATTGCCCCAAGTCTCCCGATAAAAATGATACCTCACTTGTGTGGGTAGGCCTAGTGCCGGTGACAGGAAACACCCCAAAGCGCAACGTGGACACATCCTAAATTTTGGAAAAAAACAGAGGTGTTTTTTGCGAAGTGCCTACCTGTAGATTTTGGCCTCTAGCTCACCCGGCACCTAGGGAAACCTACCAAACCTGTGCATTTCTGAAAACTAGAGACCTAGGGGAATCCAAGGAGGGGTGACTTGCGGGGCTCGGACCAGGTTCTGTTACCCAGAATCCTTTGCAAACCTCAAAATTTGGCTAAAAAAACACATGTTCCTCACATTTCTGTGGCAGAAAGTTCTGGAATCTGAGAGGAGCTACCAAACCTGTGCATTTCTGAAAACTAGAGACCTAGGGGAATCCAAGGAGGGGTGACTTGCGGGGCTCGGACCAGGTTCTGTTACCCAGAATCCTTTGCAAACCTCAAAATTTGGCTAAAAAAACACATGTTCCTCACATTTCGGTGACAGAAAGTTCTGGAATCTAAGAGGAGCCACAAATTTCCTTCCACCCAGCGTTCCCCCAAGTCTCCCGATAAAAATTATACCTCACTTGTGTGGGTAGGCCTAGCGCCCGCGACAGGAAATGGCCCAAAACACAACCTGGACACATCACATTTTTTCATAGAAAACAGGGCCTACCTGTGGATTTTGGCCTCTAGCTCAGCCGGCACCTGGGGAAACCTAGCAAACCAGCGCATTTTTGAAAACTAGAAACCCAGGGGAATCCAAGATGGGGTGAATTGTGGGGCTCTGACCAGGTTCTGTTACCCAGAATCCTTTGCAAACCTCAAAATTTGGCTAAAAAAACATGTTTTCCTCACATTTCAGTGACAGAAAGTTCTGGAATCTGAGAGGAGCCACAAATTTCCTTCCACCTAGCGTTCCCCCAAGTCTCCCGATAAAAATGATACCTCACTGGTGTGGGTAGGCCTAGCGCCCGCGACAGGAAATGGCCCAAAACACAACGTGGACACATCACATTTTTTCATAGAAAACAGTGCCTACCTGTGGATTTTGGCCTCTAGCTCAGCCGGGCCCAGGGGGGGCAGAAATGGCCTAAAATAAATTTGTCCCTCACCCCCCAACCCCCCTGCCCCCCCGGGAGCGACCCTTGCCAAGGGGTCGCCCCCCCCTTGCGTGACATTGGTGCCAAAAAAAAATCCCCGGTGCCTAGTGGTTTCTGCCCCCCTTGGGGGCAGATTGACCTACAATCGGCCAATCTGCCCCCAAGGGGGGCAGAAATGGTCTAAATACAATTTGCCCCCCAGGGGAGCGACCCTTGCCTAATGGGTCGCTCCCCATCTCTACAAAAACAAACAAACAAACAAACAAAAAACACAAAAAAAACAATTTGCCCTGGCGCCTAGAGGTTTCTGCCCCCCTTGGGGGCAGATTGACCTACAATCGGCCAATCTGCCCCCAAGGGGGGCAGAAATGGTCTAAATACAATTTGCCCCCCAGGGGAGCGATCCTTGCCTAATGCGTCGCTCCCCATCTCTAAAAAAACAAACAAACAAAAAAAAAAACACACAAAAAAAAATTTGCCCTGGCGCCTAAAGGTTTCTGCCCCCCCCGGGGGCAGATCGGCCTAATACCAATAGGCCGATCTGCCCCCAGGGGGGCAGAAATGGCCTAAAATAAATTTGCCCCCCCACCCCCCCAGGGAGCGACCCTTGCCTGCAAGGTCGCTCCCCTTGCGTGACGGCGCAAAAAAAAGATCCCTGGTGCCTAGTGGTTTCTGCCCCCCTTGGGGGCAGATTGACCTCAAATCGGCCGATCTGCCCCCAAAGCGGGCAGAAATGGCCTAAATACAATTTGCCCCTCCAGGGGAGCGACCCTTGCCTAAGGGGACGCTCCCCATCTGTAAAACACAACAACAACAAAAATCCCTGGTGCCTAGTGGTTTCTGCCCCCCCCGGGGGCAGATCGGCCTAATACCAATAGGCCGATCTGCCCCCAGGGGGGCAGAAATGGCCTAAAATAAATTTGCCCCCCCACCCCCCCGGGGAGCGACCCTTGCCTGCAAGGTCGCTCCCCTTGCGTGACGGCGCAAAAAAAAGATCCCTGGTGCCTAGTGGTTTCTGCCCCCATTGGGGGCAGATTGACCTACAATCGGCCAATCTGCCCCCAAAGGGGGCAGAAATGGTCTAAATACAATTTGCCCCCCAGGGGAGCGACCCTTGCCTAAAGCGTCGCTCCCCATCTCTAAAAAAACAAACAAACAAAAAAAAAAAAAAAAAAAAACTATTTGCCCAGGCGCCTAGAGGTTTCTGCCCCCCCTGTGGGCAGATCGGCCTAATACCAATAGGCCGATCTGCCCCCAGGGGGGGCAGAAATGGCCTAAAATAAATTTGCCCCCTCACACCCCCCCCCCGGGGAGCGACCCTTGCCTACAAGGTCGCTCCCCTTGCGTGACGGCGCAAAAAAAAGATCCCTGGTGCCTAGTGGTTTCTGCCCCCCTTGGGGGCAGATTGACCTACAATCGGCCAATCTGCCCCCAAGGGGGGCAGAAATGGTCTAAATACAATTTGCCCCCCAGGGGAGCGACCCTTGCCTAATGCGTCGCTCCCCATCTCTAAAAAAACAAACAAACAAAAAAAAAACAAAAAAAAACTATTTGCCCAGGCGCCTAGAGGTTTCTGCCCCCCCTGTGGGCAGATCGGCCTAATACTAATAGGCCGATCTGCCCCCAGGGGGGGCAGAAATGGCCTAAAATAAATTTGCCCCCCTCCCCCCCCCCCCGGGGAGCGACCCTTGCCTACAAGGTCGCTCCCCTTGCGTGACGGCGCAAAAAAAAGATCCCTGGTGCCTAGTGGTTTCTGCCCCCCTTGGGGGCAGATTGACCTAAAATCGGCCGATCTGCCCCCAAAGCGGGCAGAAATGGCCTAAATACAATTTGCCCCTCCAGGGGAGCGACCCTTGCCTAAGGGGACGCTCCCCATCTGTAAAACACAACAACAACAAAAATCCCTGGTGCCTAGTGGTTTCTGCCCCCCGTGGGGGCAGATCGGCCTAATAAAAATAGGCTGATCTGCCCCCATGGGGGGCAGAAATGGCCTAAAATAAATTTGCCCCCCAAGGGAATGACCCTTGCCTAAGGGGTCGCTCCCCTTACGTGAAAAACAAACAAACAAAAAAAACTCCCTGGTGTCTAGTGGTTTCTGCCCCCCTTGGGGGCAGATTGGCCTCATAAAAATAAGCCAATCTGCCCCCAAAGGGGGCAGAAATGGCCTAAATATAATTTCCCCCTATGGGAGCGACCCTTGCCTAAGGGGTCGCATCCCACACCTAAAAAACAAAAGAAAACAAATAAAAAAACAAAAAAAAAAAGTATCCCTGGTGTCTAGAGGTTTCTGCCCCCACTGGGGGCAGAAAAGGCCTTAAAAAAAAATGACCCCCTGGGAGCGACCCTTGCCCAAGGGGTCGCTCCCTTCTGTCAATTTCATATAAAAAAAAAAAAATCCCTGGTGTCTAGTGGGGTTTCAAAAGCCGGATTGCAAGCAATCCGGCTTTTGAAACCCTCGGAGAGACTTCAAAGGGAAGGAAATACATTTCCTTCCCTTTGAAGCCCCTCCGGGCCTCCCCCACGTGATCGAAAGAGAAATGCTGAGCATTTCTCTTTCATCGCGCTGGAAGCTCTGCTTCCAGCGCGATGGGGGAGGTTGTGTGATTGTCAGCGCGCGCTCGCGCGCTGACGTCACAGGGGGCATGGGGGGTTGAAGGGGAAGGGATTCCCCTGTCAGCCCTGACCTAGGGGGGTGGGGGGGACGGCCCTCGGGAGGAGCGCTAGCGCTTCTCCCGAGGGCAGCATTCAGGACGTAATGGTTACGTCCATGGCGCCACACGGGCGCTGCCATGGACGTAACCATTACGTCCGTGGCGGGGAAGGGGTTAAATGACCTGATCACATTTATTCATTCCCTAGTAAGGTGTGCTATAGCATGTATAATGCTTTTAAGGTGGGCTAGTGGGGTAGATGGTGTCCCAGATACCCAGAACAAGTTAAGATATGTGCATAAAAAGATATGAAAGTGAATACAACTGTTGAAAATAGCTTGACTTCTATTAAAGTCATCACCAAAGTCACTGTAAAACATCAGAATACAATCATATGTAGGATAAAAGGGTTTAACGTCATGTGCCATGAGACACAGACCCAAAACCCCTAGCAATGGCCTGTGTAGCCTTTAAATGTTCAAATACTAATTAATAATACAGTTACATGGTTCCAGAGTGCATTTCCTTCTGCTAATTAGCATAATGTAGACTTAGCAGTTTTGATCTCCTTTCACTTGCATCTGATGATTTCTCCCAATTTTGCAGAGCACCTGGAAAGCACACGTTCAAATGCGGTTAAATAATGCTACAAGCCTGGCTGACCAACCAGCCCATTTCCTTGGGCCTCACAGAGCTGGACTGTGGTTTGAATGCCCACAGGAAGGAGGTCAGACCTCTAGAGTTGCATATGGCTAGTATTTTACATCCATGGCAGTACTTCCATGTCTAAACCAGAGAAAAAAAAAAAAAAAAGCTCAACAGAAATTCTTGGGATACAACAATATAGAACAAAAAATCTTTGTCTCATCAACAAAGTAAACTCTCTCAAGTTGGAAGTGTGCAAAACATATAGACAAATGGTTCACAGCAAAGGGCTGCACATTGGGGTAGGTCCTCCCTGCTAGACCTCTGTTGAACTCACGGGGCACTAGCCTCTGGCCAGGAATAGCATTTATTATGCTGCAAGGTAACAGAGATCAACATCATGCTTATTAAAACAGTGCAGTGACTTTAGTGAAAGAAATTAGTGGCAGTGAGTCATTCTATAATAGGCCATCCATTTATTTTGCCATTTCACAACAGGACAGGGATGTGAGTACATTAACAATGATTTGCAGACAGGAAAGTAACTGGGAAAAAGCATAACCTGAACTTCAGAAGTAATCAGAGGCAAATCAAGAGCCCGATTTTCTGGCATTGCAGTGCTTGACTGTGAAATCCAAGGGCGAAATCCCCCATAGGTCTCCCACCCATGGTCCAGCACAACAAGGCCAGGGCATGTCCCTTCCTCAAGTCTTGGATGTGATTGACTAGGTCTGTAAGGCTCAGGGGGAGGACGGCCTTCCCCACAATGGTACAGAGCTACAAGTCAGAGGTGTGGGCCCTGCCTCTGGTGGACCTCACACTACTGGACCATGCCTTGTAGTCCATGATGACAAGAATCAATCCCTAACTTCTAAAAGTCAAGAACAGGAACCACCCTCACCCACATATCCCAAGGGCTCCTTCCACAGTACAGAATCAATTTTTCCATCACTACAAATCAGGACACTTACTGTGCTTGTGGCTTTACATGGAGAATGTTTGTATAGACGTTACCAAAACTCACCAAGCTCATTTTGGAGTTTTCATCCAATTTCTCCTTGCCTTAAATTAGACACCTATTCTATGTAACAGGGCAAGCATGTGGTATACTGTGAACGTTATGCATCTTGAAACAAGCAGTCCTGTGTTGCAATCCTGGTTCTCCTACTTGACCAAATTGTTTGATCTTGGGCAAATCATGTTCTTCATCAACATTTTCTTCCTTATCTGCTGTTATCTCATGAGTTATCTTAAAGTGAAGATTTTAGGGTGGGGCTGTTCGTTCAGGATTGCTTCATTCTCAGTTTTCTCTCCTTTTACCATCCCTAAGGCAACATTTTAATAAAGTGGCCTGTGTAGGCCACTTCCTGTGACATCAGCCCTCCCTCCAGTTTACATGTTAGCAAATGCTGCCCCCTGCCCAGTGGTTGTTCCCAGAGTCAGTGTTGGGGCATCAAACTAGGCTGGGTTGCTCCAGGCTTTCCTGAAAATGATGTGCTTTACATTCCCTAATGATTAGCTTGCATGCCTGCATCAGTCCTTTGGCAAGCAAAAAAAGTTGGACATTTGGTCCAGGATGCAGAGCAAACATCTAAAATTAAGAACAGTCCTGCACCCTGCCACCCTTCTTTGGTAGGCCTCAGAACACCGGACCATGGCTGTGAGGTCCTGGGGAAAGGAAACATCTCCTGGTGCTTAAAGCACTGGGTCATGGCTGTGAGACCTAGAAGAGATTGGTGTAGCAGTGGTACTATAGGCCCTAGTGAAGCAAGGTAAATGGGCCTCTCTATATTCCAGGGTCCCCTGGCTAGACATAAAATACATCCATAATTTAGGTAAATTGGGCCCATATCACCCCTGCGCTCAATTGTCATTGCACCTGCAGCACTATTGTTAGCTGCATCCCATGGATCTCATGTCTGTGGTGCTCTGTTACAGACTTTAGGCCATCCAACAGAAGACCATGGCTCTGAGACCCAGGAGAATAGAGCCTGTGGTGTATCAAAGGTGCAGTCAACCCTGGTGCAAGCAGGATTAATTGCTTCTCCCCACTACCCTTTGGTCACTGACTAGATAATAAAATACACCCATAATTTGGTCCATTGGATCCATAACGCCACAAGGCACTGGTCCCACTGCACTTGCTACACTTTGATAGCTATGCCTTTCAATGGAGCCTCTTTCCCTGGGCATTGCAACTATGAAGCAGTGCTCCAAGCCCCAGGACAGCAGGCTCCCTTCCATGGGCCTCTCTGCATTGCAACATGCCTGTAAGGCCTAGGGGAGATGGGCTTCGCAGTTATGGATCATGGAATAGTAATGTAGCCATGGACCATGATACCAGTCAGTAAAACACAACCTTAATTTGGATGCATTGGCTTCCTAAGATCCATGCACTCTGGTTCCACTGTACCTGTTACACTTTTGGTAGCTACACCATTGAGAACTCCCCCCAAGGCCCTTACAACCATGGTCCAGTGTTGCTAAGCTCAAGAGCTGAGACTCTCCAGGGTCTCCCAGCTTTGGAAGATGGTTGTGAGGACCATGAAAGAGGGGCAAGTAGCACAACAATTTTGCCATGGCCCTGGTGAAAAGTAAAACATCTCCTCACCCTTGTCCACTGCCTGCACAATAAAATAAAGCCACAACTTGGGAACATTGGACGCTTTGTACCCATGGGCATTTGATGCACTACTGATGGCTATGGCCCGACATGTACCCATTCACAGAGCTATAGTACAGAGCTGTGAGACAATTTTAATTGGGCCCATGGGTTGTGGCCACGTGAGCCCCCACCCCACTCCTGGACCTCTCATTTATGGTGTAGTGGTGACAGGATTAAGAGAGGGAGCACCACTACCCACTGGCCTTCTAGCAGTGAACAATGGCTAAGAGGAATGGGGAGAGGGGCCCTCCCCAAGGCCTTGCACTGCTACACCAAGGCTATGAGGTAGGGGCTACCACTCCCCAAGGCCTCACAACCATGATCTACTGCTGCAAGGCCAAGGAGAGGGGATCCAGAGTAAGGGAACCTTTTTCCTTTGGCCTCGCAACAATGGTGTACCCCTGGATCACCCCATATGATCCAAAGCTGCGAGGCACAGGGGAGTGTGGTTCCATGCCCTGGGACTCACAGCTATGGTCTAGTGCTGCAGAGCCCAAGGGATGTGTCCCAACTGCCCTGGGCCTCACATCCAAGGGCTGGTACTGCAAACCCAGAACAGTAGAGTCCCCGTCTCTGGGCCTTGCAGTCCTGGTCCTCAGCCATCCCTGTAAGGGCCAAGTTGGGTGGCCAATTTTCCATTATCACTTCACAGTACAATTTGTGTCTTGGTGACACTTGCACATTTGAAGACACATTGTGTGTGCACAGACATCAAAAGACGTTTGTTGGAAAGCAGAGGAACTATGAGTCACAGATGATTTTGGGTGTGTCATTCTAAATACACCCTCTAAAGCAAGCCATGTTAAAAGATAACTCAAATGGAGATTAAATCTATCAAGTGTGATTACTCTTCACACTATATTTGAATTCTAGTCCCTTTAACCCCTCCAAGAGGAAGCCTTGACTACTCACTATTGCCAATTTTGAGCAATATGAGTATAGAATGAACTCTGGTATTCAAATAGAATGAAATAGACTTAAACTTTGAAACACCATTGGTAAATATCAGTATCTACCATGCATACTGTCAAGTAGGTACCCACTGCCACAGAACCTGATGCAGTGGGTACGCTCTAACTATGGAACTAAAATATTTTTACTATGGAAAACTAATGTCTGCTTTATGGTGGAAATAAACACTGTGTTCTGAAGCTGGCACGGTCCATATCACAGTAACAATTCCATGGAAAGGGCAGCCCCTTCACCTTGCAACCAAACTCACTTAGACCCCAGCTATAGTCTAGTGGACTAGTTGGAAGACTGAAACTAGGAAACATAATTTCATCCTAGCCTTCCATTTGGTCACATTTTGTGTGCTCTTGGGCAATCACTTTTTTTAACTTATTGGTCCGCTGCTCCCTTTTTGACAAGATTGAGAATATTTTGATTCATTGTAAAAACTGAAAATGTGATTTTAAAAATGGACCGAATATTAGGATAGAGAAATGCAAAGTTAAATGGTATAGTCACCAAAAAGCAGTACAGTTGTAAATATATAGCCTTTGCACCAAGTAGCAGTGCACTACACTCCTGGCTCTACTAATTTTAGAAACTGTTTGATCCTGGACAAATCCTATTCTCCTTGTGCCTTGACCACTAATCTGACAATATGGCAACACTTTGTAAGAGGCTTAATGTGAGAAACAGATACCATGGGCATACTTACTGGACAGTTCCTCAGCATGGGGAGACATGGGGACATGATGTGGCACTAGAGCTGCCAACTAGGAACTTAGGGCCAGATGTAGGAAGCACTTTGCGAGTAGCAAACGGCAAAATTTGCCGTTTGCGACTCGCAAATGCGTGATTCCTATGCAGAAATGCATTTTGCGAGTCGGGACCGACTCGCAAAATGCATTTCCGAATCGCAAATAGGAAGGGGTGTTCCCTTCCTATTTGCGATTCGCAATGGTATGCAATTCCATTTGCGACCGCGTATGCGGTCGCAAATGGAGTCGCAGTTACCATCCACTTGAAGTGGATGGTAACCCATTCGCAAACGGGAAGGGGTCCCCTTCCCCTTTGTGAATGGACCCCATATTATTTTTTCAGGGCAGGGAGTGGTCCAATGGACCACTCCCTGCCCTGAAAATTCCGAAACTAAAGGTTTCGGAATTTTTTGAAATGCAGCTCGTTTTCCTGTGAGGAAAATGGGCTGCACTTCAAAAAAAAAAAAACCTTTATTTAAAAGGCAGGTCGCTAACATGGAGGCCTGCTGACGTCAGCAGGCCTCCATGTTAGCGAGTGCCTATACTCGCAATGGGGTCGCAAACTGCGACCCACCTCATAAATATTTATGAGGTGGGTCTTTGCGACCCCATTGCGAGTTGCAGAAGGTGTCTGAGACACCTTTCTGCATGTCAAATTGCGACTTGCAATTTGCGAGTCGCACAGACTCGCAAATTGCAAGTCGCAATTTGATTGTTTCCTACATCTGGCCCTAAGGAACGAGGTTTAAGTTTCGCCATTGGGACAACATGCTATCATTCTGGATAAACACATTAATATTCTTGTACCTAACAAAGGAATATGAAGAACCACTGGCATTGTGCGATTCTGCGGCTGCAGCATTTTTTGCATAATTATGGATTTGCCACGTTTGCTGCACAATCCATCATCTGCTGCAATAATTTGCTGATTTTTTAAAAAGTGTTTGTAGCTCAAACAGATCAAAGTTACTAAAAATGTTGCAACACGTGTTGCTGTGCAGCAGCAGGCACTTCGCAAAGGTTGACGCTTCACCTTCCACTTGCATATTGCTGTATTTAAGTGTTAAACTAGTACTAATTAGGTGAAACATTTGTCCAAGCAGCATTAACATGTGTAGAAATTACATATAATGAACCGATACTATCTCAAAATATGCCTCATTATGCTACATAATGTTCACTTTCTTGCTGCATAATTTAGTAAACCCTGCTGCATAATTTGGTCCTCATTTGCCTCATAATTCCAGTGGCCCTGGGACTATGTCCTTTTATAATGAAACCAGTGCCCATGCAAAGCACTCCAATACATTCAGGTGGAGTTTGCCCTACATTAAACTGAAAAAAATGGGTTTCACTAACTTATCCAAGGCTGTTTGTATTTTAATAGCTGAAGGTGCTCTTGAACTTGCATGGTGCAGGGCCCCCCCTGTGCTGTAACACCTCTCTCCTTGCCACTGACAAGCATATCTTTCACAGCACATAAAGGGCTGCAATCCGGACTGTTGCCTGTCCTTTGAAAGAGTTAAAAGTGCTGGGAGCACCAAAATAATGGACAATAGCGTCAAGTGGGGCCTTTGAATGGCAACGGATTAAAAAAATGTAGACCAAACTTGCTAAAGGCGTATGGGGAATCACATCTATGGCGTGTAGCTGCAAAGCCGCAAAGCCCGTAGAAGAAGGGGTCTCTCCACTGGGCCTAGAGCTGTGGTTTAGTGCCGTGAGGCTCATGGGAGGTGAACTCCTTCCCCTATTCCTTACAGTGCTAAACATGCCTGCGAATCCCAGGAGGAGGCGCCCCACCTGTGGGCCTTGCATTGCTGCACATTATGGCCGAGGCCCAGGTCAGGCGGGAACACTGGAGCGAGGTCCCATGTGGCAGTGGCGTAACAAAGGCCCCTGGAGCCCCACAGTGTGGGGCCCCCGATCTGCAGGGGGCCCCCTCAGCACAGTACACTGTGCACGTGTGGAAGGCCCCTGACTGGGTCCAGGGCGGAGGGGGCCCCCCACAGGTACTTTGCAGGGAGGCCCTCTTAAGTTTCATAGTCCCAGGGGCACCTCCTTCGCTATGACGAAGGAGCGTCACCCCACTGACTGTGCCAGAAGCACAGACAGCAGTGCAGGGAGGGGCTCGGCTGGGCCACAGGAGGTGAGAGGAGTGAGGAGGGTAGAGTGCACCTAAGTGCGCATGTGTGTTTGGCTGGGCATCTGAGGCAAAGTGTTTTTTTTTTTTACCTTGTCTCTGTCCCCCCCACCCCTCCTCTTGTGTTATGTGGCCGCTGCCGCTGCTAACGCCACTGGGCCTTTGTTCCACCAGTGAAGCCATGCAGTGGTGTGTCTCTTTAAGATGTTGCTTTCATTTGGTGTTATTAAAAAACACGCTGAGTCACTCAACGTACCGAAACTGTTGGATATTCAGCAACAGTGAAAGCTGGCGTTGCTTGCATACACATGTTGAGTGCGCAGTAAAAAGAAGGCATGCACTCCTCACAGGTTAATTTTACAACTACTCCCTTGCTCACGTGCTGTCCATCATACCATTGTGTGCGAAGGGAAGGCTAAGATGCAAAACTGTAGGAGCAAACATGAGCACACACTATATAGCTTCAAAATAAAGCACCGATTGGCCAGAATCTGGTAATCCACCCCGACTCTGCCTATCTGTCATTGTGAGTGGCCTGGACAGGTTGCATTGATGATATGGTGCAGCTCGCAGTGGGTTAGGGGGAGGGGCAGTGACCTAAAACCCCTATGGTGGGCCTCCACAGCTCAAGGAAACTCATGTTATCAGCTAAAGGATAAGTAAACGTTGAGGTAAAACCTACAAGTATTCAAAAATTGTTTTGCATGTTAATGCATATGTAGGCTAGGTACGCGTTACCCATTGAACTACTTTTTAGGGTTGAGCCTGCGTTGCATGCGCTCGCGCATGTGTATCGCAGCAAGACGCTTTTGTATTTAGAAAAGGGCTCGGAGCCCTGTCAACTTCACGCCAGTGTTTTTTATTGGTTTGTGGGCTTGCCTAATAAAAGCTGCTTGCTTTCATTAGTCGAAGGCACACATACGTCATGCCTTTTCAGGTGGCTAGCCCTCCTCGAGCGCAGCGACCAAGTACAGAAAACATGCGAGGCTCGCTGTTTTCCATCGGGCTCGTGGACTTCTTTTTCTCTAATTTACGAGCGCGATCTCGCTTGGCAGTAGTCGAGTGCTTTACATAGATAATTTCACTTTTTCGGGTTATGTACATAAATGCACTTTTGCCCGATAGGTGAAAAGTCGGGTTAGGAGTTTACAACACGATCAGCTCTAACATGAGCAAACACGATACCGGTTGCATTGTAAATGCTTGTTGAAGACTGGAACTTGTAATCTGCACTGCATATATGGCTCTCTGCAACAGACATGTTAACCTACTGAGCTAATTTATTTGAATAAAAATCCTTGAATAGAAGGTTGCACACAGTGCCGTTCTGAGGCAGGAACAGTAACCATTTAAGCTAAATTATTATGATTCCAAAGCATCGATCTCAGTGGCATGAGCCTTAATCACCTGAGCTATCTTTCCCACACTATTCTTTGGGACATGCTGAATACACATAGGTGTCCATAGCAAGTGCCTTAAACCAATTAGCTATCTTAGAATGTGATCTGTTTGTGACTAATAATGTACACCAGAACAGCTTTCCTATCTTTCCTATCACAGTTGTCTTGTTCTCACTTGTTTGGGGCAGAGTTTAGAAAAACAATGCATATGTACTGGCAAATCGTAAGATTACTGTCAAAAACTCTGTGACTTCGCCCCTCATGCCTCTGCCCTTCTATACTCCACTCTGTTTTTGCTGCACACCTCCAGCAATTTATTGGTTGCAGGAGTCAATTATCAGTATGATCTAATTGACAAATGTCATGGAAATGTTATGTCCTTGTGAGAAATTGAGTTGGTTGATTGGGGTGTGAGCCCTGGTCAAGCAGCAGCCACATTTCTTGTCAGTGTGAGGCACAACCTAACCCTAAAGTAACCTGTGCTCAACCCTATGGTAGCTTGGCACAGAACAGTCAGGGTTAAATTAGAGGCAAGGTGTATAATATTTGTGCAACACTTCAAACAGGAACAAAATGAAAAAAACACACAAAAAGTATCCCACACCAAGTTAGAAAAATAGAGTTATTTTTAATAACCAAAACATGGCAACAAAAAATGACATAAGTCCAGTCAGAAGATCCAGAAATATTCAATTTTGAAGGTTTTAGTGAAAATAGCACCAAAAAAGCATCAAGCTTCAACTGTGGGTATTTGGTTACGCCGAACTGTGACTAAGTCAAAGGTCCAGGACAATTGCGATAGAGCGTGGGCCGGCTACAGGAACTCAGTTATGCCTGTTGAACAAAGTACCTTAAATTATGGTTTGCAGGGCATTGCAAGGGTCCGCGTCAAAGATGTGTCATGCAGCTGAAGCGATGCGTTGGGTCTAAGATGCAGCAAGGCTGCAGTGCGACGGCCTGCATCGTTGTCGAGGATCCCATCGATGAGGGTTTGCAGAAGGAAGTTCAGCGTTGAGGAAGCAGCGTGCATTCAGAGCTGCAAGGCTGCAATGTGAATTCCAGGGGCATCATGGAGGCTGCTATCAATGAGGGAAGTGAAGAAGATGCATCATACAGAAGCGGCTTCAATGCGGCAGCAGGCTTCAATGTGATGCTGGTCTTAGCGATGGTGGAGATTCATGCAGTGCCAACAATGTGTCGGTTCTGCTCGGGGTTACACCGTGCAGCAGGAGATGTGTTGGTCCCACTGGATCCACAGAGGCTAGCAGAGCACCTTAGGCCCACCTCCAAGGGTCCAATTGGCAGGGTAGTTGCACAGAGTCCAGGTGTGGGTCAAATGTTTTTGGAGCCTTCTGCATCTGGAAGCTCAAGTCAGGAGGCCAGACAACTAGCTCTTGGAGTCACTCTGGGCTCCTAGATTCAACAGATACAGGTCCAGTCCTTCTCACCCAGGCAAGAGGGTAGCAGATCAGCACAGCAGGGCAACAGTCCTTCAGAGCTGCAGGTCCAGCAGAGTGGCAGTCTTTTCAGTGGCACAGCAGTACTTCTTCCTGGCAGAGTATCCACAGGTCCAGAATGTACTGAAGAGTTGGTATCTGAGGTCCAGTATTTATACCCAGTTGTGCCTTTGAAGTGGGGTGGGGGGTTTCTATAGGTTTCCCTTTGAAGTCTCCAGCCATACTGCCTTACCAGTCCGAGCTCCAGACTAACTACAGAGGGCATGCAGCCATTGTGTGAAGGCATGACACAGAGTATTCAATTTCTGGGGACGTGGCTCTGAGGCTGGCTGCCAGAGTTGCAGCTGACCCCTTAGTTTGCGATATAAGGATCTCACCGATCGCTGGCGCCCAAGCCTCCACCGGGTGCACAATGGAGGCCGATCATTGCTAGATTCCTACATTTCAAGGATTGAGACACCATACTCGGAGAGGTGAGAAGGCGACATGAAGTCCGGTGGGCCAACCACAAAATTCTAATATTTCCGGACTATATGAGAGAGATACAAACCAAGCATTGCTCGTATGAAGCTGTTTAACAGAAACTGCAAGCAATGTAACTGTCATACATGCTGCTGTTCCCTGCGTGCCTTAAGGTCCTTTTCGATGGCAGGTCTGTCTTTCTTGAGACACCGGAATCTGCGTGGGAATGGCTCACGGAGGCGCACCAGGTACCCAGACGAGAGTCTTCCCCCCCGGTGGGGGGGATCTTGGATACCCTGGGTCTGAGGCGCCAATGAGGGCGTAACAGATCTCGCTGCAGGAGACCACACGTGGACCAGGGGCTCTCTGAGGCAGTTCAAGGGGGATCCAAGACCCATCCGGTGTCGTCTGCCAGCACCTATGTGGAATGTGAGCGAGACCTGCCAATGCCAGAGGATGACCGCTTGAGCCAGACCCCCACCCTGGCCTGACGCACAAAGTGGCTACTGTCCTGAATATGCTACATAGCACCGAAAGGGGGATTGTAAGACACAAGACCGCTGTCAGTAGCAGGACAGAGGCGTATTTGCAGAGCTCCGACTTTATGGAGGGGTTCAGCACTCTGCACCCAATACAGACATTTTGGTTTGGGGTACTTTGTTATATTTTGGAGCAACAGATGCTTCAGGGATGGAAGTATGGGGCAGGGAGCAGTTGGGGTGTTGTGGGGGGTACGTTCCCATGTTTTGTTCTTAGTATGTATTAGTTATTATGTTAACCTTCTTTTCTGCAGGTGGTCGTGATATATCCCTAGATCTAACCCACAAGCAGGCTTCCCTAGGGGAGATTTCCCGCACATTGGCGCCTTTGGTAGGGACGCAGCTGCGCGTAAAGTCCTAAGCACTCTTAAACATGGTTTCTACGCCCATATCTGGACTCCTTCACAAAGACCTCTCATGGAATGTTAATGGACTCCTAGATAAGAGATCTGCGGTCCTTCACACTCTTCATCGTTTCACCCCATCAGTGGCGTTGCTTCAGGAAACCCACCTGCTGGGCACGCAATGCTCGATGCTGGCCATGTGGCGGCTACAACAAGATATATCATGCAGGCTTTGCCAGAGGCTCTAGGGGATTGGCTATTTTGATTCACCGATCAGCACCCATTTTCGTCAGTGCCGTTAAAAGAGATCCACAGGGTCGCTACATTGCCATATCAGGCCCAGTTGGCAGCCAGGTGGTTAATATCATGAGTATGTACGTTCCCCCCGGGCACGCGCGCCCTTTTTGGCGACCCTTCGAGAAGTAGTGGCACGGCTCCCCCTAGGTTTGACAATCCTGGGAGGCAATTTCAATGCTGTCTTAGACCCAGAGGCTGGTGCCACGGGAGTGCCTAGTGCAAGAAGGATGACCCGGGCCAAGCAACTACACAACTGGATGGAGGAGTTGAGCCTTTGTGACGTATGGCGGATCTGGCACTCCAGGACGTGACAATACACGCATACGTCAGCAGCACACCATACGCACAAGTGAATAGACTTGCTCTTCATGCCAGCTTCTGATGTCCTCAAGGTCGACACCATGGAGATCCTACCCTGGGGAGTCTCGGACCATATGCTGGTGCTTATGCAAATGAGGTACCCTGGCATGACCCAGCGCCCTATGTGGCGGCTCAATGCCTGGCACCTTCAAGACGAGGCCTACGTTCAGGCTATGCAGTCAGAAATCATGCAATATTTCAAGCACAATACTGGCTCTTTGCAATCGGTAGGGGTACTCTTGGCCGCTGGCAAGGCCACCCTTCTGGGGCACGCTAGGCGGTTTCTCCGAGAACGAGAGAGGGTGAGGAACCAGATGGTGGCGGGCCTTGAGGTACGGGTGCTGCAATTGGAAAGGCAACTCTCGTCCGCTAACCCTGCGGTCGGCACTAGGCACTTGCGACTGATACGAGAAGAAATCTGTCATCTTACGCTTGAATCTGCTAAACATATGTGGCGCACGTCAGTGGCACACGTATATGGGTGGGGCGATAAGAATGGTAAGCTGCTGCACTGCTTGGCATCTCGGCCTCTGCCGGGTAGAATTGTGCCTGAGATAATTAACAACTCCGGAGACCACTGCCAGATGCCCTGCGATATAGCACAGGGATTTGCTGTGTATTACACTGAACTTTACACAGAAAGACCACGGCCCCAGACTGAATGGGAATACCCCTTGTTGAGGGACATATTCCTTCCTAGCCTCACGACTGCGCGGAGAGAGGAACTAGATGAGCCTATAACGCTGGAGGACATTGGTGAGGCGGTATCAGCCCGGGCCCCGGGCAAAACCCCAGGCCCGGACTGCTTCCCGGCAGAACTTTACCGCGAGTGTGGAGACCTCCTTGCCCCCTACTTGTTGAGCCTATACGTTGAGGCTGAGCGAACCAGGAGCTTCCCTATGGACCTGGATAAGGCAATAATCGTGGTGACCCTGAAATCCCACCCTCAACCCTTATCGCACGGCCTACCACCCTATCTCACTCCTCAACACAGAAATCAAAATTCTATCTACACTATTGGCTAGTAGGCCTAAAAGAGTTATGTCCTTCCTGGTCCATTTGGACCAATGAAGTTTCATGCCAGGCAGAAGCACGTGCCACTGCCTTAGACGGCTTTATGCAGCATTGGCACACCGCCACTCTTTACCCACTCCTGGCCCTACTTCGCATAGACTTTGAGAAAGCATTTGACACGGTGGATTGGTTGTACCTTGCTCAAGTGCTCACAAAGGCAGGGATGGGACCCCGGTTTAGAGGATTGGTGTGACTTCTCGACTCTGGCCCAACAGCTTGGGTGCAGGTCAATAGGGTGGTCTCAACCCCCTTTCCCATCCACCGGGGAACTCGCCAAGGATGTTTGCTTTCCCTCGCTTCTCTTCACCCTTGCGATCGAGCCCTAAGCGAAGGTCATAAGGGAGGACCTATTACTCAAGGGGTTGGCCTGGTCCCAGGGACAGGAAGACTGCATTGCTTTGTATGCAGACATCCTTCTCTACCTATCTGCCCCAGCCCAGCCATCCTTCTCTACCTATCTGCCCCAGCCAACAGCGGACCCCGGTGCCTGCAACTGTTGGACCTCTTCTCCGAGGCCTCGGGCCTGACTGTTAATCCAGGCAAGTAGGTGCTAGTTCCGCTGCACTCCACCAGAGAATGCTATGACTGGCAAGACACTATCCCCATTAGGCGTAATAGCTTCGATACCTTGGAACTAATGTAGCCCTCCTGCCCGAATTGGCATGGGCGCTCAACATCACACCACTCACACAAAAGACCAGAGAGGATCTTAAAAAATGGCAGATGCTGCCCCTTAATGTCCTGGGCAGAATCGCACTGTACAAAATGATGATTCTGCCTGCTTTCTTTACCGTCCACAGAACTACCCCTACCTACTCCCCAGGGGGTGGTTTAGAGAAATGGATGCAATAGCGCAACAATTTTTATGACATAACTCCTGCCCCAGACTCGCCCTACGCACTTGCCAGTGGGATGTGCAGGAGGGGGGGCTCGGACTATCCAATCTATATCCCTATTACTTGGCCATGCAACTACTGGTAATTAATGACTGGATGACAGGTGGGTAGCCCAGCATACCAGCTTGAACTACTGACCATGGGCTTCCCCCAGCTGGCATGCTTACTACATGGTGCTCCCATCCTATGTGAAGTCCCTGGACTGACAAAAGCGGTATTTGTGGGCTGGAGGGCGATGCAGAAGTTGACGGGGTGGTAGATGAACTTCACTCAGCAAACCCCACTGTGGTGGGGTGTTTGGTTATGGGAGTTCTCTGGGCTGGAGGGGTTCTGCGGGTGGGACACCATAGGCATTTCTCTGTTGGGGGAAGTCTGGAGGGGATCCCAGATGATGTCCTTCCAGGAACTGCAGGAACAGTACTCATTCTCTAAGACTCAATTTCATAAATACTTGCAGCTGCGGCACGCCTTGGGGACCCATGTCCGGGCCGGTACGGTCCTCCCTGAGTTTATCCCGGCAGAGGCAGAAGTCATCATGGGTGACTTGAGCAGGGGTGGAGTGTCACAGATTTATAGCTCTCTGGTCACCAACACACCAGTGCCATTGACAAGCCCCAGGGAGTGCTGGGAGGGCTGGCTTGGTCCACTGGAAGAGGAAGACTGACGCGATGCATTAATGGCTCCCAGGAAGTTGACAATGACAACCCGCTTCCGACTGGTGCAGACATACTACCTACACACCGCATATCTTACCCTCACAGAATGCACCAAGTGGGACTCCGACCGCATGCTGACTGCCCGAGGTGCTCCTGCCCCAACGCAGACTTCTATCATATGGTGTGGACCTGTCCACACATAGTGGCATACTGGCAGGCAGTGATCAGAGAGTTTTTTGGGGTACTGGCAATAGAGGAAGAGATGACCCCGCCGCAGGACCTTTTGGGAGTCCTTGAGGGAGTAGGTAACAGCAGGGCAGGCCGGATTTTTCTAGGGATAGCATGTCTGGTGGCCAAGCGAGACATAGCAGTGGCATGGAACACCGAAGCGGTACCAACGCTTACCCGATGCAGGCAGGGGGTCGATTGGGGTGCCCAACAGGAAAACTAGTATATGAAGCAAAAGGTTTCCCGGGTAAATATCACAAAGTATGGGGGAAATGGGCAGGAACAATGTAATATGTCTTATTGGACCATTTATCCTATGATTATACCAAGCGAGCGTAGCTGTAGACGACCCAAAGTACTGGCAAAATGCTTGCTAGAGGACCATGGGGTTGAATGTAACTGTCACTGTATAACGTGGGGACTTTGGGGTGCAGACGTGACCTGCTGTTATCATGTTGTTGTGATAATAAAAATGAATGAAATGGTTTGGCAAAAAAAAATGCCAATTAGATATTAGCCAATTCTACCATGTTTATGGGAGAGAGCACAAGCATATTAGCACTGGTTTGCTGTGATAAAATGCACAGAGTCCTAAGGCCAGCAAAAACAAGATCAGCAAAAATAGGAGGGGTGAAGGCAAAAGGTTTGGGGAAGACCACCCTCAGGCTGATAGATCTGGGTGTTTAGATGTTGCTTATATATTTCTGCAGTGAAATATAAAATAAAGTGTGAAGTCTGTCACCAGATAATACAACTACTGATAAAGATATTCCTTCCTGATCAGTAGCCCCTTTAAACATCTCACATAGTATGGTTCACATTCTCTCATGTTACATTAACACCCCTAAAAATACTATTGTAGATTCATATTAGTTATTCACATTTTTGTTATTTTTCAAATTACTTGTTCAGCCATCTTGGAAATTTCTTGGCATATGTTTCACTGTTTTGCCATTCTTTAGAGATGAATTCTCCTTATATTTGGAAAGGCCTTACATGCTGCTTATTCACTACTGTTGTGGAATGCCACCTGCAAAGACAACTGGTATAAGACTTACTTTCTACTCAGACGGAGCCTTTCTAAACATATCACAGGCTGTGGTTTGCACTCTCACATGGTGCACCATATCTCCTACAATAAATATAATGTAAATACAGTTGTTAGAGAACTCCTCTGGCACTTAAGTACGAAGGAAGAAAAGAAAAGAAGGATGACACTGCTACTCTTGTGATGGGAAGCTACTAGCAGAGAAAGACACTCATTGGAGACCAGCCCTAAGGCAAAGGAGTGCATATTAGTATTGCAGAGAGTCTTCAATGACAGCATCAACCAGTCCATCCCTTTTCCCTGGTCCCCCAGAATGGAACCACGTGCACGCAGCAACCTACCTGAACTCTTTCAGGACTCACTGAAAAACAGGGTGCAGACTTCTCTGGGTTGCGGATGTATAGGAAAATCATAGTTAAGTTGTGCAATGAGAGGGCATCATCACTGAGCCAGTGGCTGCCTGAGAGTTGGTAGCTAGAACCCTATGCATGTAGCATCAGTGACAAAACCACTCCATGCTGGTGGTGGGATACTGAACAGTTGATAGAGATCACACCTATCCAAGATGGCGACTAGATTCTTCATCCAGGGCACAGTGAGCCAGGACAGTGAAAGAAGGCTGCACATTCGATTGGACTTTGCCTGGCAACTGTGTGTGTTGGTGGGCTTCCTCACTTGTCACTCTAGTGTATCTGGAGTTTACTGATCGGAAACAGGTTGTTAGCGCGTCGGTCCTTAATAAGTAAACTTACAAGGGGATGCGTATAGGTCGATGAACCTTTTGATTAGTTTAAGGTGTTCTTACCATAGTTCCAGTATGGAGACAATAATCAATGCACAGTAATCAATAATCATTAGTAAAATCAATAATCAATAGAGTCAGTAATTTTCACACACCATGACTTTACAGCCAAGAATAACCACACATTTAGTAAAAGTTTAGTAAGTTTATTTCCCTTATATTAACAGTACTAAAGTCATGAATCTAAATCACCAACTCAATTCAAACTAAATTTAATAATGCTTGTTAATCAACAAGTTGCAAAAAACATGATCTAATCAAAGCTTGAATCAAAAGACATTCCAATGCATCAACACAGATCATTAGTAAAACCCATTTCAGCAAAGCTATGATATCCATAAAGTTCAGCAAAATAGTCCGTCAACCCTTTCTCTCTGCAATTCGTCAGTCGTCATGGGAATAACCTTCAATAACCCAGATTAGCATCAGCATGTGGGGCTTCATGCAAAACAATTTAGAACACAAATTTGGAAAAACATCTAAATAAAGAAACTATTAAGACATCGCAGTTGGCACCTAGAAATAAAAGGCATAACTATGCAATTCAGTCACATTGTCATATCTACCTATCCACAGTATGGGTCAGCAAGCAGAATCAGTCTTCGTCCTCAGGTCATCAATCGATCAGCAAAACATCAGGCTCTCAGTCAGAGAGTATGAGCCCAATGACAGTATTTCAAATCTCTTCCAAGTCTCTTCTTCTCGACAGCGGTCTGCCTAAAAATCTCCTCAAATCTGAAATCTCTGTCTTCGTCCTCAGGTCATCAATCGATCAGCAAAACATCAGGCTCTCAGTCAGAGAGTATGAGCCCAATGACAGTATTTCAAATCTCTTCCAAGTCTCTTCTTCTCAACAGTGGTCTGCCTAAAAATCTCCCCAAATCTGAAATCTGGTCTCCTCTGTCACATTATCATATCAAAGTCACCCAAACTATCCCCTAATTTCCAATTGGCCAATTAATCGTACATTATTACTCTGTCCAATAGTGCCCATATACCAAATCTATGAATTCTAATATTTTACACTTCACACGTCGTTGATTGGTCTGCTTTACGATGTTCTCATCATCCGGCTCGTCAAGTATCTAATTTGTTGCATCTTCATCTCCAGTCAGTGTCTTCATTGTTCGCGTCCTGGGAAAGTACATCTTGTGCACATAACACACATTTGGATACATTACTAGAGACCTCGACTCCTGTCCATCGGTTCCCATAGAAAGCTTCTGCTAAACATTTTATTAAAACAATGAGCATTTCACAGTTAGTTCACTCTGTCAGGATTTTTCTTTAATTGCTAAGAAATACAGCTTCTGCATGAGGCCTGGCACCTAGGCCAAGACATTCGCTAAGTTGAGGCCTACAATTAATAAGCAAAACATAATTCATAACCCTTAATATGACATATTACTACATTAATCTAATAAATTTTTCAATATTTTATATGGATTAAATATGAATCAGTACATTTAGTGAATATCGGGGGCCATTCTTCGAGGTCACATTTTTAAACGTGCACATTATTTTTCTACGTTATTCATTTATCTACATAAGTCATTATTCAAAATACGTAAACATTTCATTAAAAATTTGAATTAAGACATCTGCTTCAGCAAGGTTTTGGGCATTGTTCCTGCTACTCACATTTCACTCGTTCCTTTCTCAGCTCCATTCATCTTGGAATCCATGGATTCACCCTATGTGCGCTGACCTAACGCCTTCAGGTGCAGATTTGTAGCACTAGCACAGAATTTTATATCACGATCAGTAATTATTTTGTTATTCCTTAAGAATGCTTGAAAATGTTAGTGTCTTATGACGTTAGATTACAGGTGTTGAACAAGGTCTGAGTATTGAGTGCTCCATCATGAGAGATAAAGAGAGTAAAAGAGAGAGCAAGAAAAAGAGAGAGAGAGAGAAAGAAACAAAGAGAGAGAGGAATAGAGTGAGCATGTGTGTGTGCCTGCGCACACATGCACAAAATTATAGCATTCAGGCAGGATTCAGTATTGTCTGCTTTGCTTCCAAGACTACCATGTGTTGTGACACCTCAAACCCCTGATGCCTACAACAGGTGTTTGTGTTTCCCCCCCCCCTCTAGAGATGCCACCCTGCTCAATAGAGTTGCCCAAGAGCTCCTAAAAAGAACCATAAGGTAATGTGAGCTGTCAAGTACAGGCTGCAGCACTGTCTCGTTTATGGGGCACTGCTTTCTGACACTACCAGTATGCTGATCGTATGCTTCTTTCATTACATTAGAGAGCCATTCACTAATCTCAGCATGATAACCTTACTCACTTCCTCCCGTTGATAAAGCCATGCCATCACCGCCCTGCTAGGCCGGTAATTATTTTTAATCAAAGTAGCAGATGTTGTATTACGGAACCAGGCATGGCAGATCCATGCATGGCTTAACAAAGCGGTCGGAACCACAAGCGCGTCTTTACCAGGTATTTCATTGTAAAAGCATGCTTAGTAAAGGTATATGCGGCAACGCCATCCGTGGTTGTGTGATCCAAACCCCTTCGCCCCGCCCTAAACCCTAAGCCCTACCCTGTCCTAAAAACAACCCCACCATATCCTAAAAATTAACCAGACCTGATGCCCCTAAGCCCTAAAACTTACCCCCGTCCTAAAAACTATCCAACCCCCCCACCCCTGCTCTGATCCTTAAAACAGACCCTGTCCTAAAAACTACCCAACCCTGTCCTAAAAACTACCCCAACCCCTGCCCTAAAACCTAACCTGTCCTAAAAACTACCCCACCCTGTCCTAAAAACTACCCCAACTTCCTACCCCTGCCCTAAACACTAAAACCTACCCTGTCCTAAAAACGACCTCACTGTGTCCTAAAAACTACCACAACCCCCAAACCCTAAAATCTCCCCTGTCCTAAATACGATCCCCCATCCTAAAAACTACCTCGACCCCGACCTACACCTCAAAACCTACACTGTCCTAAAAACTACCCACCCTATCCTGAAAACTACCCCAACCCCTCACCCCGCTCAAAACCCTAAAACCTACCCTGCCCTGACCTAAACACTACCCTGAACCCCACTCCATCCTAAACCCTAAAACTTACCTCACCCTGTCCTACAAACTACCCTGACCCCCATCCTGAACCCTCAAACTTACCCCACTCTGTTTTAAAAACTACCCCGACCCCACACCCCTGCCCTGAACCCTAAAACCTACCCTGTCCTAAAAGCTACCCCATCCATCTTAAAAACTACCCAGACCTCCTGCCCTGAACCCTAAAACATACCCCGTCCTGCCCTAAAAACTACACCGACCCCACACCCCGCCCTAAAACCTAAAACCTACCCTGTCCTAAAAACGACCCCACGCTTGCCTAAAAACTACCCTGACCCCCCAAACCCTAAAACATACCCTGCCCGTCCTAAAAACTATCCCGAGCCCCCGCTCTAAACCCTAAAACCTACCCAGTCCTAAAAACGAACCCTACCCTGTCCTATAAACTACCCCAACCCCCGCCCTGAACCATAAAACCTACCCAGCCCTGTCCTAAAAATTACCCTGACCCCCCCACCCCGCCCTAAACCCTAAAACCTACCCTGTCCTAAAAATGACCCCACCCTGCCCTAAAAACTACCCTGACCCCACCCCGCCTTAAACCCTAAAACCTATCCTGCCCTGTCCTAAAAACTATCCTGACCCTCCCACCCCCACCCTAATCCCTAAAACTTACCCAACCCTGTCCTAAAAACTACCCGGACCCCCCTGCCCTGGGGTTCAGGCAAGCATCGTAAAGCTTGCATGGCTACGCTACACGTTGCTCCAGATGAGTAGAAAAGACCGTTTTCCATTAACAGCCGTACATATAAGCAGGTTCAACTGAATGTCTCCAAGCATCAGCAGCAGCTGCCGCATATCTCAAGGGGAGGGGCGGGCTGAGGGAGGGATCGGGGGAGAAATAGAAAATAAATTTAAAAAACTTACATTTTGAAGTTGTTGCCTCTTTCTGCTGTGTTGCTCCTCTTCCCTCGATGATGGTGTCCCAGAATTCACAGGGACACCAGCACAGGCTCCCCAGCAATCCTGGCACTGCTTTTATGCTAAACCTAGCATGAAAGCAGCATCCGGATTGGTCTGAGCAGCTTGGACTGATGCTCACACACAACCCTGAGGTCTGTGCAGTTTCTCCAACCCGGCTGTTCAACACAGACGGGCTGGAGAAACTAGAGTGCGCATGTGTGCTTGGCTGGGCTGAGACATCCGGCCAAACACACATGCACATTTAGGTGCACTCTCCCCTCATCCCCCCACCCACCTCCCGTGGCGCAGCCCCGCCCCTCCCTGAACATTCTGCTAACTGAGCCAGCAGCTGAAAGATAAAATGGCAATTAAATATAGTTTTATCTTACAGCTCCCGGTTTAATCAGTGGGGGCGACGCTCCTTCGCCACTGCGAAGGAGCCGCCCCTGCTAAGCATGGCTTTCTGTGTTCTTAGTTGTGAATTTAGAGTGAAACATTCAAATCTAGCTTTTTGTGGCCGTATAATAAGGTTTAACCGCAAGTTGGTGACTGGAAAGGGTACCGAGTTGGATCATTAAAGCCTCACTACTGGCTTGGGCCATTGACGGACTTTTACTGCCTTGTACCATTGATAATTACACTGCCATGGGCCACCAAGAGATCTAATGTCTAAGACAACTAATGCATAACATTTCTAGGACCACTTAATTCACATAGCTTCGGACACAAAAAATATCTGGTATCCTTAGAAATTGATGCATCTTGCTATTAGGGTGCACCCATACATTTTTGTCTGGAATGTTTGATGTTTGCTATTCTCTGGGATCATGTACATGGGCTGCTTCCTCACTTGTCTCTCTTTCATTTGAGCTCTTCTGAAAGTAAGCCTGGCAGACTCAGAATAAAGAGGTATTGGTGCAGTAATCTATACAGAATTTAGGTACGCATGCGTAAATGCTTAGAGGACACTCTCAAGTTTCAAATATACGTGTGAGAACTAATTGGCATATTTGATGACATTGAAGGAAGTGATGACACGCAAACTTTGCCTTTAATGACAACATACAAATTGACATCAGTTAAATGATTAAAAACAAATGAAAATTAATGTATAATTATTAGTATAACACCAAAACCTCACTAAAGTAGAGATATGGCTGACTCCGATGAATCCAAAGCAGCTCCTCCCATTCCAATGAAGGAGCCTGAAAGAAGGTTCCCCCACACGTGGCCCTGCTTTCTGAAACCCCTGCAGCTCTTAGGAGGATCTTTGCACAGAGCTCTGAGTTCAAGTCCATTTAGAGATCAGGTTCTAATCCTTCCCAGCAGATGTGGCATTTAGCCTACTCAGACTGAAACCGCAACCACACTGTGATATTCTGTAATGAATGCCTAGCGTCGCGCGTGGCAAAAGAAAACAAACACACACGCGAGGTATAGTGCCGCACTGGAGTCGCAGGTAACATACCAGAACTCCCACGCTCCGATTTTTATTTTAACTCGTGCCCATCCCGGAAGTCCTTTTTCCTTCCGGGTCGGTGTTCCGTGCCCGGTCTCAAAGTAACTAGACCATCACGGAATATTACATCCCTACCCAAATTGGATCAAAAGTTGTTCTGCACACAAAGTCTTTTAGCTTCTGGCTGGGTGGCAGATTGGGTCTCAAATTGTACCTCCCCGTCTGGGATCTAGCCTCCCCTCCCTGGGTCGCTGGGGCGGCACTCACCGGTTGCCTCAAACCGCTTGGTCCAGCTGCCAGTGGCAGTTCACTCTCACGATCTTGTTCAGGGCTCTCAGTGGCTGAACAGTCAGGGAATTGATCCTCCACTTCCTGATCACCGGAAGTCCCCCCAAACGTTGCTTTCTTAAACCACAAGATGTTTCGTGTCACTTGATCACTCCCTTTCTCTGCTGTCACCATGGTCCCGGACACCCTCGTCACTGTCCATACCCCAGGTTCATAGGATGTGCGGAATTTCCATCCAGGCTTCCGATCTTTAACAATCACCTGGTCACCTATTCGAATGTCTCTTGTCCTGGCCCGCCTTCCTCTGCTCACTTTATCATTGACTTCTTTCCTCTTGGCTTGTGTCTGTTTTGGGTGATAGGGGGTGGGTTTCCACCCAGGGGAAATAGGGATGGTATCTCGCCTAGGCCTGGCAAGCATCAGCGACCAAGGAGTCAGGCCAGTTGTACAGGGAGGGGTTCCTCTGTATTCTCGTAAAAACTGATGAAGACTGAGTTCCGGGTCAGCGGTTTCCAATACGGCAATTCTAAGGGCTTTGTTGAGCGTGCACATGAACCGCTCAACCTCTCCATTGGCTTGAGGCCATAGCAGCGTGATTCTTCTGTGCCTGATGCCCAAACGCATCATCATGTCCTGGAATTCATTCCCGTGGAAGGGTGGCCCATTGTTGTAGGAAAGTACCATCTTGCCTGGCATGTTACCCCCATATTTCACTGTATATATGTTGTTTTAGTTGTATGTGTCACTGGGACCCTGCCAGCCAGGGCCCTAGTGCTCATAAGTGTGCCCTGTATGTGTTCCCTGTGTGATGACTAACTGTCTCACTGAGGCTCTGCTAACCAGAACCTCAGTGGTTATGCTCTCTCTTTGCTTTCCAAATTGTCACCAACAGGCTAGTGACCAATTTCACCAATTCACATTGGCATACTGGAACACCCTTATAATTCCCTAGTATATAGTACTGAGGTACCCAGGGTATTGGGGTTCCAGGAGATCCCTATGGGCTGCAGCATTTCTTTTGCCACCCATAGGGAGCTCTGACAATTCTTACACAGGCCTGCCACTGCAGCCTGAGTGAAATAACGTCCACGTCATTTCACAGCCATTTACCACTGCACTTAAGTAACTTATAAGTCACCTATATGTCTAACCTTTACCTGGTAAAGGTTGGGTGCTAAGTTACTTAGTGTGTGGGCACCCTGGCACTAGCCAAGGTGCCCCCACATTGTTCAGGGCAAATTCCCCGGACTTTGTGAGTGCGGGGACACCATTACACGCGTGCACTATACATAGGTCACTACCTATGTATAGCGTCACAATGGTAACTCCGAACATGGCCATGTAACATGTCTAAGATCATGGAATTGTCACCCCAATGCCATTCTGGCATTGGGGAGACAATTCCATGATCCCCCGAGTCTCCAGCACAGACCCGGGTACTGCCTTTCCTGGGGTTTCACTGCAGCTGCTGCCAACCCCTCAGACAGGTTTCTGCCCTCCTGGGGTCCAGCCAGGCTTGGCCCAGGAAGGCAGAACAAAGGACTTCCTCAGAGAGAGGGTGTTACACCCTCGCCCTTTGGAAAAAGGTGTCAGGGCTGGGGAGGAGTAGCCTCCCCCAGCCTCTGGAAATGCTTTGATGGGCACAGATGGTGCCCATCTCTGCATAAGCCAGTCTACACCAGTTCAGGGATCCCCCAGCCCTGCTCTGGCGTGAAACAGGACAAAGGAAAGGGGAGTGACCACTCCCCTGACCTGCACCTCCAAGGGGAGGTGCCCAGAGCTCCTCCAGTGTGCTCCAGACCTCTGCCATCTTGGAAACAGAGGTGCTGCTGGCACAATGGACTGCTCTGAGTGGCCAGTGCCAGCAGGTGACGTCAGAGACTCCTTCTGATAGGCTCTTACCTGTGTTGCTAGCCTATCCTCCTTCCTAAGTAGCCAAACCTCCTTTTCTGGCTATTTAGGGTCTCTGCTTTGGGGAATTCTTTAGATAACGAATGCAAGAGCTCATCAGAGTTCCTCTGCATCTCTCTCTTCACCTTCTGCCAAGGAATCGACCGCTGACTGCTCTGGACGCCTGCAAAACCGCAACAAAGTAGCAAAGATGACTACTGCAACCCTGTATCGCTGATCCGGCCGCCTTCTCGACTGTTTTCCTGGTGATGCATGCTGTGGGGGTAGTCTGCCTCCTCTCTGCACTAGAAGCTCCGAAGAAATCTCCCATGGGTCGACTGAATCTTCCCCCTGCAACCGCAGGCAACAAAAGACTGCATCACTGGTCCTCTGGGTCCCCTCTCAGCACGACGAGCGTGGTCCCTGGAACTCAGCAACTCTTTCCAAGTGACTCCCACAGTCCAGTGACTCTTCAGTCCAAGTTTGGTGGAGGTAAGTCTTTGCCTCCCCACGCTAGACTGCATTGCTGGGTACTGCGTGATTTGCAGCTGCTCCGGCTCCTGTGCACTCTTCCAGGATTTCCTTCGTGCACAACCAAGCCTGGGTCCCGACACTCTAACCTGCAGTGCACAACCTCCTGAGTTGTCCTCCGGCGTCGTGGGATCTTCTTTTGTGACTTCGGGTGAGCTCCAGTTCACTCTTCTTCGTAGTGCCTGTTCTGGCACTTCTGCGGGTGCTGCCTGCTTCTGAGAGGGCTCATTGTCTTGCTGGGTGCCCCCTCTGTCTCCTCACGCAATTGGTGACATCCTGGTCCCTCCTGGGCCACAGCAGCATCCAAAAACCCTAACCGCAACCCTTGCAGCTAGCAAGGCTTGTTTGCGGTCTTTCTGCGTGGGAATACCTCTGCAAGCTTCTTCACGACGTGGGACATCCATCCTCCAAAGGGGAAGTTCCTAGTCGTCTTCGTTCTTGCAGAATCCACAGCTTCTACCATCCGGTGGCAGCTTCTTTGCACCGTCAGCTGGCATTTCCTGGGCATCTGCCCAATCTCGACTTTGTCGCGACTCTTGGACTTGGTCCCCTTGTTCCACAGGTACTCTCGTCCGGAAATCCATCGTTGTTACATTGCTGGTGTTGGTCTTCCTTGCAGAATTCCCCTATCACGACTTCTGTGCTCTTTGGGGAACTTAGGTGCACTTTACACCTACTTTTCAGGGTCTTGGGGTGGGCTATTTTTCTAACCCTCACTGTTTTCTTACAGTCCCAGCGACCCTCTACAAGCTCACATAGGTTTGGGGTCCATTCGTGGTTCGCATTCCACTTTTGGAGTATATGGTTTGTGTTGCCCCTATACCTATGTGCTCTCATTGCAATCTATTGTGACTGTACATTGCTTGCATCGCTTTCTATTGCTATTACTGCATATTTTTGGTATTGTGTACATATACTGTATCTTGTGTATATTTGCTATCCTCATACTGAGGGTACTCACTGAGATACTTTTGGCATATTGTCATAAAAATAAAGTACCTTTATTTTTAGTATATCTGTGTATTGTGTTTTCTTATGAAATTTTGCATATGACACCAGTGGTACAGTGGGAGCTTTGCATGTCTCCTAGTTCAGCCTAAGCTGCTCTGCTAAGCTACCCTTTTCTATCAGCCTAAGCTGCTAGACACCTCTTCTACACTAATAAGGGATAACTGGACCTGGTGCAGAGTGTAAGTACCCCTTGGTACCACTACAAAACGGGCCAGCCTCCTACAATTGTCTGTCTTAATTTCCTCCGGGAGACCGAACATGGCAAAAATCCTTTCAAGAGCTGGACCCACCTGTGTGAAAGCAGTGGACGCGATGACCTCGACAATGGGATACTTAGAATACCCATCTATGAGCACCAGGGTGGTCCTGCCGTTCGGAAAACTTCCGAAGTCCAGACTGACCTGGGCCCAGGGATTGGTACAGGCTTCTTCTGTCAGGATTGGGGCTGGTGCCTCCGGCCTAGCGGTTAACTGACATGCTGGGCATTGTCGCACGCATTGGTCCACTCCCTCTTCGAGTCCAGGGAACCACACCTTTTCTCACATAATCGCGCCTTCATTTTTGTCATTCCTTGATGGGCTAGTAGGATCACACGATGTTGTAGTTGGCTGGGTATTACGAGCCGGTGCCCCCGAAAAAGAAGGCCATCTGCTGTCGAGCTTAGCTCATTCCGGACTCGCCATAATTTTGTTAGACGCTCCCGCTCAGCTGGGGTCCACTGATCCGTGTTCCGGAGGAACTGGTTCCATGACCCACCTTCCAGCGCCTGCTTCATGCGCAGCAGCACCGCATCTTCAAGGATCGCTTCTGAGATCTCCTTCGTGCTGAGGGTTTTGGGACAACTCCTCTGGGCGAGCGCATGCACATGCGCCTCAGTGGCTGCCTCATCTTGATTGGGGACTTGAGTCTGGTCTGGAGGGTGCCGAGACAGGAACTCTGCGGGGTTCTTGGCCCCTGCCATAGTGTTGCAACTGGATGGCCCATCTTTCGATCCGTGGAGGCGGATGTGGTGCACTCACCCTGGCTCTGACAGCGTGGCCAGTCTTGGGATGAATCTGCTACAATATGTTACCATTCCTAAGAAAAACCTCACTTCAGTCACAGTTTTTGGGGCAGGGGCTTTTCTGATGGCGCTAGATTTTCAGGGATATACTTGGATGCCTTCCTGGATGAAGATATATCTGAAAAATTCTATTTCTGTCTGGAAGAAAACGCACTTGTCTCGATGGAGAGTAAGACCATGTTCCGACAAACTTTTCAGAGTGTCTCTCACCTGTCGATGGTGGTCTTCAGCTGTTGCGGAGTATATCAGTATATCGTCGCTTACGTTCATTACGCCTTGTAAGCCTGACAAGGTTTGTCGAATGGCATCCTGGAATACCTCCGCCGCCGATGACACGCCGAATCTTAGGCGCTTGTACCTTCTCAGCCCAAGGTGTGTCAAAAACGTGGTGATGTTCCTGCTTTCCTCTGCCAGTCGGAGTTGGTGATATCCGGCGTTTAGGTCTAATTTGGAAAACCACCTAGATCCGTTTAAATCGGCTATTATATCGTCTATAGTTGGAGTAATATGCCTTTCACGCTTAATGGCCTGGTTGGGCAACCTCATGTTGATGCAGAGGCGAATTTTTCCTGGTTGTTTCGGCTTCTCTGCGATCACTATGGGGGATACCCAGGGAGTGGGGCCGGATACCTTTTCGATGACTCCCTGTTCTTCAAGGTTGGCCAGGTCTTGTTCTACTAGTGGTCTGAAATTAAACGGTATTCGCTGTGGTCGTAGTGCAACCGGCTTCACGGCCTTGTCAATATGTAGCTTGATCGGGGCAGCTTTAAGGCAGCCAAGGCCTGCAAATAGTTCTGGGAATTCTTTTAGCATGTCGTCGATTTGGCATGACCGTATACTTCTTGCAAACGTCACCAGACCCAGCTCCTCTGCCGCTTGACTGCCAAGCAGAGTGTCCGCCTCTCTGTTGACCACATGGAATGTAGTGTCTATCGTTCTTCCCTCCGCCTGCACTGTTACTGCCATGCGTCCTTTTAGCGGTACAGGCGTGCGACTCCCGTAGGTGAATATTTTGGTGCTTGATGGTGCCAAGGGTGGACAGGGTTGGAGACGACGATATTGTTGCACTCCCATTACATTGACTGAGGTTCCTGTGTCTATGAGGGCTTTGACCGGGGATCCTGCTACTTCAATCATACACGTGGGCTGAGGTCGCCGGTGCCTCTTTAAATAATTTGTAAATGATATTAGAAATACTTCTTCCTCTTCGTCTTCTCCTGGGGATGAGTCCTCTAATGCATGGCGCGACGATGGGTAATTTGCCCTTCGTGTCATATGGTCATCTAGTGATAGTTGTTTGACTGCTCTGGTCGGTGGATGCCTCCCTCTTGATCCTCTTCCTCTCACCCCTCCTTTGCAGACAGCTGCAAAGTGATTCAATTTTCGGCAGTTGGAACATGTCCTCCCTTGCGCCGGACAGTCTCTTGGGTTGTGTTCATCTCTCCCACAGTATTCACATCGTCCCCCTGACTTGGTGGGGGCATATGTCCTAGTTTTCCTCCTTGTTTGCGATGATTGTACTGCGTCAGCACATTCTGTTTTGACCACTGGGGTCCTCTCTGGCGTGTGTGATATTGTTATGTCCATGGGACCGTGCCATGATCAATATCTCCTCCAGAGTGATGTTTGGTTGTCTCAGTATTAGCCCTCTTAGAGTCTTGTTTCTGCATCCCTGTATTATTTGTGCCCGTACCTCTTTCTGTTGATCATCGTCAGTTCACGTACTTGCCAGTTCCCAGAGGCGAGCGTAAAACTGGCCGATGGACTCTCTTTCTCTCTGTCTTGCTTGCCGCAGTTTGAATCTTTCGAAATCTGGGTTTAGTTGAGGATCGAAGTGTGCATTCAAAGCCATCACCGCCGCCTCGTAGTCGTCGTGGGCACCTGTGTTTGGTAGGTGTCTGAAGAGTTTATATATTTCGTCACCCACAAAGTGTAGGAGCAACGACCTCTTGACTTCTCCATCCTTCTCACGGGTGGCCACAAAATAGTTCTCCAGGTGCCCAACCCACACCTTCCATCTAGGTGATGCTGTGGCAGGATCCGCAAGCTCACTGAACGGCGGTAGAGCACGTGTCATTGTGTGTTGTGGCAGTTGATAGGTGGCGGGCGCTGGTTCATCGGCCATAATGAATGCGTTGTGCGTGCACGTCCTCTCAGGCTCACCTCTCTCAGTCTGTTGTGTCGTGGTGCACCCTTTCTGCTCTCACGTCGTGGTTTGTCACAAGCTGTTGACATTTTGGTTGGCGCAGTGTCACTTTGTGATGTGCTGGAGTGTGATGTTTTCCTTACTTCTCCCTCCTGGGTTTGGTGTCGGTGTATCTCTCTGACTTGGGTATTGACACGCTCATCTGCCTCTTACTAGCAGGCATTCCTGCGCAGCACATGATCCCGAATCTGGGTGTCCTGCATCTTATCTGGCCACTTGGCTGAGCAGCTGGCTCACCGTCTCACTATCTGTAGCCCAAATAGCAGATCAGGTGTCCTCCTGGGTGGTCTGGCATACATATGCCACAGCGCGCGTCAAGCGTGTCAACAGATGTGCCAGAAACCACCCTCGTTGCCAGTGTGATATTCTGTAATGAATGCCTCGCGTCGCGCGCAGCAAAAGAAAACCAACACACACGTGAGGTATGGTGCCGCACTGGAGTCGCGGGTAACATACCACAACTCCCGCGCTACGATTTTTATTTTAACTCACGCCCGTCCCGGAAGTTCTTTTTCCTTCCGGGTCGGTGTTCCGTGGCCGGTCTCAAAGTAACTAGACCGTCACGGAATATTACACACACCACCAACTGTTTGAGTCTCACTCATTGTGAGAGAAACGCAAGGTCTCTCTAGCCAGTGTTATCAGTCCTGAGCATTTAATGTACCATTCATTGCTATAGGGTATGTTAACCTAATTAGGTGTACGGAAGCAAACCAATACTACCATAACCAGAACGCAATAGTATGTCACTGAAAGCTCAGGACTGGAAATAGTGACCATTTACACCAGAAGAGTGGTGGCACTGGCAGTTGGCATGAAGGCTACTGGATGTTTCCAAAATGTTGGCATGTATGGTTTGTTCATCGTCAAACCTATTGCATTCGTAAACAATTGTTTCCAGTTTCAAAACAGATTACAGTATGGAATATTACTTAATATTTTCACAAATGGTGGCTGGCCATACAAGTACATTTCCTCTTTTCAGGCTCCTCTGTCAGTAATTTGTGTTTGTGCAGAACTCTTGGCTTTGTCAATATTTGTTTGCTTATGCATTACTATAGCATCAAGAGCTAACATTAATTACAAGGAGAACCTAAAAGGAGATGAATAGATGGAGATGAAGTCTGGCACACAGGAAGACAGTTAACCTATTTTATAGCCAAATTAACTTAAGTCAAACACATTCATTTATTTAAAGCGGTTGTGATAACCGTGGAATAATAATGATAGAAAGTTTAATTTTAAACTCAAAATGAAGATTATGCATAATTGTTTTACTCCAGTGGTTCCCAACCTTTTGACTCCTGAGGACCTCTTCTGAATCACTACCGGAAACCAGGGACCCCCAAGCAATTTGTACGATTTAAATTTCAAACATTAAAACAGTAATTCGTAAAAAATACACAAACAAGTACACACCGAATACTCAAATTACTAAAGATATAATTATTTTATATTGAAAAAATATTTAAAAATCGAAACATTTTAATGGGAAGGTTGACTCTGCATGTCAGTGACTAACTTTTCAATGTTTGGTTTTATTTAGGAAAGCGGAATCCTCAGGTCATATTCTATATTTCCCAAGTGATTTCTGGTTTTATTTTTTAGGTACATACGATCTGAGAAAGCTTTATCACATAAACATGTGGTGGGGAAAAGAAGTAAAAACATAAAGGCCTCTCCATAGCCTCAGTCACATATAATTCATTTGCTTTATAGCACCTCTCATACCTGTTCTTTACAGGGGACTATAAGGTGTAGGATTGGCATGTCATCCACACTGGTAGGCATCTTCTATGGAGTGCTTTGTCCGGAGAAGCACACATTCAGGATTCAGAACTTAACACAGTGGTTAGCGTTGACTTTAATAATGTATTTCTACGCAAGCAAACCTTTTTTAGCAGCTTAAGGAAAATGAAAGGCTGGGAAAAAAACATTACCTTCTAATTTGTGCCATGTAGTTTCCATCCAGCTCTTTGATGGCAGTTCATATCTCATTGTGCTAGATTATGATTGTAACTTTTGAGCTGCATAGTAACAAAAGAATCTCTGTGACAAAAGCAATAACCCACTATGCTATGCACATAAAATACTATTCTTTGCATGATACATGTTCTTTGCAGCAGGCATATTAACCACATGCGCTACCTTAGATGAGTCAAAACTGCCACTAAACAAAACTCCCATCTCTCTCCAGCAGGTACATTGATCGCCAGAGTTATCTTGATGCTTTTATACTTCCCGGAAAGCTGCTGGATGTACAAGGCACTTTGCAGTGCTTTGCACTGCTGCACAAAGGAAGTAATAAATATTAAAAGGGCACGTGTTTTGAGATCCCAAACCTGGACAATTGCCTTCCTGCAAGCCCAGGCCGGCAGTCCCCTGGAAATGTGTCATGGACCCCTGGGGGGCCACGGATCACAGGTTGGGAACCGCTGTTTTACCCTGTTGGAAATGGCTTTTTTGCAGGGTTATCTCCCATCTTTTTGCCTTCTTCCTCATATTTTTTCCTATCCGTTTTTGCAGGTTTTGGTTCTCTGGGCACGTTACCACTGCTCACCAGTGCTAACGTGCAAGTGCTCCCTGTGTAAATTGTGGTTCTGATTGGTTATCCGTGATTGGCAGATTTTATTTATAAGTAAGTCCCTAGTATAGTGCACCATGTGTGCCCAGGGCCTTTAAATCAAATGCTACTTGTGGGCCTGCAGCACTGATTGCGCCACCCACATGAGTAGCCCCGTAAACATGTTTCAGACCTGTCATTGCAGTGTCTGTGTTTGCAGTTTTAATTTGCCAATTCGACCTTCCCCTTTTACTACTTGTAAGTCACCCCTAAGGTAGGCCCAAGGTAGCCCCATGGGCAAGGTTGCAGTATATTAAAAAAGTAGGATATGTACTGGTGTGTTTTACATGTCATGATAGTGAAATACTGCTAAATTCAGTTTTCACTATTTTAAGGCCTATCTCTCCCATAGGGTAACATGGTGATTGCCTTGAAATATATTTTAAGTGCAGTTTCCTATTGGGAGCCAATACAGACTTGGAGTTTGGCATCTCTGAACCCACAATTTACAAATACATCTTTTGGTAAAGTTGTTTTTTAGATTGTCTGTTTGAAAATGGCTCTTTTTGAGAGTGGGCATTTTCTTGCTTAACCATTCTGTGCCTCTGCTTGGCTGCTGAATCCACATCTGGGTCTGAATGATGGTTGGGCTATTTGTGAATTTACTCTAGGCAGTGACACAAAGGGAGATGAGGCGTATCCTGCAAATCCTGGGCTACAGTGGGAGAGAGGAGCTGTCACCTGCACTTGAAAGCCCTAGAGTGTGGCTGGGGCAGGGCAAGGAAAAGGCAGGGTTGTGTGCACTACAAAGACTTTCCTTTGAAGTTTGCCTACTTCAAAGGCAGAAATGAGGATAAGTAGTGGACCCAAAACCTCAGATTTTCAGAACACTTCTGGATCAAGAGGAATCTCTACCAAGGAGAAGAGCTGGAGAGCTGTGAGGAGGAGTACTGCCCCTTTGCTGTATGTGCTTTGCTAGGTTGGCCTGCAGTTGCTGCTTCTGCCGTAGAGAGGACAAAGACTGGTCTTTGCTGTGTACCCTGCAGTAAAGATTCTCCAAGGGCTTGGACTGAGCTTAGACTGAGATTGCCTCCTGTTAAGAAGTCTCAGGGACATTAAAGACTTAGGGGGTCATTCCAACTTCGGCGGGCGGTGGAGGCCGCCCGCCAAAGTTCCCCCGCCGAATGACCGCCCTGCGGTCAAAAGACCGCGGCGGCCATTCCAACTTTCCCGCTGGGCCGGCGGGCGCCCTCCAAAAGAGCGCCCGCCGGCCCAGCGGGAAAGCCCCTGCAACAATGAAGCCGGCTCCGAATGGAGCCGGCGGAGTTGCAGGGGTGCGACGGGTGCAGTGGCACCCGTCGCGATTTTCACTGTCTGCTAAGCAGACAGTGAAAATCTTTGTGGGGCCCTGTTAGGGGGCCCCTGCACTGCCCATGCCAGTGGCATGGGCAGTGCAGGGGCCCCCAGGGGCCCCATGACACCCGTTCCCGCCAGCCTGGTTCTGGCGGTGAAAACCGCCAGAAACAGGCTGGCGGGAAGGGGGTCGGAATCCCCATGGCGGCGCTGCAAGCAGCGCCGCCATGGAGGATTCCCTGGGCCAGGGGAAAACCGGCTGGAACCCGCGGTCAGAATAGCCCTGGAAGCACCGCCAGCCTGTTGGCGGTGCTTCCGCTGCCCTCCGCCCTGGCGGTCAGAGACCCCCAGGGTTGGAATGAGGGCCTTAATCTGCCAGCATCTGGGCTCTCTTGCGGAGACCCCCTGACTTGCCAAGTGGATCCACATCCAGTCCCTGGGCCCCTGAAGGAGAAGCTGTCAAAATCTGAGTGAAAATCCACGCTCCGGAGCCAAGCAGCAGAAAATAATTATGCATTGCCTGCACCACGGCTGAAAAAACGACGCAGTGCCGTAGAAATTGACGCATTGCCAGCTCAGCACGGATTCATCACTGCTGTGCATCTGGATTTTCTACTCATTGTCCCTGGGCGTCAAAATCTTCAACATCACTGCGTGGACCCGAGGCTGCTTGTCTGGAAACTGATGCATCCCTTCTCTGTGAGGAAAGAATCGACGCATCGCTTACCCAGCAGAGAAAGAATCAACACACAGCCTCACTTGCGAGTAAGGAATCAACACATTGCTTGCTTTTCCAATGCACGCTCGCCCGTTCAGCTTTATTTTTGACGCATACCAGGTACTTTGTGCTAAAACAATGCATCCATTGATTTCTATAGATTAAGACTCTTTTTACTTTAAAAATTCATATCTTTGCCTGTGTATGTTGGATTCTTGTTGTTTTGGTCTTATTTGATTTACATAAATATTGGCTATTTTTCTAAACTGGTGTGGAGTCCTTTTGTGGTGTTTTCACTGTATTGCTGTATGTGTTTGTGCAAATACTTTACACATTTCCTCAAGATAAGCCTAACTGCTTGTGCCAAGCCCCAAGGAGGTGAGCAGGGGTTATCGTAGGTGTGTATCTCCCTTACCCTGACTAGAGTGTGGGTGCTTACTTGGACAGGGTGTAAACTGATTGCCAACTAGAGACCCCATTTCTAATACACTCTATTTACATAGCAGTCATTTCCAAGTTCATGCCTTTAACTACTACAAAATGACATTTTCCAGTGGACAAGGGGGAAAAAACAAATAACCTAACCATAAAACCAACAATTACCAAGTCCTGTCCCGGATAACAACATATGAAATCCCTTAATTTTCCTTTTTTTCACTCCTCATTTTAGCAAACATTAGGAGTTATATGAATCTTAAAACAGTAGTTTACAATGTAATTCTTGCTTTGCTGAATATATATTTTTTGTGTCCCAACAAGGTGTGTGATGCTTGCACATTCGGCAGAAGCACTGTAGGCCCCCGCCTTGGAAGTCCAAGTGCATCAGGTCTCTGTGCCCGTTTGGAAGGGCCGAGGTGGTGTTTGTTGTTCTGCTTAATGGAGACTTTCCTCAGAACCTGTTGTTTTTGTTAACTGGCGTGAGGAGTGGGATCTAATTCATATTGTTGAGACACAGTTGCCCATCAGTGAGTGGGACTGCCCAACAGATCTAAAGCTGAAATGTTGATAAACAAGTTAAATACAGTCATTGTCGATTAGGTGCTTCCAGCCTTTCATAATCCTGTCTGTAATGTTGTGGGCCCTGAGCACACATTCTACATAAATGATTGACAAAGCGACATGATTGCTGCACATGTAACTGGCCAAGAGCATGTGCACCCAGCCTTTTTTATTTGCAGGTGCCCCGTCACTCGTGACACCTGTGTTGGATGGATATGGAATGAGTGTGGGACGCGAGCCCTCAGGGAGTGGCTGGGTAAAAATACTAGTATGAGTCCAGCAGGACTCTACATCCCCTCCCTAAATGTAGTAAAAAAGAAAACAAAGTTCAACCTGTGGAAAAGAATAAATGACAGAACAAATCACCAATGAGTCTCTTAGTCTCTTCCTGAAGTCCTAAGGACAGGATCAGTGAGCAGGTGCAGCTGGGAGCACCCAGGCATCATGGCACGCATCCGTAGTTTAACCAGCTTCTGCTATACATGAACTCTGTGTAGATGTAGTCTGGATTTTTTGACAGTCGGTCAGTTAGTTGGTCAGTTCTGCATGCGCTCATGGTTTTGGAGTTGGTACCACTAGCTCAAACTGGGCTGCATCAGGAACATTGGTAAGGCCTGCTGCAGAAGATTCTTTTGAGATGACCTGGCTCTGTGGAAGTCAAACCCACAAAGATTGGGACGAAAGTGCGATGTTTGGACATCTTCCTCTGAGGCCTCGGTACCTGTTGGTGGAGCAGCTTCAGACTCATCTCTCATTCCCTAATGTACGAATTTCCTTGAGGCCCATTTTGCTGGGTTGGCACAGGACTGCATGGGCTGTGCGGAGCCTCACATGGGCTGTGCGACGGGGTCACTGCGGAGCTGCCAACACGCTCGTGCAACTACAAAGGTAGGTGACTCATTGTCAGGTGTGCTCTTGCCAGCAGGACTCAGGTGCATTTGGGATCTAACAGATGGTCTCTGGGTGATTTGGCTCCCAGGGCACCAGGAGTGCCTCATTGTTCTCTGGATGATTCCCAGGCATAAGGCTCCATTCTGGTGTTGAGATGCTTCTTAGGTGGTTATGGTGATGCACATGGTAATTATGACGTGTTACTATTTTACAACCTGTACAACAGGTGGCAATGTCTTGCTTGGAGTGAGGATGGCTGAAGGTACTTCGTAGCAGCGTGCAGTTCTTCTTCTTCTTTGGCATGTGTGGCTGCTAGCATGGATGCCATATGTGTCATGGAGCCGGTGACAGGTGGCTGGACAGCTGCACTGTGAAGCATGGGGCAGGTACGTGGTTCGCGCATGCAGGGGACTTACTTCCGGTTCTCCCACTGGGCTATCTCCAGTGA
This sequence comes from Pleurodeles waltl, assembly GCF_031143425.1. Taxonomy (NCBI): domain Eukaryota; kingdom Metazoa; phylum Chordata; class Amphibia; order Caudata; family Salamandridae; genus Pleurodeles; species Pleurodeles waltl. The sequence continues at coordinate 1,174,194,210 of NC_090444.1, forward strand.
CGTCGCTGCACTGTGTTGCTGGCTGTGTAGTAGATGCACTTTCGGGTAGTGGTATGAGTCCTCAGTCTTCACACATCGCTTCCTTTCGCCTGCACACCTGTGGTCGTCAGGTTCTTCAGTGTGACAGGTCTGTCACACACCTTTCTCTCCTCTCCTTTTTGGTTCTTGCTTCCTTAATGTGGCGTCGACTACATCACAGGTCTTCTCTGAACATGATGCGAGGTGACACCCGGCCACATGTCGCCACTTCTCTTTGCATGGACCACTCACTGGTTCTGTCCCGTCTGTAAGACTGTGCGTCTCTTCCCATTGTGGATGTCTTGCAGGTCCTGTCCTTTTTATAGAACTGCACATCTTCTCTTGTCATGGCTGTGGCAACCACCCACACTCCGCCTGTCCCTTTCCCAAGGATCTTCTTGGCACTCTGCTTAATGGATGGAAAATCACCTTCCTTCAGCCTTCGCTCAACGGCGCAGCACTTGCACCATCGCGGCGGTAGGTCCTGCCTAGTTTTGTGCATGCTTGGTAGGGTTGGTCACTCTGTGTGACATTCTCATTGAAGGGCGAACAGTGGCCATTTGGTGCTGGGGTGGCCAGCTGATGCAGCATCTTTTATGCAGCCATGAATTGTCTATTGATACCCTGGCGGCACTACATCAGTGGTGTTAGACTTGGCATCCTTAGTGTAGTCTCCCCTAACTTTTTGCCTCTGTTTCCCAGGTTGTTGATGTGTGCTGGACTCTGTCTTCGCTTTTTTTGTTACTCTGGGCAAGTTACCACTGCTATCCAGTGTTAAAGTACAAGTGCTCCTATGTAAAATGTATGTGTAATTGGATTTCCATGATTGGCATATTTGATTTACTGGTAAGTCCCTAGGTCAGTGCACTAGGGGTGCCCAGGGCCTGTAAATCAAATACTACTAGTGGGCCTGCAGCACATTAGTAGCCCTGTAAACATGGCCGAGACCTGCCACTGCAGTGTCTGTGTGTGCAGTTTTAAACTGCCAATTCGAAGTGGCAAGTGTACCCACTTGCCAGGCCTAAACCTTCCCTTTTCTTACATGTAAGACACCCCTAAGGTAGGCTCTAGGTAGCCCCAGGTGCAGGGTGCAGTGTATGTTTAAGGTAGGACATATACTAATGTGTTTTATATGTCCTGACTGTGAAATACTGCCATATTCGGTTTTCACTGGGCAAGGTCTATCTCTCTCATAGGTTAACATGGGGGCTACCTTTAAATATAATTAAAGTGTAGATTCCCTTTGGGAGCAGATGGACATATGGAGTTTGGGGTATCTGAACTCACAATTTAGAAATACATCTTTTCGTAAAGTTGTTTTTTAGATTGTGTGTTTGAAATGGCACTTTTAGAAAGTAAGCATTTTCTTGCTTAAGCCATTTTGAGACTCTGCATGTTTGTGGATTCCCTGTCTGGGTCAGTTTGACAGCTGGGCTCTTTGCACCTCTCTCTAGACAGTGACACAAAAGGAGCTGGGGTGTAGCGTGCATATCGTGATGATCCATCTGTGCTAGGAGGGAGGGGAGGAGTGGTCACTTACACCTGAAAGAGCTGTGCCTGCCCTCACACAATGCAGTCTCCAACACCCTGGTGTGTGTCTTGGGCCTGGGCTGGGCAAGGCAGGATCTCACAAACAAGATAGACTTTCCTTTGAAGTAGGTCTACTTCAAAGGCCAAAATGGGTACAAGAAGAGCACCCAAACCCCTGAAAATTAGATCACTTCTGGACATCAAGAGGAACCTCTGCTAAGGAGAAGAGCTGAAGAGCTGAGGAGAAGTGGTGTCCTGCCTGTGACTGTGCTTTGTGGAGCTATCCTGCAGTTGCTGCTTCTGCCTGTGAAAGGGGACAAAGACTGGACTATGTTGTGCATTCCTGCTTGTGAAGAAATCTCGAAGGGCTTGATCTGAGCTTGCCTCCTGTTTTTGAAGTCTCAGGGCCATCAAAGACCTCCCCTGCCAGCACCTGGACTCTCTGCTGAGACTCCTGCCCTGCCAAGTGGTGCCCTATCCAGTTCCTGGGCCCTTGAAAGGTGAAGCTGGCAGCCAAAGACTGAAAATCCACGCACAGACTGCTGTGCGGGGAAATTTTTGAAGCACCTTCCGAGACGCAGCTGAGAAACGACGCGCCGCTGGCTTAGTGGCTCAAATCTAGGCCCCACCTGCATCGCAGCAGGAAGATTGACGCAACCGGCTGGAGAAACAACGCGCAACACCTGCTAACGGAGGCTGATAACGATGCAAACCCCATGCAGCACGGTTTTGTGATACCGTGCTACCAGATTTTCGACGCAACATCGCTGGGCACGGAAAAACAATGCAAAGCCTGCCCGGACCCGAGGGTACCTGTCTGGATCGACGCATCGCTCTCCTGTGGAGAGGAAAAATTACGCACGCCGACCAGACCGGAGGAAGAACGACATACGGTCTCGCTTGCAAGTGAGAAATCGACGCATCGCTGCCCTTTTCCGACACACACTCGCCCGTTTGGTGTTATTTTGACGCAACCCAGGTACTTTTTCACGCTAACAGTGTTAGCACTGCTCTCTATGGATTTAAGACTCTTTTTGCTTTTTAATTCACAACTTGACTTGTGTATGGTGGATTTTTGTTGTTTTGGTCTTACTTTGTTTAGATAAATATTACTTATTTTTCTAAACCTCTGTTGTGTCATTTTGTAATGTTTTCACTGAGTTACTGTGTGTTGGTACAAATATTTTACACCCAGACTCTGAAGTTAAGCCTGCCTGCTTGTGCCAAGCTACTAAGGGGATGAGCGGGGTTAACTGAGGGTGATTCTCCTTTACCCTGACTAGAGTGAGGGTCCTTGCTTGGAGAGGGGGTAGCCTGACTGCCTACCAAAGACACAATTTCTAACAAGTGGTCTACAACATCAGTCTGTCATGGGTGGCACTGGGTAGGTTGCACTCCGTTCGTTGCACAGAGGTCAGGGTAAGAGCCCCCTCCCTCTTCTTCAGTGCTTGTCAGCTTGCTGTTGGAGCTTTGGATTGTTCTCTGCACAGGGCATGCCCACCTGTCCTGGGTGCTTCTCTCTCCTCCCCTCGCCGGGGCAAGGGACCCTGGCAGTGTGCTGCTGGGACAAACAACTCTTCCTGTGCTGTGGCCACTAGGGGACGTACAATGCTCTCCGCCAATATTCCAATGTGCTGGTGGAATCACAGTCTTTATTTTGTTCCGATGTGGTGCGGTAGTGCTGGTATGCGTGTGGCTCTCTCACCCTCTAATGGCATCTGCTGCTATTGCAGTAGTTCATTGAAGGACATGAGCAATGACTGTATTGCTTAAAGGCTAGGGTGACCATGTATCCCGGATTTTCCGGGACAATCTCGTTTTTTTACCAGCTCTCCCTGCAGATTTCAGCAAATGTGGCTTATGTCCTGGTTTTTAGAAGGGGATCGAATAGCGAGAGGCATTTTTTAGGTATTCCAAGGCAGGGCTAGTTAGCAGTTGTTATAAGTAAGCAATTTAATTAACAGGTATGATACAGGTTTTAAAAAATTACATTTTATGTATTTCTTGGATCATCTTCTGCGTTCCCATGTTGATGAGAGCTGTCATTCTGCGACGCTCCGTTGATGTAGAAATGTAGTCCTTCTTCTATTTTTGCAAAATGTCCCAGTTTTTGGTGTTCAAGATCTGGTCACCCTATTTCAGGCAATCTATGGGGATCACCTTCTGCATGGTTGTCTCACCTTCTGCCCGGTTGTCTCTGCACTGCTCCTGACCTGCCGATTCCTCTCACTTGCGCTCATGATTGCTGTCTCAGGGTTGGAGCCCAGTCTCATCCATGGTGCTGCAGGCTGCTCTGAGCAGTCTTTATGATATTGCCAGTTGTGGTTGTTGGTCTCAGGCGCCCAGCTGCCTCAGGTCCTTCTACCAACTGTCCAGCACTGCTCCTTTGGCGCCACTGCGCTCTACCAGCACTGGCACCATTCTCTACACCGCAGGATGCCTCAGGACCTCTCAATGGATCCTTGGCTCCTCTTTCCTTCCTTGCAGCAGCATCAGCCCTGCAGAGGGCTCCTCCGATGCTGCAGGTAGTTGGGTTACTCAGGAGGTGGGGGCTGCTTTCTTTTTATTTTCACAACGCTGCGGTTTCTTTCCGGGGTTGTCTTGCTTTGCATGGGGAGCTCTGGGAAGACAATTCCCCCAACCACACTTGCCTCTGGATTCCGCTCACCATGTGCTGGCGTGGGGCAAAATTGGTTGACCCTGCAGCACAAGAGGTGATACCTAAACTGGTCCCAGGATGCTTGTTTCCAGTCCAGGGAAGACCTGGTCTGGAAGTTCGGGCTGAACTATTCCCATGGGGAATGGGGTCAAGACTGATTTGCATCTTGGTCCAAATTAGAATTTCATGGGTAGCAAAAAACGATGGATTTAGGCCTAGATCTCTGTACTGGGGGTGAATGTTTGACATTGTTTAGCATTCTGTCCATCACTTGTTCTTTTTTTGCATTTGTCTCCCTGAGTGGGAAGGGTATGCCCAGACGTGTGTGTAGTGCTCCCCATGCCACTGGATTCAAGCTAGCCTGTTAAAGGAAGACCTGGCCTGGCAGTTCAGGCTGGACTATACCCATGGGGAATAGGCTCAAACCTGATTTGCATATGGCAGGGTGTAAACTGGAATGGCATGGGTAGCAAAAAAACAATGGATTTAGGGCCTGATCTCTGTACTGGGGTGAATGTTTGGCATTGTTCAGCATGCCGTCCATCACTTGCTCTTTTTCGCATTTGATGCACTGAGTGCGAAGGGTATGCCCAGACCTGGGTCCTGTGCTCCCCATGCCACTGGATTCAAGCTAGACCTGGCAGTCTGGGCTGGACTATTCCCACTGTGAATAGGGTCAAGACTGATTTGCATATGGCTGGGTCCAAACTGCAATGGCATGGGTAGCAAAACAACGATGGATTTAGGCCCAGATCTCTGTACTGGGGGGGAATGTTTGGCATTGTTCAGCATTCCGCCCATCACTTGTTCTTTTTTGGGACTGTTGTGGCAGTGACACAGCTGGAATAGGCCTACTTGTCCTGGATGTGGTGGGTCCAGTCTGCCTCATCGCCAGTGTAATGTCATGAGCCCTAGGCCCACATTCTAAGTGAATGAACCACACAGCAACATGATTGCTGCACATATAACTGGCCAAGGCACATGCACTTGGCCCCTTTTACTGGCAGGCACCACATCACTTGTGATGCCTGTGTTGGATGAGTGTGGGAAGCCAGCCCTCAGGGAGTGGCTGGGTACAAACACTTGTAAGAGTCCAGCAGGCTTCTACTCAGACCTTTGAGGATATTGTGTACTCCCAATATGACAAGGGAGAAGAGAAGAAATGTCCTTCTGCGGGCCAGGAGAGATCAAAAGGTCTGTCATCTTGGCTATCTTTGAATCCCTCAGACTATGTAGTGACCCGATCATAGAATTAGATGCATGACTTTATGAATCCATTGCTGAGAGGAATCCTCACAAAGAGCAGACCCTGAAAAAGCCCTAAAAAGCAACTAAAAAAGCCCTAAAAAGCAATTAAGAAGCGTGACGAGGGGCACCTGGCAAGCTTCAATAAATTACGCAAAGTCTTCCATAAGGGTGTACAACGCTGAAACAAGCACCCTCTCGAGAGATGGTATTTCTTGGAAACATTTATGACCTTGTTACCTCAGACATCAAACTTAACATAGGTTTCCCAGCTTGTGGGGAATGCAGCATAGATGTAGATGATTGCTCATCAGAGCGAGAACCCAGGTGCGATATAGCTTGGCAACCCAGTTCTGTACTCTACATGGTCGTCGAAGGTTCCTCAATCTGATATGTTTAAACCCAAATAGATGTATCACCCGTGACTCTTAGTATGGGTTATGGAACAGAAGGTGGTGGAGTATATCACCAAAAGGATTAGACAACCTCTAGAAAAAGAGGTTAAGATGAGATTTAGGGCTGAATGCTCCAGACGCTCTTTGGAGCATGTTATCTGTGATGCCGGGTATCAATCCTAAAATGTGAACTTTTTCCTCCAAATATTTAAGGACTCTAAGAAAGACACTGCTCGATCCGATCGTTGAGGGCCTGTTAGGAGAAATTGCTTGATGCCATGGACCCTCTCCCAAAGAACCAGCAGTTGGAAGAGGAGGCAAAATTCTTAGGCAAACCCATGTTGCAAAGGTTGGGTCTTGATAAGCACAGAGGACAGTGTGCATGCTCCGCCATGCCAACTGTCCTCTCTCAACAAAGAGATTGATGTCCCTTTGATAAAGATGGACCCATGCTAACGGATCTCTCTACATGGGAGACCAAATGCTATTAGCCACTTTAAATTATCGGGGGACCCTTTTTGTAACAGAACTAGGAAAATTTGTACCTGCCTTCTCTACCCTAGATAAGGTTTTGATGCCCGTAAAAACGGTTTCTACCAGAAAGATTTTCCCTGGGCCAGAAGAGGCAGGGGCTGCGCCTTCTAGCGGTCATCCAACAAGGCTCCTTTCAAGGACAAGGAAGAAGAATCAATGGATATTACAGTGGACATCAGACAGAGACATTCTTTTCCTTCAGGCGATCTACCAGAGGAAGGAGTAACAGAAACAGCTTTAGAGACACAGCAAATGCACTAGGAGGATTTTCCAGTAATGATTACTCATCTTTTCCTTCTAAAACTAGGGGAAGGTTGAAATGGTTCATGGTCAAAAGGAGGGAGATCATGTCCGACCCATGGATACTGGAAATGACTCAGGGTTCCCATATAGAGTTTTATGGGTCGTCAGAGCAGAGTTCTCGACACAAGCCTTTGAGGTTTTCTATTTGGGCAGTATACAAGGAAGTGAGGGAACTGGAGAACAATTGAATACATTACAGCTCAGTAGTCCCCCTAAGGCGTTCTCTAAGCAGCCTTTTTTTGGTGGTGAAAAAAGACAAAGGATTCAGACTAGTGATAAGCCTGAAAGAATTCAGTGAGTGGCTCATTACCAGCCATTTCAAAATGGAGGCGGTCCACCTTTTAAGAGATGTCCTCATTCAGGGGCACTGGATGGTCAGACTCAACATGAAAGAGCCTAACATTTCCTTTTTATGAACCACATAGGAGATTTCTACAAATTCTCTGGAAGGAGCAGGTTTATGAATTTCTGGCACTTCCGTTCGGTCTGTCATTAGCTCCATGGTGCTTTACCATGCTACTGCAACTGGTGGTAAAACATCTGCAAAGGAGGGGCATCAGACTCATAATCCATCTAGATGACATTCTTCTGATGGACAAATGCCAATAATGGTTGCACTCCAGCATGACCACAGCTATAGTGACAGAGTAACCCATCCGCCAAACTCTAAATCAAGCCCAGTGTCTTTTGTGGGTTTCGTAATAGACTCAGTGAGTCCCCATTATTATCTTCTATAAAAGCACATTTTCCTGGATCTCTGCATTACAGGAGCCTTCAAAGATTGAAAGGCATGTCATTTCAGGAGGGGAATGACATGGTCCTAACTAGTTCTGTTGTCACAGCAAGCCAAGGCGGAGATGCAGTGGATGTCTGGAATGAGAGAGCAATCTTCGGATCCTCCCTGGTTTCATAATAGAATAAGATGCCAGTCAGTGTGGCTGGTAAGCCCCGTGTAAAGCGATATCAGTGGAGGGAAGATGGTCGAATGAGGAACTGAGGCTTCATATAAACGGTCTGGAACTACTGTCCGAATTGTTTGCTATAAGGTAAATGACGAAAGACAGAGTGTCCTTCTGCATGCTTCTGAGGATGGACATGTCCACAGAGAGATACAGATTGTGAGGCACAAGATCAAGAAGCCTGGCAGAAATGGTGAAAGATGTTTGGCATTTTTGCTTGGAAAAACTGATCTTGGTGGTGGGAGAATACCTCCTGGGAAGCCAGAACAAAGTTGCAGGTTGGAATTTCAGATACAGCTCAGACAGTAACGACTAGAAGTTGAATTTAGCAACTTTCAAACCGCTAATTAGCAGTTCGGAACCATGTAACATAGGTCTGTTTTGTCCAGGTTGAACAACCCACTGCCATTATCTTCAGCTGGAGACTGGACCCAAGAGCAAGTGCTGTGGATGCTTTACTGAAGGATTGGTCATTCGGCTATAACCGTGCCTTCCCCCCTTTTGCAGAGTGGCTGCACCAGCCAGATTGCAGAGAGAAATTCAGATTCTAGTGACTCTCAATTGGGGAGTGCAAGCTTGGTTCCCAATGGTGATGGAGCTATCAACGGACCTCCCAATAGCACTGCCTGTAATTCTCAATATCTTACAGACTGTTGCAGGCAGCCTCATCCCCTTGTCATGCAAGGACATCTCAGACTGATGGCCTAAGAACTTCAAGTGACAAACAATGAACTTTTGAAGGTCACTGCAAGTTTTATTAGGCAGGCATGGTGAAAAGGCACATTAAAGATATACTGATCTGCATTGAGGAGATGGTCTTCTTGATGTACGGAAAACATCTGGGTCCAATGGGGGCAGGAATTGTTCATATCCTCAATTTCCTTTTGGAACAACTTGGGAAAGGAATGTCCTACAGGGAAGTTATTACATTCAGATCTGCAATCTCCACAGGCCATAAGCCAATAACGAGTCAGCAGTTGTGGGAATATCCTAGGTGGTGTGAATTGATTAAAATAATAAGATTAATTAAACTCCCAGAACCCTGATATTCCTGACCAGTCTTTGAGATGTGAAAATGGTCCATAATTTGGTTCACACTTGGCAAGATAATTTCTCTCCTGGGAGGAATTGTTCACTAAACTGGCTATACTGTTGTATATGCTTTTGTGCAAAAGAGGAACAGATGTCAGGTTGCTGGTTATTTCTGGGCACATGTTTACACTGAATGGAATTTATTGTACAGTTGCCAGGAGAACAAAAATGAACACCATGTTGACTTCCTGTCCATCCTTCAGAAATAAACCTAAGCTGTGTTTCGTTAGATGCATTATAGCATACAAAAATAAGAGTGCGAAGTTAAGACCAGTGGGAGAACGACTACTGCTCATCTCCTTGAAGAAAACTTTCAAAGCTGCTTCATCACTATCTACCACCAGGTTGGTAAAATGGATCAGGCATGAAGATACAACGAATGTATCCCATTTAAGGTCTCATTCGGCAAGAGGAGCAATACCTGCTAAAGCAATTGCAGTTGTGGGAAGATTTGAGGACATTATAAAAGCTGCAGATTCATCATCTGATTCAACCTTTAAGAACTTCTATTTCAAACCCAGCTGTTATGCAGCAGTGTCAGTGGTAAGCAGGCTTTGACCATGTATAATCCTCGCCTCCAGAACCAACATAGATTATAAAATGTCCTATCTATTGAGAACGAAAGTTACAATTCTGTTAAGGGCACAGAAGTACAGGTTATCCCACCTGAGAATTTCTGAAGAAAATTTAGAACACTGCTGAGGTGAATTAGGAATTAAACTAAGAAACGTTTTTCTCCTATATCAAGGCAGGTAAATAAGTTAGAATATATAAATATGCTCTATTATTGTGAAACTTGTCCACTTATGAATAAATGGTATTGATTTGATTATGTCGTATTCACCCGTTTCGTATTTAAGAAAGAATGAAAATGGTTTTTTTCGTTTTTTTTCAATAATAAAATACGCAGTCACTAATTTAAAAGACCTGGATATTGAGTTTTACATTGATTTTCCCAGGTACAGACCAGAAGCATGACAAATAGAAGAGACAATGGTTGATCCTCACGCAAAGAAAGAGTAAAAGGGAAAGGATATCAGATGTGGTTATACGGGACAGGATTACATGATTGGTGGATTTATGTTATTTTGTTATTTGTTTTTCCCTGTGTCCATTGAAAATTAAGTTTTGTACAAACTAAAGGAATTAATTATGGAAATAACTGATGTTAGCCCAGACACCCTTGGATGGTAGTCCCCCAAACGTTTTGCCTTCACCCCTTCCATTTTGCTGGGCCAGAGGGCCACTTACAGTTCACGGTGATGCCCCTGCCACGTTCCATAGATTGGTTAACTAAATCCTGGCTGGTTTGAAGGACTTCAGTGCCGCCTGCTTGGCTGACATTATAGTCTTCAGCTCTAGCTGGGAGGACCACCTGAACCATCTCTGGGCAGTGCTTCAGGCCCTGCAGAAGGCAATCCTGACTGTCAAGGCCAGTAAGTGTCAGCCAGGGCAGAGTTCCATATTCTACCTTGCTCACCAGGTTGGTGAGTACACGGTGCAGCCCTCTCCAACTCAAAATTCAGACCATCCTGGCTTGGGAACCCACCAAGACCCAGACATAGATGAGGGCCTTCATGGGCTTCACCCACTACTACAGGAGATTTGTCATGGGATATGACACCCTTGTCTTTGACTGCGCTGACTTCTAAAAAGTAGCCCAAGAAGGTGATCCGAACAGATGTGTGCCAGAAAGCATTCAGGACCTTGAAGGAGTGCATGTGCACAGCAGCAGTGCTCAAGGTACTCGACTTCACTAAGGAATTCATAATCTAAACAGATGCCTTAGGGCATGGCGTTGGGGCCGTGTTTCACAGCTAAATGAAAAGGGCCTAGACCAATCTGTAGCCTTCATCAGCAGAACGCTACTACCCAGGGAACAGAGGTGGACTACCATTGAAAGGGAAGCCTTTGCAGTGGTCTGGGCACTTATGAAGTTGAGACCATTCTTCTTTGTGACATGCTTCCGAGTTCAGACAGATGACAGACCCCTCAGGTGGCTCATGCAAATGAGGGATGAGAATCCCAAACTGTTGAAGTGGTTCATCTCCCTACAAGGAATGTACTTAATGGTGGAACCACGCCCTGGGACTGACCACTCCAATGCTGATGGTCTTTCCAGGTTCTTCTCCCTTAGTGATGAGATCTCACATGAGGGTGGGTAGTTCTCCCTAATCTCAGCTTGGGTGGACACATGTTAGACCAGACTTCTTTTGGTGGGGGTCCCACAAACGTTTGCCTTCACCCCTCCAGTTTTGCTGAACTTGTTTTTGTTTGTTTTAGGATTGCTCACCAGTGCTGAAGTGTTTGTACTGCCTCCCTAAAACATGGTAAGATCAGCTTACACACAATTGGCACATTTAGTTTACGTGTAGCCCCTAGTAAAGTGGTACTACCTGCACCTAGGGGCTATAAAGTAACATTATTAGTGAGCCTGCAGCACCAATTGTGCCATCCACTTAAGTAGCATTTTTGCGGTTTTAGAAGTTGCTGTCTGAAGTACATTGTGTTCCTGTTTGAAAGACTGGGGGATGAACACTTTCCCATGGGCGCATCGAAAGCTGGTTGGTCAGCTGAAGAAAGAAAATGCAACATGAACTTGAAATATTGATTTTGTGTGTCTATGATAATGTGTGTTTCTGGAGTAGGTTTCCTCACTCATTTTCCACTTCCAGCTCCTCATTCACTTGCCACCTTTCTTTTTGCTCCTGCTGGAGACTCTACTGAGTTTCTTGAGCCTCTTTTCATTACCAATTCTGCTTTGATTGATTATGAACTATTGAGCTGACCTTTGATATTGAAGCTCTATGCCCTATTGATTTCTCCTGAAAACATAACTGTTTCTATGGGTTTCTGGACTGACCCCTGTTCCTTCTCAATCCTAAAATAGGGATTCTTTCCTTTATGGAACATGCTTAATGCATTCTATTATGAATTATTGATGACTTATTTCGATTATTGATTTCTGACAAAACTAATGACTGAGATTAATACATTTTAAATTGTAAGTTTAGTAAAGATGAACACTAAAAGATTAAGAATAAAATCCTTTAACTCATACCAAACTCTCTCTATTGACTGTCATAGAATTAGTTACTGTTATGAAAATATTGCAATGAACAGCTCCTGGTTAATCTCATCAGTGTTAAAGATCCATTGACCTGAGGAGCAGTGGGCATTTCCCTGATGAGTTGGTTTGAGTTACCTTAAACAACATTTTAACCAAGATTCCTGCTTCAGCACCACCCTGGACTTCCCTGAGTGCCTATTTTTTATAAAATGTCTGGGTTTCTCAAGTTTCCCTACAGCTACCTAAATTGCAAAAAATGGTTGGTTTTAAGTGAAAATATTTTATGAGTCACATGCGGATGCTTTGCCCAATCACACAAGATGACTACCAATTTTATTGGACGACATATGGAAACACAGAGTAGTAGGAAAAGTGTGCATCCCACAGATTCGGGAATTTGCCTTCATAAAAATGCAAGGAAAGATGTCTTTTTAGCCAAAGTTTGAGGTTTGCAAGGGCTTCTGGGTAAGAAAACCATATTAGAGCCATACAAGTCACACCATTCTAAACTCCTCTGGGTATCTAGTTTTTTTCAGAAATTTCTGGGTTTACTAGGTTTTCTTGGGTCCTGGTTAAGCTAGGGTCCAAAATCCAGGGTCGGTTTTGAGTGAAAAGATTTGATGTATTCACGCTGGTTTTTGGGCCTGTTCATATCGCAGGTGCTTAGCCCATCCACACAAGTGAAATATTATTTTCATCAGTAGACATGTGGTAATGCTGGGTGGTAGGAAATATGTGGATCCAGGCAGATTCTGAAACTTTCCTTCACAGAAATATGAGGAAAAATAGTATCTTAGCTGACGTTTGAGGTTTGTAACAGCTTCTGGGTAATAAAATCTTGTGAGATCCACACAATTTACACCACCCTGGACTCACCAGAGCATTTAATTTTTAGAAATGTCTGGGTTTTGCAAGTTTCCATAGGTAATGGCTGAGGTATGGCCCAAGTTCCGCAGCAACTCACATGTCAAAAAAGGGTCAGTTTTGAGTGGAACAATTTGATCTCTCCATGCTGCATTTTGAACCTTTTCCTGCACGGGTACTAGGCCCACCCACACAAGTGGGGTACCATTTTTATTGGGAAACGTGGGAACACTGGGTGCTAGGAAATCTGTGGATCCCCATAGATATCAGAACATTCCCTCACAGAAATGTGAGGAAAATGTTTGTTTTTATCTAAAGTTTGAGGTTTTTGAGGGCTTCTTGGTACGAAAACCTCATGAGACCCAGACAAGTCACGCCACTCTTGCCACACACCCCCCCCCCTCGCTCCCAGTGGACTCCAGGGTGAGCTAAAGCCCAAAGTCTGCTCCTATCTGCGTTGTCCAGGTCAGGCTTTGGGAGGTTGTATTGCAGGCTCTAGGGTCAGCAACACAAGTGAGGTACCGTTTTTAGAAACACAGATTAGTAAAACTTGGATTATTACCAATTGCTGTACACTAGTACACAATGAAAAATCCTTGCAGGTTGAAGATCTTTATATCACGTTTTTGGAGAACCAACAAACCCTATATATCATTGCGACCAGAGGGTCTGTCAGACATCACAGAATATTGCTTTTGTAAAATCGGCTATCATAACAAGAAGTTACAGTTGAAAAGACTGTCACAAAGGGCTGTTTTTCCCTACTCATTTTCATTTTTTTTAATTAGCAGTTAGTTTCTTTGAGAAAACCGGGCGGATCTACACAAATAACCCCTTGCTTATTTCTGAATTATATCTACTTTTCAAAAATGTGTAGCTTTTCGGGACCACTTGCTTCTACCGGAAACTGCAAGAAGGCTGAAAACACAAACATTAGAAAAAAACAGGGATTACCCCTTAAAAAATGCAAAACACTGTGGCAATTTTTTTTTTTTAAAACAACTCTGCTTATTCCTGACAGCTGGGAAGACGGTAATTCTTGCACAGTCAATGTTCTGTTGAAGCCATTTTCAGAAGAAAAAAAAAAAGCTGTCTTGCACCGCACTTGTACCCTTTGTTCCCACGAAAAAACTAAATTTAGCTATATTTCATACATGCACATGCATCAGATTCAGGTGGGAGACAATTGAATTGCTTTATTTTGGCTGTCTCCAAACTTAAATTACATTTCCTTCATTAGAAATCAAAGTGGGAAATACATTCTCCCAATTATTTTTTTAAATCTCCCACTTTCCTCTTCTCAAATTTTTGAATATATAATATTTTGGCTATTTTCTCGGATCACCCCCATGGGAAAGGGTGAGAGCTGTTTTTTTTCTCCGTAAAGTGAAATGTGTTCAAAACTGGTCTTGCACTAACATGAACCGAAGTTGAGTCCTTCTTCCATCTTAAATTGATGTTGTTCTACACCATGTGATTATTGTTATTGTTTCCCTGCTCTGAAAAAGAACTGTGAGCCTTGCACTAAAAGATGGGGAGCTTTCCAAGAGCCTTCTGACCACACTGTACTTAACCAAGAACGTACTGTCTCAGACTATTGTTTATTCAAAGTGTCTAATAAACACCTGAATAAACTGTGAGAAACGCTGAATTCAATGCAATGGTATTATGAAAGAGTCCTCAAGTATATTCTGTAGTAAAATGTTTCTTCTTTGTTCCTCATTGGTGCATATAACGAGAACCTTTTATTTGTGTAGTGATGTATGAAAACCTTTGTCTAAAGGACTATAAAAAACATACTTTCCTCTGTTTAATGGAACCACATTTCCTATTCTTAAAAGGTGAATCCATACAGCATTTTGCATTGAATTGTACTGTGTTCTTTGTACTTATGATTTGCATGCTTTTGTGCTAACTTTACCAATGGCATATGTCATGTTTTTTGCCTTATTAATACATTATATGAACCTTTAAACTTTGGAGCAGCATCATTTTAGCTCCACCCTGCATATGTCATGTATATACATTTATGCACTCATATACAGGGTGTATACTCTGTGTGGTTTAACTTCATTAATGTGTGTGGTACATTTAAATCAACTAATAGTATGTAATCATGTTGTTTACTAAGAGTTTACACACATAGGTGTATTAGGCTCAATAAAAGACTGATGTAATAGTATTCATTACAAATTCACATTTACCAATGACTGTTTGATTTCCACTGATTTATAATACTTTGGTGGCGTACTGGGACCTTAGTTAAGTTATCGGTTTACGAGAAAGATTTTACAGTTTATCCAGAGAAAAATCCATACTGTTTATGATGGGTCAATGGGTCTGTGTCACTATATGAGATTAACCAGGAACTGTACATCAATTAATTAATCATCACAATTTCAATTATAATTTCAGTCAATAATGAGAGTTGGTGTGAGTTTAAAAGTTTAATCAAATCATTTTACCATGTCATCATTACTGAGTCTGCATATAAATTCATCAATATCAATCAGTTTTTATCAGAAATAAGCAATCAATAAGTCATAATCAATCAATGTGTTTAGCACAGACCATAAAGAAAAGAATCCCTATTCTAAGAATAGAGATGTTTAAAAGGTGTCAGTTAGACCCCCTGTGGCAGGCTTTGGCGGTACAAAAAGGGCTGAGACTTAAATAATTGGGTAAGTAAACCAATATTTTAATTTTCTTTCCAATTGTGAATACAGTCCAGTATCTGTTCTATGTTTCTTGTGGCTCTTAGGGTTGTGATTCAGTCCTCCGTTAAGTGTTGTCCCTTCTTATTTCCTTTTCTCTCTTCTAGGTCGGCTATGGTCAAGTTCTGGATGCTCCAGCGCGTTTTACCGGAAAAATAAACAGAAAACGCGAAGGTAAGTTGGTGGGTGGTTCTGGGGTTCTCTTAGGGTAATAGGTGGGGAAGGATCTCCCAGAGGCAGAGGGTGATGGTATCCCACGGTGAGTGTGAGGAAGAGGGGTTTGTGGTGGGGGTTCTATTAGTGCCTCTAGTATTTCTTAGTGCTTCCAAAATTAAAGGGTGAGAAGTGCTCTTGCTATTTGGTTGGTGCTGCACTCCTTTTCCCCTCTCCCACCTCCCCTGGTCCCTTCCCCTGTGCCCCTTTAGCTGTGGCCTCCCTCGTCCCCAGGAGGGACCGTACCTTAGAAAGCCACGACCCTCCTGGGTCGTGGTGGGTTCCTCGGGTGTTCTGTTCTGGCGTGTTTCTGGAATTGTAGCTGGTCTTCTCGGTTCCTGGAAAAAGTCCTCGCTCGTCTTGTTCTTCCTGGTGCGCGTCTCCGTCTTCCTTTCCCTGCTCCGTGGCATCCTGCCCCCTTTCCTGGGAGTCCGTCCTCTCTTCACTGCCCCGTAGCCGGAAGTTCCCTTCCGATGCGTCCCATGGCGTTCCCATATTACCATGGGAACGTGGTACTGACGTGACGGGGTCGGCTGAAGACTTCCGGTTCACGGAAGGAAGAGACGCGGTCTCAGAGACCCGTCTACACCCCCATAAACAGATCGAGTTAGAGAGAGATCAAAAGCATAAGGCTTCAGGACTATCACCTCAAATTCAAAAAGCAGAACTTCCCATTAGGAGAATTTCAAGAAACTCAGTAGTCTCAGCATGAGTAGCATATGGTATAGGCAAGGGAAAGTGGTAAATGAGTAAGATAACCCACTCTAGGAACATGCACTTTTATAGAAATCATAATCTAAGCTTTTAAAACATGTTGCTGCTTCTTTCTTCAGTCAGCCAAATCAGCTTTCCTTGGCCTCCTGGGAACAAGATCACTCCTTGTCTTTTCACCAGAAATACAATAGTCCACAGACAGCAATGTAGAATGAACATTTTTATCAAATACAAAGTTTACTCCCATAAGCTTTCACACCATTCATTTTCCTTTAGAAAAGCTGCATTTTAAAGTATAGCTTCTATATTACCTCACTAAAAGACAAGTTGTTTATTTCTACAGTGTACCTTATGTAGGGAGAACAATTTGTAGAGTTAAACAAAAACATTTTATGCCACTGTTTTTCATTATAAAAAATATGTCCAGCAGAAGGTCAAGAAAAACAACATTTCACATTCTTAAACCAGGTCAGCTTGTCTGTAAATGCTGCTTCAGCTACTCACACCTAGAGCTTGTAAGTATGAATGCCTACCACATTTCTGTTGCATTTAAAAGCAGTTATTTTCTTCAAAGCCTACATGTTAATTCTGCACATATTGCACTATTTTCTCGCCTCCTCCCCCTCTGATGGTTATCAATCATCAAAAAGTTTTCTCAAATTAATCATTATCATCTTTATTTTGAAAACTTGCCATAAAAGCACAGAAAGTAAATACAGATACAATAAAATACATTTTAAAACCATAAAATCAATTAAATCATATATTAAAAGGAAGTAATTGTTCCACTAGTGGCAAAATACATAAAGTGCATTCATAATCGATAATATTAAAAACCCTCTCGAGTATTATCCATTGAGAAAACATCATTTGTAACAGCTTTGTACAAAATTGAAGGGGCATGCTGATCATCACTACATTAAGGTAGTTAAATTGTTTTGCGGGATCCGCCACATACTTTATAGAAAGTGGGAGACAAAAACGGCAATAGGTTAAGCTGTATCAGTACTTAGCATCATGAACGCTGTCTTGTATTCTCTAATCCCCAAACTGCAACACAGAACAAAAGCCACTTTCTCCTGGATGCATGATACATAGGGCAGAAAATAAGGACATGCTCAGAAGATTCTGGCACCTCTGGAAAAAAAGGGCAGAGCAAGTCTGGCACTATAGCGGGTTGTTGCTATTTTGCTGTTAATGTGCGTAATAGCAAGGCCCCAAAATAGAATTTTACATAGAGTGTCTTAGCCAACGGTGGCTCAATCTCATCTGAATAGCCTTCAAATATAAAGACATCTTTGAACTCCTAAAAAGCAGCAGTGAGAGAGCCCCCCCAATGTCTGCAAATTCCTTCATCCATGTACCGCCAGTAAAACCCCTCAAGCGTAGATGTCAAAAGAGCACAGGCATTCTGGTGGGTGGACCATAAATCCTCGTAACCTCAGTCAGTGAGACAAAGTTTGATGAACTGGAACCAGGGTATCCTAGGGTATCCTAGCAGCGCAAGGTAATGTCAGAATTTCCTCTAAGCCAAGGCGATATGACAGCAGTTCAGGGGAAGGCCAAATATGCCTCCAGTACAACAGGGGTCTAAGACTAGTTTTTTATACCAAGGATCTGTGCCCCATCTCAAACTTCAATGGAACAAGCAGGGTACTTACTGGGAGATTAATTAAAGAACGAAGGAACTTGTTCTCTACTAGTTCCAGCTCACCTACGTTTACATGACCCCCAGAGTTCCCTACCGTATAGTGATGCTTCAAGAGCTTGAATGTTACAAATTAATAAAGCTGGGGAGATGGGGCAGAGAGAAGAGCCTCATAGAGCTCTCAGTATGCCCCTTGTAGGAAAGTACCCTCTATTTGGCACGTTACCCCCATTTTCTGCTGGATGTCAGTGTGTTTGACAGTGTTCACTGGGATCCTGCAACCAGGACCCCAGTGATTATGCTCTCTCTCCTCTAAATGTTGTCACTGCATACCAGTATTTCACCCAAAATTGGCATACTTGTCCTCCCTTATAAGTCCCTAGTATATGGTACCTAGGTACCCAGGGCTTTGGGGTTCCAGGGGATCCCTATGTGCTGCAGCATTTCTTTTGGCATCCATAGGGAGCCCATGCAAAGGCTTCTACAGGACTGCCATTGCAGCCTGTGAAATGGTGCATGCACCCTTTCACTGCCGTTTACACTGCACCAGGTAACATATAAGTAACATATAAGTCACATATATTGCAGGCCTTCCAGACCTGAAGGCTGGGTGCAGAGGACCTGGGTGTGAGGCACCCCTGCACTAGTAGAGGTGCCCCCATGGCCTCCAGGACCATTTTCCCAGACTTCGCGAGTGCGGGGACGCCATTTTCCTCATGCACTGGACATAGGTCACCACCTATGTCCAGCTTCACAATGGTAACTCTGAATATGGCCATGTTTGGTATCAAACAAATCCCAAGGCTTTTGCAAATTGGTTGTATGATTCCATGCACTCTGGGGCTCCCCCCAGTACTGCCATTACATCCTTCTGAGGTATTTCAGGCAGCACCAGCTGCTGTCACCTCACAGACAGGTTTCTGCCCTCCTGTTGCTTGAGCAGCTCAAGCCTCCAGGGAAGGCATGTTACATCCTCTCCCCTTGGAAATAGGTGTTACAGACATGGGAGGGGTAGCCTCCCAGAGCCTCTGGAAATGCTTTGAAGGGCACAGATGGTGCCCTCCTTGCATAATCAAGTCTACACAGGTTCAGGGACCCCCAGTCCCTGCTCTGGCATGAAACTTGACAAAGGAAAGGGGAGTGACCACTCCCCTGTCCATCACCACCACAGGGGTGGTGCTCAGAGCTCCTCCAGAGGGTCCCTGGGTTTTGCCATCTTGGATTCCAAGGTGACAGGGAACTCTAGGAGTGGCCAGTGCCAGCAGGTGACATCAGAGCCGTCCCCTGATAGGTGCTTACCTGTGTAGCTGACCAATCCTCCTTTCAGGGCTATTTAGGGTCTCTCTCTTGGGTGGTTCTTCAGATTCGTTTTGCAAGACTCCAGCAGGAATCCTCTGCATCCTCTACTTCTTACCAAAGAAACTGCATCTGGACCCTCCAGTAGCTCTGCAACTTCAACAAAGAAGCAAAGATGACTCCTGCAACATTGTATCTTCAGCTCCTGCCAGCAACTGCAACTGTTTCCCAGTCGTGCATCCTCAGAGGACAGGCAGTCTTCAGCCTGCACCAGAAGAATGAAGGAATCTCCCTAGAAGTGAAGAAGTCACTTCCCTGCTTCAGCAGGCACCCCTCTGCAGCGACGACCGGTGGCTTGGGTCCCCTCTACTGATGAAGTGCATGGACCCAGCATCACAGGTGGTGGATTAAAGTGGTCCCAACGGCCCTCACGTCCAACTGTCCAACTTTGGTAGAGGTAAGACCTTGCCTCCCCACACAAGACAGTATCCCTGTGCACTGTGTGTTTTGCAGTTGCCAAGGTTTGTTGCCATCTTTCCACAAACTTCTTTGTCCACCTTGTAGCTCCAGCTCCCAGCACTCCTTCCTGAGATGCACAGCCTCCTGCATTGTTATCCGGCGGGTGGGATCCCTTTGTGTAGTCCTACGTGGGCCTCCTTTTGCACCTTCTTTGTCCCTGTACTGTGGGACTCCTGTGTTCGCTGCCTATTCTTCTGAGAGCTTTCTGAGTTGCTGAGAGCCTCCTCTGACTTCTCCTCCTGGATAGAGTCCACCAGGTCACTCGTGGTCCTGGGCAGCACCATTTTCCGCTAACCACAAGCTTTGCGTGTGCCAAGGCTTGTTGGCGGAATCCAACGACGCAAACAAGACTGCAGTCATTCATCCGGCGTGGGACATTATCTGCACCAACCAGGAACCTGCATCCATCTTCTTAGGTGAAGTACTGACTGTTGTTCTTCACCGGTGGTTCTTCTTTTGCACCTTCATCCGGGCTAGCAGGGGCCCCTGTTCTCCCTGGACTCTTCAGTGCTTCTTGGACTTGGTCCCCTTCTTCTACAGGTCCTCAGGTCCAGGAATCCATTGTTGGTGTCTTGCAGTCTCTTCTGGTTCTTGCATAATCTTCTTTCTCGTGTTGTTGTGTGTTCTAGGAATGTTACTGTGATTACTCCTGCTTTCCTGGGCTCTGGGGTCGGTTCTATTACTTACCTTTGGTGTTTTCTAATACTCTAGCGCCCCTCTACACAGTACACTTGCCTAGATGGGAAACTGACTTTTGCATTCCACTTTCTTAGTATATGGTTTGTGTTCCCCCAGGCGCATTTCTAACTATTGTGATTTTCACTATTTGTACTGTTTTCTAACTGTTTTACAGCTATTTCTGCATACTAGTGTGTATAATTTGTGTAATACTTACCTCCTAAGGGAGTATAGTCTCTATGGTATTTTTGGCATTTGTGTCACCAAAATAAAGTATCTTCATTTTTGTAACACTGAGTATTTTCTTTCATGTGTGTGAGCACTGTGTGACTACAGTGGTATTGCATGAGCTTTGCTTGTCTCCTAGGTAGGCCTTGGCTGCTGATCCACACTACCCCTAGAGAGCCTGGCTTCTAGACACTGACTACATTTCACTAATAAGGGATACATGGATGTGGTATAATGTGTAAGTACCTTAGGTACCCACTACAAACCAGGCCAGCCTCCTACACCCCTGTATATTGCTCCAGTTTTATTCTATTCTTTTGGATCTGTGGCATCCAGTCAAATTCTTCTGTAAGCGTAATTCCCAGATAATCGAATGTGTGGACTCTCTCTCATGGGGGGCACCATATGGAAATAAGACAGCAGGTAAGGATTAAAAGATTAAAACCCATATGCTTGTTTTTTTAAAGTTTAATTTCCAAGCTTCTCTGTTTAAAAATTACCCCAAACTGGTTTAAAAGGTTCTGAATGCCAATAGGGGATTTAGAAACCAGCAGTGTGTCATCAGCAAACAAGAGGGCCAAAACGTACTATTGGCTAGGCTCAGGGCATCATGATTGCAAAGTGTTAGAAATGGGGTCTCTAGTTGGCAGAGGTATACACCCTTGTCCAAGTAAGGACCACAATCCTAGGCAGGGTAAGTCACACACAATTCAAATTATCCTGTGCCCACCCTCTGGTAGCTTGGCACTGAACAGTCAGGCTTAACTTAGAAGGCAATGTGTAAAGTAATTGTGCAATAAATCATGCAATAACACAGTGAAAACACCACAAAAATACACTACACAGGTTTAGAAAAGTATAAGATATTTTTCTGAGTGGATTAAGGTCAAAACGATCAAGATTTGATAAGTGTAAGTTGAAATATCACTTTTGTAATGATAAGAAGAGTCTTTAAGTCTTTAAAAAAGCAACAAGTGTCTCTTGCAAGAACAAAGTACCTGGTATGCGTCAAAATTACATGCACGGAGGTTGCAGAGGAGGAGATGCGTGGAAAATGAAGGGTGTGCGTCATATTTCCGGGCGCACACAGCTGAAGTGTTGATTCTTTTCCATCCAGCAAGGACTTCACGTCGAATTCCGGCGCAAAGGCTTAAATCCTCTCTGCGATGCTGGGTCTTTTGAAGCCCAGGGACGATGCGTGGAAATCCTGGGCATGTGGACAAAGTCACAGGTGCTGCGTCAATCCGTCGGGTGATGTGTCAGAGTTTCTGTTGCACGGCAGGCGCTGCGTCGATTCCTCCCACAGGAAGTCAGGCTGCGTCATTTCGGCTCGCCGATGCGTCAATCCAGTGGGCTGTGCGTCGAACTTCCAGTCGCAAGGCTGACGCTGCATCAATCCCCACTCGGGGAGCAGGGCTGCGTTGCTCTGGTTCTGCGATGCGGTGATTCTCCACTAGGCAGGCTGTGCGTAGTTTCTGGCAGGCTCTGCATCTATTGTCACTGCACAAGGAGTTCCTTTGCAGAGATGAAGTCTTTTTGGCCTTGAGTCTTCAGAAAACAGGAGGCAAGCTCAAGCCAAGCCCTTGGAGAGTCACAGCAGAGCCAGAGGCCAGAAAGTCAGCAGGGCAACAGCAAGGCAGCAGTCCTTCACAGCAAAGTAGTCCAGGGGAGTCCTTTGGGCAGCCAGGCAGGTTGCAGGGTCTGGTTCAGAGTATCTGTCCCAGGAAGTGTCTCAATTGGTGGTGTCAGGGACCCAGTTTATATACCCAAAAGTGCCTTTGAAGTAGGGCAGACTTCAAAGAGTGGTTTTGAAGTGCACAAGGTCCCCTTTCAGTACAATCCTGTCTGTCAGAGTTCCAGTAGGGTGTTTGGCAGTCCACTGTGTGAGGGCAGTCCACTGTCCTTTGAAATGTAAGTCCAGCCCAGGAAGACCCATTCAGTTTGCAGATGTGTGCAGGAGTGACTGAACATCCTGTGTTTGTGGTTGCCTGGGAGAAATGCACAAGGGAGCTCTCATCCAGCCCAGCCCAGCTGTGGATTGGAGACAGGCTGTAAGGTACAGAAGGATTTTAAGTGCAGAGAGATACTCACTTTCTAAAAGTGGCATTTCTAAAATAGTCATATCAAATTCAACCTGACCAGTCAGCAGGATTTTGTATTACCATTCTGGCCATACTAAATATGGCCGGTCTACTCCTTTCTGATCAGAACCTACCACTCAAACCGTATATGAGGGTAGCCCTAATGTTAGCCTATGAAAGGAGCAGTCCTCACAGTAGTGGAAAACAAAATTAGGAGTTTTCCACTACCCGGACATATAAAACACATAGGTATGCCCTGCCTTTTACCTACACAGCACCCTACCCTATGGGTTACCTAGGGCCTACCTTAGGGGTGACCTATATATAGAAAAAGGGGTGTTTCAGGCTTGGCAAGTACTTTTAAATGCAAAGTCGAAGTGGCTGTGAAACTGCACACCCAGGCCTTGCAATGGCTGACCTGAGACATGGTTAAGGGGCTACTTATGTGGGTGGCACAATCAGTGCTGCAGACCCACTAGTGGCATTTAATTTACAGGCCCTTGGCACATGCAGTGCACTTTACCAGGAACATACAAGTACATTAAATATGCTAATTGAGTATGCGCCAATGTCACCATGTTTGAAGAGAGACAGCATATGCACTTTAGTACTGGTTAGCAGTGATAAAGTGCACAAAGTCCTTAAACCAGCAAAAACAGTGGAGGGAGGCAGGCAAAAAGTTGAGGGTGACCACCCTAAGACTGTCATGTGTAACACAAAGCTCTAGCTGGGCCTCCAAAAAATAATGCATAGTAAGAACAGAGTCGGGGCAAGGACTTACCCTTACCTGACATCCCATGTAACCAGCGTGAGAGGCGTCAATTCCACCAAAGAGCCACACCTGACCTGTGCATAGTTATTCAAATGGAGCCTACTAACATCAGTAACGAACCTGGGGACCTCCAGATCAGCCGTAACTCTCCGCAGGGCCTCACTTGACACTAGATCAAAGGTGGATCGAAGGTCGACAAATACCTCGTAAAGTCGACCCCCTTCCTAAGGTGACATATTTCCAATCGATAATCTGCAAATTAAACACCTGATCAATGGTGCTAATCCCAGCATCTAAACCCAGCCGGCATCAAAACAGCCCCGCATCTTCCTTCCAAGTGTGCAATCTACCTAACAGAATCCTGCTGAAGAGCATCTGGTCAATCAGGCTAATTGGCCGATAATTAGAGGGTAACGATCAAAGGCCCTTCTTGAAGATAGGGATGGTCTCTGCCCCTGCCCACATAGGGGGCATAGGTGACCCACCCAATAAGGCATTAAGGGCCTGATTACGACTTTGGCGGAGGTGATTACTCTGTCCCAAATGTGACGGATATCCCGCCCGCCGAATTACGAGTCTATTATATCCTATGGAACTCGTAATACGGCAGGTGGGATACCTGTCATATTTGGGACAGAGTAATCCCCTCCGCCGAAGCCGTAATCAGGCCCTAAGTTACAAGGCAAAATAAATACTCCAATTGTCCTTCTCAGCCTTGAATAAGTCTCCCAGCACCTTACCTAACCTAGGTGATTTTGCAAGGGGTGATCCAGTAAATCGCTTCAGAGACCTCAGTTGCCAATATAGGCATGAAGTCAATGTTCTCTTCCCATGGAGTATGAGCCCTGGCTACCCACATCTTCCTCCCCCAGGATCAATAATCTCCACAGGCACGAAGTTCTGCAAGTCGTATCCATGCATTCAAGATCATCCTTAAGCGGACTGACCATCCTCTGAGGGCAGGGAACCCAATTACATGAGGATTAGCACAAACCTCAGCTAGCGACCCGAGTATAACTGTGAGAAATGGCTAACCCATGAAGCAGCAATAATATTACAAGGGATCTCAGTGATTGTTTCCCCACCGCTACCATCCAGGATTTGTCAAAATGATCAATGATCTTTGCTTCTACCGGTAGCCAACATGGAATCCCCATTTGGCTAATTCACAATCTCTTAGCCTTAGATATATCTGCTTTATAGGTATGCCTAGCTCTCTTGATTTGGGACCTGCAGCCCCCCACCCATGGTGTCAGTAAGTGCCCGTTTAGCAACTCTACATGTTTTAGAGGACCAGGTCACCACCTTTGGTTTCTGTGGCAGCACCTTAGACGCAACTAAGAAAAATTGTTTCAGAGTGGATAGCCTGGTGTTGTGGATGGCATAGAGGTCCCACCAGGATGTAGAGTCATAAGGACCAACTCCCGCTTCCAACACGGCTACCAAAGCAAAAGCAAGTATTGATGGGTACTAACCTTCTATCAAAGGGATCATTGGTAGCACTACATAGACTAGTGCCCAGTGATCTTAAGGTAACATCCAGGGTGTTGTGGTCACGATCCTGGTGGGAAACCACTGCCACATCAAACAAATGTGGCCACAATCTAACATCCATTTATATGTAATCTATCAGACTTGAGCTGCCTGGATGATTAAAGGGATGTTTTCCCTCCTTATCAGATTGAGCCCTTCCATTACAGGCACACAGTTCGATATTCAGGGTGAAGGCATTTAGCTGTAATGCAGCAGAAGACCATTTCTGAATGGGGGAAATGTGAGTGCAGGTATGGCCCAGACTCCATCTTCAGCATTATCCTCCCCACCATCCAGAGTACCAACCAAAGTTCCCACATCAAGGCTGAGGGGTTTGAAATTATAAGTAAAGTCACCCACTATGACCTAAAGTGGACAATCGTGAGAGTCAGCAAATGGGCGTTTAACTCCTCAATGACTGGAAGGCTAGCCTGTATGCCCACATTCCTACAATATACACTATAGATATGATACTAAAACAATCACCAAAAGGGAACTGGAGAACAACACACAAAACATTGGGAGAAGGAACGTCGATAGTTTTGGCAGAGCATTGCTAGGTAGTTTTAACCCATATGGCTGACCCCCCAAAGGCTGGACCTTCCTTTATGAGTGAGCAGATCGATCAAAACGAGTAAATACAGAGTGAAAGTGGGAATTAATTGCCCAGTCTCCTGAAATAAACAAATATCAAAACAATCTACAAACTTGCCCTATTCTGGGCATGCAAGCTTATTCTTTATCCCGGCAAGGTTCCAAGAAATAATTTTGGTATAAGTATTTCCAGTAGACAAGGAGTCACCAGAGTAGGTTGGGGAGGAGGCAACTGACAAGTGAGGTGCATCAACTATCAACAGGCGAGGGTTAAGAGGACTGGGGGCTCCCGGACTTTATATTACGGATGCCAAGAATCCTGCCCTCGCCCAAGGGCTTTGACTGTCGTGCATTTCCATCCAAGTCATTTAGCGCGGAAAATATGTTATTGGAAGGGACAGCATAGGAACCCGCTCCATTTTGTCTTGATGTACAATGCCTGCGATGAACCAGCAAATGCAATCGATCCAGTTTACAGAAGAAACCTAGAGGAAGAGTTATGATACCAGTGCCTGCCACCAGTCTGTCCACCTTGCTGCCAGATGTAGACAAGCGTAGGGCCGTTGCCGGATGTCTACTGTTGATCACTACACAGTCCCCATCAACTGACTTCAGCGGACAATCCCCCTCATTTCTGACCAGAAGAATGTCATATCAAGAGATAGAAAAGTCAGCATTCCAAGCTAGCCAAAGGCACACTCTATTTTTCAGATCCAAATAAGACTCCTCCTGACTATTTTAGAGAGATAATGCATGGGTCAGAACCACCACATATGAGCAGCAAGCAGGCGGAAGTCCAAACTGGAGAGAGATTGAACATGATTGAACTGTGATGAGGCTGGCAAAGGACACAGGAGAGAGGAACCACCTTCAGATTTCTCTTGCTCACCGGCCGTGCTCAGCGTGTCCATGGTTAGCCATTGTCATGCTCGCAACCCGCTCCCCCTACTGGTTGCACCAAGGTAATGGAAGGGATGAGAGCGCCAGCAGGAGATAGACCTTCTGGGTCAAAAGAGGCGGTGGCTCGTTAGAAGCGACCTAGGCATTTGCAGATACCTGAGCAAATGGTTGGAAGGAAGCAGTGGGTGTAACCAGCGAATTGAGCTTGGAAGATAGAACTGTTACCACATCCTCAAGAGCATTGATCCTGATCCAGTAGAGTAATAAGAGAAGCCAATACAGAATCAACCTTGGCCTAGACTCTGTCCAAGACCACAGCTATAACTTTGTCCAATTTCTTATTAGCTATACCAGATGATGTGTAAGGCTGATGCAAACTAAAGCCCTCTGTTTTGGGTGAGTTATTCAGTAGATTGGTCACAGTCCTTTGCTTTTTGGTCAGTCCAGGAATTGGCTTTTGTTTGATCTTCCTTCTTTTCCTAGCAACAGGTCCGGAAAGGCTTATGCTGGTGTTAGCTGGTGCAACAGATCCGAGCACCTTGCTTAAAGATAGCAAGGGAGATAGGGCAGGGTCAACAACAATGGGCAAACTTGTGGGGCTTGGAGAGACAACACTTGAAACATCTGGAGAAGGCAGCAAATGACACTACACCCAAATCAAGGGCTAAACACCTATCTCACTTGTGATAATGCCCACTGCATGGGCAAGATAGGAGTCAAGCACAGTCCCCGATTGTGACTTGGCAGTACTAATATCTTTATCTCCAATTAATTTCCTCTTGTCCATGGCTCCTACCCACACTGGCACAACCCAAGAACTGCCAAGTGATAATGTAAAGCGGCGATGTGACTCACCAACGTCATCAATTGAAGGTGCAGCCAAGGGGGTGGCCCAACCTAGCCTCCTCCATGTGATGACAGGCGAAGACAGACCAGGTCTTCACGTGGAGTGCCAAAGTGCTTTAAGCACAACTCCACAACGGCCCTCCATTGCCGGCAAGCAGTCTGAGGGACTTAGACCTACCCTAGACAGGCAAGTGCAGTGGTGCAAAAGTCAATAGTGCAGGAAGGGAACCACCATTTAATTTTTAAAGTTCACTCTCATCATCAGATTTCCGTTTCTTACTTTCCGACTCCCAAATGATGTGATTATGTAATTCTAATTCCCTCTTTATCTGTTTGCTTCTCTCTCTGCTCTCTCTTTTCAAGATAACATTTGATACCTTTGTAAAATTCTAATAAGGTCAGGAAACAAACACTCAAGATTAGTTTAGGTACTTATAGTGCTTTGATAATCCCTCCTCCTGCTATTGTAAACCAGTTGCCATTTGCAGGAACACCTTAATCTAAACTCTCTAAAATACTAGTGGTATGGTTTCTAATTATTCTAATTCAAGTTTCATATCAGAAATTAACTTTGTGTATTCTAAAAATGTTTTACTCTCGTCAGGTATGTAAGTGCAGAAATGCTGAGCTTTTAGCATCTTGC
Organism: Pleurodeles waltl; assembly: GCF_031143425.1. Lineage (NCBI taxonomy): Eukaryota > Metazoa > Chordata > Amphibia > Caudata > Salamandridae > Pleurodeles > Pleurodeles waltl. The sequence goes on from NC_090444.1 coordinate 1,174,222,258, forward strand.
AGACTCCACATTTCTCTGAAGCAAAATGGCTAATCCTAAGCAATTTTGTAAAACCGTTGATCTAACAGCCACTAATTCTGTGTGAACAACAAATAAAGCTCCAGAAGTACTAGTTGCCAATGTGTCTACTACTGTTGAAAGTTTTCAAATTTGTTTGTCATATGAGACTATTCCCTCCCACGGGTGGGGTCATTACTCCAAAAATTTCTCCAACTAATTTTGTTCTATCACTTATACTATGTGTGAGTCTGTGTGATGGTGTCATTGTCAAAGCATCTATATTAGTTACATGATACATCTTAGGAAACAGCAAGCTAATTAGCAAAGAACCCCCTCCCCATGCCATCAGATGGCAATTTATAATAAGTCTCTTGTCCATAAACAAAATAAACTCCTGGAATGTCTGTCTCTCCTCCTTGTCAAATTTGCCATGAACCTCCTGATAATTCAAATATGTGTTCACAATCACTATTTCCTATAGGTCTCTTTCTAAGTTGGTTTATTTTTCTGAAAACACACATTTTACCCTTTTCACTTCTGTCTAATTTCAGCTTAGGATAAATCATTTTCTTTCTGAGACCATCTTCTTCCTTTTTCCAAACGTTATTCAAAACATCATCTTCTTTGTTTTTGCTATGTGAAAAATTTGCCCTTCTAACATCACAAATGTCTTCCCCAATGGTCTCAGACAGGTCAAATTGTTTTTGTATGCCTTGACAGTGTCTTTAGGTAACAATGATCTACAATAATGCAAAGCTGTCTGCCTTTTCCTTTGCTTATAGATGTAGGTGAATGATCTTCTGTAAAGGAACTTCTGAAAGAATGTCAAAATTGGAATAATATTCAAAGTGGTAAAGGTATGTGATATGTCACTTCCTCTGCATCTAAAGCTTGTGTGTATTCTTGAACTAACCTAGATTGAACATTTGTTTAATCTGTCATGTCATCTACAAATGAAGCTTTCCATTTTTCCTCATCTAATACATGTGTAGATGACATTTTAGTAAATACAAATGTACATTTTTCTGTCTCTGGTGTGGAGTGTAACACTAATAATAATGTTATTGCCACTAATAATGCTACTAAAAATGTAATACTCATTATAATCTTGCATCTGATCATTACAACAATATAGATTGCAGCAAGTAAAGTCAATAGTCCGCTTTCATATTTTTGGCCTAGACAGTTTCTCAATGTTTCTTATTTTTATTTTTTAAAGTTAGTTCTTTCAGCTTTATTTACAGCAATATTTGTATAGTCATCCCTAAACCTGCTCAGTCTTCTTTTAAAATGTTATCCCTACTCTTCTACTGCAGTCTTGGACCTAGGAAAACCCTAATTCCTTTTTTTTAACAATTTACCAGTCATTATTTTCAGCCCCCATTTCACTTTTCTTTCAAAGAGTGTTTCAGACAATTTTTTATTTCTTTCAGAAATATTTTTCTGCAGCTTGTTCCCCAATATTGAATTCAGTGTGATGTTATGGGGGCTCAAACAGTTCTGAACTCAAATCAAGAAAATCTGATATTGGGGCCTTTAGCAATTGGTTCACATAGTAAGTCCGTTCAGGTGCAGAATACCTCTGACAAGGTACTTTAACTCTTTTTGATCTCCTTGGTGCCCGATGATCTCCTTCTGTGTTACTTATAATGCTTGATTCTGTCTCCTCAGTGATTGTTGGTGATATGTGTTTAACTGACACACTTGATCTTAATTTCTTCCAACCATAGCATTGTGGCCATTCAGTACTGTAAGTGACTTTTCTTGATCCAGTACTTGTCCCTTCACCTGTATCTTCTGCTTGTTCTGCTGATGTCTCAACTGTCACTTCAGGTTGAGCTCTTGCTTCTTCTTCTCCTTCCCCAGAAACTTCAATGCCACGTTGCAAAATTACAGCAATCTGGATTGGTGTGACTGTTCCTTTTCCTGCGGTTGCACCTCTTGTGATACTGCTCCTTGCACCTGTACAGCTTGCAGTGGTACTGTCACCAGCGCTTTTGGTTCTGGCTCAAAGAGCACTATTTCTGCATACGGAATTCTTTTCCTCTGGGTATGAGATGCACGCACCCAGCTTGATACACCGGCACACTTAGCAGTATTTGTTAATGAAGTCACCCGGTAGGGGCATTTCCATCTTGGCTCCCAGCACAACTTCCTCGCATGCCTTTTGATCAGGACTGAGTTGTCGGGACTAAGGTCATGACATTGGGCTTGATGTGGATTTGCAGTGCCAGCTTCAAGAATCAGAACGCACCACATCAGCTAATCTGTTACAGTAATCGAGTATCATGTCACCTGTAATGTTCACAAGTGCATTTACAGGTACAGCAGGAAATCTCATTGCACGCCCCATGAGGATTTCATGTGGTGAGAATCCTGTCAAGAGTACTTTGGAGACTCATCAACACCAAAAGTTAAGCATCAGGCTGTTTCAGTGGATGCACAGATTTTTGCCAATCAGGACTTTATGGTTCCATTAAGCTGTTCAACAATCCAAGATGCTGCTGGAGAACAACTACAATGTAATCTCTGCTCTACTTGTAATGCTGCACACAGCATCCTCAAGACTTCATTATTAAAATGAGTGCCACAATCTGACACAAGAGAAACCAACATTCCGTTATTAGGTACTAAGACTCTCATCAGCAGTTTAGCTACAGTGAGACTGTCATTTCTCTGTGTTGGATAGGCTTCCACCCATCGAGAGAAAATGCACATTATATTCAGGAAATATAGCAGCCATAGGTATCTCAATAAAGTCCACTTGTATCTGGTTGAAGGGATCACCTGATCTTCCTAGATGACTTAGTGTAACTGGTGTTCTTTTTTCCATGTTCATCTGCTGACACGTTACACAGTGATGGCTCAATTCTTCTGCAGCATCATGAATCTGGAGTTGAACCAATTCCATTTTAACAATCTCACCTTTGCATCGCTCCCTAGAAGTGTTGGGTCGTAGAAATGTTGTGTCATGGAAAACAACAAACTATCAGGCAACACTGGCTATCCATTTGCTGAAATACAAATGTCATTTGTGTTTTCACACACCCTGCTCTGATCCAACCCTGCTGTTCTGCCTCTGGAACATCCTCCTGTAATCTCTTGAGTTCGTCCCATGTATCAGCTACTGACAACATCGAAAGAGCAATGTCCTCTTCAAATTTATTTATGTTAGCCCCATAAATGTCCAAGTCACAAGTGCACAGTACCATGCAGCTTCATCATCAAATCGGTTTCCAACTATGACATATCAATTGCCACTTCTGTGAGCTGCACTTTTAACAAATGCAACTTCACTGGTGCTTCCAATCATCTTTTTACATGTTAGTTGTTCCTTATAGGCAAGCCAGATGAGGTCAAGAGACCTCTCTGTGACCATAACTGTCCGACATCATGGACCATAGAAATCCATACTGACTATCTATAAATGTAGTCACTTTCAATTGGGCTGATAGACTGCAAGCTCTTGTAGGGCTCATCAGTTCTGCAACTTGTGGAAAGGCAACATCCTTGAAGCTATAAAGCTTCCACAACCTCTTGAATTGTACAGACAACATAGGCTGCTCTTAAGACACCTTTATTGCTTTTCAGACATGAGTCATCACAAAGATCACATAATCAGGCTCAATCAAAGGTTTATCTTTTATGTCCGGCCTTGGATTGGTGCCTAAATCTGTGACATCTAGACTATCATGTACAAACTCCCCATCACTCAAATCATTTTCAAGCAGTGGTAGTAATGTTGAAGGATTCAATGTTGACTCCACTTCAAAGTAATGTTCTCAGCGGCAAAGATTTGCTACTTATACTTTGTAAGTCTACTATTAGTCATGTACTGCATTTTTGTTCCCGTAAGCAAAATGTCTACTGAATGTGGGACCATAACAGTTAAAGGATGTCCTGTTACTATGTTTTCACATATCTCCATACTGACACCAGCTGCTGCAACAACTGTAAGGCAGCCAGGCAGTCCTACGGTCAAGGGTAATTTAAAAATTAGCCACAGGTCTTCTAGAATCCCCATGCATCTGATTAAGCACTGACATAGTGCAGCCTTCCCTCTCACTGCAAAGCAATGTGAACATCTTACTGTAATTAGGCATTGCTAGTGCTGAGACACGACAGGCTCTCTCAGCCCTAGGTAAGGTTTCAAGCATTTGTTGTGCCAGGGAAGCAGATCAGGCACATCTTTGTGTCAGTCTCAGTAAAGGCTTAGTCAATTGAGAAAGGTTTGGTATCCACTATCTATAGTAACCAACCTTTCCCAGAAATATTAACTTCTTTCTGTGTTTTGAGCAGGTTCATTCTTAAAATTGTTTCAACTCTCTCTCTTGTGACACCTTTCTCGCTCCTTTTTCAATTATATGTCCCAAGTATTGGACTTCTTTTTGAGTTTACTTTACACTTTATGTCCATTCTCAGCGAGCTGGTTTAAATAAGCAATGGTATCCTGTCAGCAAGCTTCTGTAGTGCTCAATGCCAAAGTAGGTCATTGATGTTTTGCACCAGAACTGAATCACAGGGCATCTGCAGCGGCTCAAGGTTTTTCTTCAGGATCTGATTGAACATGGAAGGACTTTCAGTATACCCTTATGGAACTTGGCACCATGCCAAAACTCTCTCTCGAAATATGAAAGAGAACAAGAATTGATTGTCCTCAAGTAATTGAATTGAAAAGAAGACCTGGCAGAGATCCACAATGGTAAACCATTCTGCAGTTCATGGAGTTTGGAAAAGGATGGTGACTGGATTCAGTACCATGGGACAACATGGAACAACAAAGTCATTCATCTTTAAGTGATCCTGAACTATTCAATATTTTCCATTAGACTTCTGTAAGTCCGTGATAGGTAAGTTGCAAGGGCTCCAAATATTTGCCCTTAAGATTCTTTTCCTCAACATGTCTTCTATTATTGGTGATATTCCTGCCACTGTCTCTCAGGGTCAAATTGTATGGTGGTGTTCTAAAATAAACTATATTGGGATACACTGTAATGTGGACCGGTTCTACACCTTGGATAAGACCAATGTCTTTCCCTGCAAGATCCCATTCTTCTGGTTTCGCAGCTTCTCTCAATTCAGTGGGCAAATCCTCTACTGTCCTTACTGGATACACTCCTACAGCATCTTATTGGGCCAATTTGAATTCAACACCCGTATAATGAAGAAGAAATTTGACACCATGCAGTGTACAGTAAATTGTGCAATTTACCTTGCACAACAAATCTCTTCCTAAAAGGTTTACAGGACTCAAACCCCACACGAAAATTGTTGCTTTTCTTCAAATGAACCTATGTTTACTGGAACTTCTTCTGAACTGGTTTTGCAGTCTGTTTATTTTTAATTCCTACAACTTGGATCTTCTTTCCTATGTATGGCAGGTCTAAGACTTCTGCTGTTCTAACAGTGGAACAGATTGCCCCAGTGTCAATGAGAAATGACACTTGGTGGCTATTTACCTCACCTTCTACAAATGGTCCACTCTGGTCTACCTACAAGATTGCACCAAGTACACAATCTTCCTCCCCCTTATGTACTGACATTGTGAATTGTCAGAGCCAAAGCTCTCACTGTCTAACATAGGGAACTGTTGAAAAGGGTTTTGATTCTGAGTCCAAAATGGGTTTGTATTTACACAGGGAATCTGATTGATATTAAATCTAGGGTTTTCCATGTTTTAGGATACCACCGGGCATGTGTGAACTGCATAATTGGAATCTGTGTCTGCATTGGCACTTGCATTTGCTGAACGGGTTCATTCTGCAGCTGCATTTGATTTCCTCCTTGCATTTGAATATTTCCACTCATTCTATCTGATTTCACCCTAAACTCACTCTTCCAAAAACAATGCCTGATTTTGTTACAAAAAAATGGCAAGGAGTTGTTTTTTCAGCGCTGCAACATCTAAACCAGAAATTGTTTCAACCAAAATTCCTCAATCTCTACCTTGTGTAACCATCAAACCTAGCTGAACACCTTGGACTCCTGATTGAAAACCAAAACCTTGCATTCCACTCAAACCGCTGATTCTGAAAACCCTTCTGCACCAAATTCGTTTGCGCAAGCTTAAACTTCTCCTTAAGTTTCTTCTGCTTCTTTTCCTGTTCATCACTACAATATTTCGCTTATATCAGGATCTCATTCATTGTCTGCTAGCAAAAAACAAAGTCCCAGATTTATGAAAAATGACGCGTCAAAAATGTTAACGTTAGCTAACGTCATTCCCTAGCACTATCAGTGCACCATATATAAAAAATTACACACAATGGCGCTAAGGAACGGTTAGCGCCCCAAAAAATTATGCTAACCATTATGACATGCAGTAAGGAAAAATTATGCTAATGCTGCAAAAGTGGCACTAGACCATTTTGCTGCACTTTCTTTGACGCACAAGTGTTAGCGCCATATTTAACCGCGTTAGTGTAAAGAAAACACAGGAGCAAGAAAAAAACATTTGGGAAGACAGGATGGAAAATGCAGGCCATGAGAGACCCCAGGGAGATGCCAATCAGCCAAGTACCCAGGAGAAGGAGAAGGAGACGAGGAAGCGGAAGTGTCAGTTTAGTGAGGAGGAGCATGACATCTTGGTCAGAGAGGTGCCGGAGCACCAACACCAGCTCTTCATTACCCCCAAATTGCCAATTGGTAGGAGAGAGACCATATGGCAGGCAATAGTAGACAAGGTCAACAGCGTGGTAGAGGTGGGGAGGACTGTCACTGAATACAAGAAGCGTTGGCACGATTGCAAGCTCAGAACTAAGGAGAAACTGGTCAGGAACCTAAAGGCAGCACTGCAGACTAGAAGTGGATGTCCCGCACCACAGGAGGACCTGGATGAGCTGGAGAGGATGGTCGAGCTCGTAACTGGAATCGCAGGACAGGACATCGCAGACTACCAAGCACTACCAAAAATGCAGGGTGAGTTGCAAGGGAGACTATCTGGAATCTCACAAATGGCAGAAGGGGGAGGCACATAGGACACACTCAAGGCATGCTAAAGGGTTACACTGGGACACTTAGGCCCTGAATCAAAATGCCTCACTACCACCCACACCACACTTGTAGTGACACTCTGGTTGCGCAATGCACTCCGACATATACACAACGTGGACATAAGCCACTTACTATGGCTTTACACCACCATGTAAATATGCAGCACATTGCCTTGAAGGGATGTGCAATTAGTGTGGCTGTGCCACAACAACACCCATTGCATGTTGTCATTGCCCCAGATACAACACAACATGTTCATCAGAAAATTGGAACTGAAGTCAATACCCCCCAGAGGTGGTGTCAGGATGGTGCAACAAGGCAAAATGCTTTCCTTCCTCCTTGTGTAATTGCCCTTCTCATGTGTGCTGCATCCTGTAGCACACATTGAAATGCCTCCTTGCCACAACTGCTTGCACAACTCCCTGCACATAAACAATCTATCTCATCAATGCAGGCATCCCTTCATCATGGTGGAACGATGCCTGTATTGGTGCAGGGAGGACAAATCTGCACAGGTACAGGAGGAATCGCAGGGGTGTGCCATATTCCAGTAAACATGGCACATCCCTGCATTTCAAAACTGGTGCAGCGCCGTGCAACATATATTGCTCCTGCACTGAGCTGTGCCACTTGAGAAAAAATCAGGCCAATCTGTGGAATGCAAACCACACAGGGTGGACCAACAACTCTCACTCACCTCCATGTGCCACTTGGAATGGACACAGAAGTGAACTCATACAACACATGGGACATGTCTGTGACCATCATTTGTGCAGTTGTACAAGTAGCTGCAATCTCACCATCTAACATGATTGAGTGTGTTGTGTGAATGGTTGTTGTACTGCTTATGACATTCAACATGCGTAAGAACTGGCACAAGTGGCATCAAAGTTGCACTACTGGCAAAATGCCAGTAGCCCGTAATGCAACTGTACCATCATACAAATAGTTGCCCATGTGGATCAAAGCTGCACATTCCCCTAGTGCCACATCAACAAAGTCTCAAAATGCATGCATTGATCCACATTCTACATTCTTTGCCCAACATAGGCATGTGGCAGATATGCTGTATACAAGGAAATGTCCCAAATGTAGGGAGGGACAAACTAATGGGGCAGACACTCCCTAATGGTTAGACTGTCCCTTCCAATTAGCACATGTGTGGGGCCTGCCAGAGGCAGATGAGAATGTAACACAAGCATTGTACGCTACGGACCTACCTGTGCTATGCTGCACTAGTGCCATCATCATGGAGCCAATGCATTATAGCACCAATTACACTACTGTGGGAATGCCTACAATGGTGAATAGGAAGGCAAATTATGTGCCATCATGGTGTCTGTGGCAGGGGCAAGGAGCCTGCAAGGAAGTTGGTGGTGTGGGATCAAAGCACAAAATACCTTGTAAGGTTGCCCCATGTGTGAAGCACAATTCTACACATAATAGAGAACTACAACCTGTAGTCTGTAACATGTCACTGAGCCTCTAGTAGCAAGTAAATGATGTGCCATGTCAACAGCCACCACAGTCAAAGATTGACATATCACTTTCTCTTTGCAGAGGATGATGTGTTACCTCCTGCTGACCTGCCTGTCCAGGAATTTACAGATGACATGGAAGACCAGCTGCCAACCATCAATGAGGAGACTCTCCAGGATGTCCTAGGTTCCCTCCAGACCCCATCTCCGGTCACAGGGAGGACACACAGTGATGCGGGGTCTCCACATGAACCACCCAGCTACCAACACACAGCACCAGCCAGTCCTGACACAGCCCTGGATTCCAAGGACCCAATCATCACTTTACAGAGGACAGTGGTTGGAGTCCAGCAGGAGCTGGCCAAACAGGTGAAGGTGGGGATGGAGACCATGGCAGGCAGCCTAGAGGGAGTGCAGAGATGCCTCAGTTCAATGAAGGAAAACTCAGCTGACATCAGAGGCACCCATTCCCCTCTACGTGGACTCCAGCAGTCCCTGGCCAAGCTGCTGTCATGAGGCAAGAGGCTTCAACAATTGCCCTTCCAAAGTGGCAGCAAAATGATAGACAACAGGCTAGGGGCTATACAGACACCCTGGAGTCTATATAGCGGGAAGTGTCCTCCCTCGGGGAAAACATGGCTGCCTACCACCGTGATTTGCTGCGGTGTTGAGCAATCAGAATTTCCTTCTTGCTGCAGTGATACCTTATGGGTTCCCACAAATGGCAGCTGCCGGGACCTTTGACTCCACATCTCTATCCCCAGATGTGTGTGTGGCCCCTTCAACCTCAGCAACAGCACGAGCCATGGCACAGGAGGCACCGTACACATCAGAGGATGAAGATGTGGAAGGAACGACATTCACAAGGAAAACCACCCTGAAGCACTAGTCGGTGCCACATTGACGGTATCTCCTTAATTCTGTGCTTAAGATCATGCCAGTGTTGTGACAGCTGGCAACGTGCCCTCTTCACACAACCACTGTTGACATGTCTGCTATGTACTGTCATTGTCTCAAATCTTACATATTGTCAATTTGGACATCTCCTAACTAATGCACACTTCTCCTAACCATTCTCATGACATGTCCCTCACCCCTGGACTCTGCTTGTACAACAAATGGCTCAGGATCTCTAATGGGGTCTGTGAATCACCTTATTCACATGTAACATTTCAATGTTTTCTCTGATCCATCAGCTCAGCTAAATGTATGCATTGTGTGAAGCTATGTCAATGAGAACAGAGCATAATTACATGTGTGCATTACTGTCAGACAGAAAGCCACCACTAGGATGCTAACATGAAAAAGATGAATGATGGTGTTGTGGGCTACAACCAACTTGCAGAGTCTTAAATGCATTTATTGAACAGATATCCATGGAAGTTGACATATGGCATGTATGGGTCTGAACCAAGTGTATGGTAATTTACCCCGATGAGAGCACAAGTATGTGTTGTTCAGAAGAGGCAAATCTCATCAGTATTGGGCAACTGTCAGTGTGGAAGGATACAGACCTTAAAATGGTTGATGTCATATGTAAGGAAATGCCTCCTTGGCATGGTTACCCCCTGACTTTTTGCCTTTGCTGATGCTATGTTTTGAATTGAAAGTGTGCTGAGGCCTGCTAACCAGGCCCCAGCACCAGTGTTCTTTCCCTAACCTGTACTTTTGATTCCACAATTGGCACACCCTGGCACCCAGATAAGTCCCTTGTAACTGGTACCTCTGGTACCAAGGGCCCTGATGCCAGGGAAGGTCTCTAAGGGCTGCAGCATGTATTATGCCACCCTAGAGACCCCTCACCCAGCACAGACACACTGCTTACCAGCTTGTGTGTGCTAGTGAGAACAAAATGAGTAAGTCGACATGGCACTCCCCTCAGGGTGCCATGCCAGCCTCTCACTGCCTATGCAGTATAGGTAAGACACCCCTCTAGCAGGCCTTACAGCCCTAAGGCAGGGTGCACTATACCATAGGTGAGGGTACCAGTGCATGAGCACTGTGCCCCTACAGTGTCTAAGCAAAACCTTAGACATTGTAAGTGCAGGGTAGCCATAAGAGTATATGGTCTGGGAGTCTGTTTTACACGAACTCCACAGCACCATAATGGCTACACTGAAAACTGGGAAGTTTGGTATCAAACTTCTCAGCACAATAAATGCACACTGATGCCAGTGTACATTTTATTGCAAAATACACCACAGAGGGCACCTTAGAGGTGCCCCCTGAAACTTAACCGACTATCTGTGTAGGCTGACTGGTTCCAGCAGCCTGCCACACTAGAGACCTGTTGCTGGCCCCATGGGGAGAGTGCCTTTGTCACTCTGAGGCCAGTAACAAAGCCTGCACTGGGTGGAGATGCTAACACCTCCCCCAGGCAGGAGCTGTAACACCTGGCGGTGAGCCTCAAAGGCTCACCCCTTTGTCACAGCACCGCAGGACACTCCAGCTAGTGGAGTTGCCCGCCCCCTCCGGCCCCGGCCCCCACTTTTGGCGGCAAGGCCGGAGAAAATAATGAGAATAACAAGGAGGAGTCACTGGCCAGTCAGGACAGCCCCTAAGGTGTCCTGAGCTGAGGTGACTCTAACTTTTAGAAATCCTCCATCTTGCAGATGGAGGATTCCCCCAATAGGATTAGGGATGTGACCCCCTCCCCTTGGGAGGAGGCACAAAGAGGGTGTACCCACCCTCAGGGCTAGTAGCCATTGGCTACTAACCCCCCAGACCTAAACACGCCCTTAAATTTAGTATTTAAGGGCTCTCCCTGAACCTAGAAATTAGATTCCTGCAACAACAAGAAGAAGGACTGCCTAGCTGAAAACCCCTGCAGAGGAAGACCAGAAGACAACAACTGCCTTGGCTCCAGAAACTCACCGGCCTGTCTCCTGCCTTCCAAAGAACTCTGCTCCAGCGACACCTTCCAAAGGGACCAGCGACCTCTGAATCCTCTGAGGACTGCCCTGCTTCGACGACGACAAGAAACTCCCGAGGACAGCGGAACTGCTCCAAAAAGACTGCAACTTTATCCAAAGGAGCAGCTTTAAAGAACCCTGCAATCTCCCCGCAAGAAGCGTGAGACTTGCAACACTGCACCCGGCGACCCCGACTCGGCTGGTGGAGAACCAACACCTCAGGGAGGACCCCCGGACTACTCTACGACTGTGAGTACCAAAACCTGTCCCCCCTGAGCCCCCACAGCGCCGCCTGCAGAGGGAATCCCGAGGCTTCCCCTGACCGCGACTCTCTGAAACCTAAGTCCCGACGCCTGGAAAAGACCCTGCACCCGCAGCCCCCAGGACCTGAAGGACCGGACTTTCACTGCAGAAGTGACCCCCAGGAGTCCCTCTCCCTTGCCCAAGTGGAGGTTTCCCCGAGGAAGCCCCCCCTTGCCTGCCTGCAGCGCTGAAGAGATCCCTTGATCTCTCATTGATTTCCATTGCGAACCCGACACTTGTTCTAACACTGCACCCGGCCGCCCCCGCGCCGCTGAGGGTGAAATTTCTGTGTGGGCTTGTGTCCCCCCCGGTGCCCTACAAAACCCCCCTGGTCTGCCCTCCGAAGACACGGGTACTTACCTGCTGGCAGACTGGAACCGGGCACCCCCTTCTCTCCATTGAAGCCTATGCGTTTTGGGCACCACTTTGAACTCTGCACCTGACCGGCCCTGAGCTGCTGGTGTGGTAACTTTGGGGTTGCTCTGAACCCCCAACGGTGGGCTACCTTGGACCAAGAACTGAACCCTGTAAGTGTCGTACTTACCTGGTAAAACTAACAAAAACTTACCTCCCCCAGGAACTGTGAAAATTGCACTGTGTCCACTTTTAAAATAGCTATTTGTGAATAACTTGAAAAGTATACATGCAATTGAAATGATTCAAAGTTCCTAATGTACTTACCTGCAATACCTTTCAAACAAGATATTACATGTTAAATTTGAACCTGTGGTTCTTAAAATAAACTAAGAAAATATATTTTTCTATACAAAACCTATTGGCTGGATTTGTCTCTGAATGTGTGTACCTCATTTATTGTCTATGTGTATGTACAACAAATGCTTAACACTACTCCTTGGATAAGCCTACTGCTCGACCACACTACCACAAAATAGAGCATTAGTATTATCTCTTTTTACCACTATTTTACCTCTAAGGGGAACCCTTGGACTCTGTGCATGCTATTCCTTACTTTGAAATAGCACATACAGAGCCAACTTCCTACATCATATGTGCCACACTTTCCACCAATAATACTGCCAGACCCTAGCAATGACAGTTGAAATTCCATACTTACCTGTCCAAGATTACACAAAGCTGGAACTGTTGATGACAAATGTTTTGAGTAGCTGATGTCATTTAGCAGCCAATCGGACAACTTCTTGGTCATAGGGGATGCACATGGTAATCCATGGAAATAAAGACAGAACGCATACCCTAAGCTATTCCTCCTACTTGGTCAGAGCACACATGAGAACACCCAGACACTCAATCAACATGGAGTGATGATAGTCTAATACTAACAGGATTTATTCAAACATATTAATAACATCATATCAAAAATTAACCTATAAACTACCCTACACTAAAATAATCTAAACTAATTTATCTTAATTTACACCTACACCTCTCTATCCTATTCTAAACTAATTTTACACATGTAACGCCACACTCTTAACATTGTCCCCCCCACCTCCCCTTAAGAGACAAGACAGGAGTCGGGCAACATAAAGTAAGGCTACACATGTACTAACCTATTCTATTTCCTAAACAAATATATATTTTTGTAAGGATTTTTAGAATTTGTTTTCTTTTTTTTATTATTAACTTAGAATCCCCAACATAACCCCCCACCCAGCCCCCAAAATAAAAAATGTACTAAAATCCATCCTCCCAACTATACTTACACTAACCTATCCCTAAACTACACTGTTTTACTAACCTAACATTACCCACCTAAACCCCACTTAAAAAGTTAACATTTTTAAAGGGAGAGAAAAGGAACTGGGAGGCTGTGGCACAAATAGTTTACAACTTCTTCAGTTTCTTTTTGAAGTACTTAAGTAATTTGTAATAGCTGGCATTGTCTCTTTCCAACTTATGCAGCCTTGCTACATGGCTGCCATGTCCCGTCTCATGTCGGCTTCAAAGGTGGAGGTTGTGGCTGGAGCAGGTTAGCTGTTGGGGTGCGAGGCTGTGGATTAGTGCAGTAGATGTGGAGGGAGTAGAACCAACAGAGGCCCCCCGACCCCAGATTTCTTCCCCAATGTGGCCTGCACAGTTGTGGGCTGTAGCAGAGATCCCCCATTAGAAAAGCCCCAGTGGATTTCTCCCTCCTGTATTTCTTCTCCATCCTTTGGTACCCAACATGTACAGCCATTATGTGCCTGTACCTGTCAGCCCTCTTCTTAAAAGTGTGTTTCTCGGCTGAGGTCATATTGGCAGCTGAAACATGAGGAGAACATGACAGTAAATACAGCATTGAGTGGAGGTAGAACAGACATGCAATGTACACGGCATTCTCAAATGACACATGCTGTCCACCACACATTCCACAACACTGACAAACTCCAAATCTATACTAACTTATTACCAGCCATCTACGGTATCATGTACATATCACTGCAGTAACGGCTATCCCTTATTGACCATCAGGGTCCAGAGGTAAGTGTACTATTGCGTCCTTGCTCAACATTTGTGTCATCACTAGTGAGGATCAAGTGGCCCTACAAGTCCAGAATCCCTGTGCCATTGTCAATACGCAGTGCAATGTATGCAATCCACCACTTTGACACCCCTGGTGCTACATCAAGCCTTGGCCATGAATCGTGGATGCAAGGTGGGGGTCATCTGATAGGGAGACAGGAAACATCGCACTAGCAATTCTAAAGTTTGACAAAGCATCATCTATGTGTCCTTGGGTTAACACCTGCTCAGAGCACACGTTACAAGGAGCCACACCATTGCTCACAATGGGCCCACGTGTGCAGGTCAGGCTTAGTGTCCATAGAGTTTGGCCAAAGCATAAACAGTGCATCTATGTTGTCTACAGATTTGGTACCTATTGCCCCCTACCCTGTGATATGTTGTGCAAATTGGGTAGTACATGACACACGTGGTGGCTGTATGTGTGTCCTAAGGGACATAGTAAGATTGGCACTGCACTGGGTGCAGCTACAGTATTCCTATTTATTGAACTACATGTGCACATGCATGTCAGAGATCTCCAAAGTATCAGGAACACACTCGGCATTCACATGCTATGCACATGTGATGTGAACAAGATCACCCACAAATATCATGATGGGCAGACCATGTTGGTAAATCTGCACACATCTAGCTTGCTACATTCCATAGACATGTCCCACAACCTATTGGAGCAGAGTTGTATTCTCATTGTGTACTCAACTGACTGTTGGTCAGCACAATAAGGCTCCTTGCACGACCGCGCTGCCTCACTTAAAATCTGAAGAGTAGTGAGGCACTGGTGGTGCATTTGTCTCCTACATAAGTGCAGTAGAGACCTCAAAACATGTACATCATATGTACAGTTTCCTGAGTAACTGAAAGCTACGTCTGGCACACAGTGCTGTCAAAAGTGTTGTGACATATATGTTGGCAACATGCATGCTAATCAAATAAACAGCAGCTCATACGCATATCATGATTGACATCAATGTATGTGTGGGCATGCTTTCCTTTTCCTAACACCCACTATTCCATGGCAGCAGACGTTGGCACTTGTGCAAAAATCAACTCATTCTCCATCCTCAACATAGCATGAGACATGAAGTCCATATCCTAACTCAGATTGTGTCATCTCATTGGTCACACATTACATTTCATCATTGCATTGCACACATCAGACCCTCTCACACAAAATCCTGGAATGACACACGTGACCTACAAGGTGACACTTACTGGCTCCATTGGGGTCTTCAAATCAGGACACGTCTCCTGTGGTGTGTGTTGGAGGCCCACCTGCAATACATGACAGGAAAACATTGCTTAGTGATTTTTGGACATTTCTGTGCATGGACAATCGTTTCACATTCAACTTGTTAAGCTGAATAAGCAAGTCAACTTAGTGGTAGGTCAGAAACACTGCCAAACATTTATAATCTGAATAGAATATGTAATCTGTCTTTGAGATAAAGGGCCAGATCATGGAGACCCTGGCGCCACCAAAGCATCACTTTTCCTGACGATCCTGTGGAGCATTTCACTGCACCATATGTACATGGATTTGTCATGCAGTTGTTTTGTTGCATTAAACTTCCATGTCCATATGGGGCAGCATGATACAGTATTCTGCATCAGAGGGGCATGCAAAGGTTGTTGCAGTGCCCGTTCCATTGTAACACCCATTGCTTTTGACCCTGCCCCAGATGTTAAAGACATCTTACGGATTATCAGCACAAAAAGACTAACAACTCCCTGGGGTGGTGTGAGCATAGCAAAGTGTTGAGGGATGCATTGCTATATCCTTATTTCTTGTCAATAGTATGTGTGTGCCATTTTGAGGCACCCACACTAGAGCTAAAATGCCATGGCAGTTACCTCATGTTCATGTAGCTGTCCCTTCCTGCACACTAACTGAATTACATTACGGATGTCTTGCCAATACTGTGTGGGCAGCCATTGTCAACATAGTAGACCATTTATGTCCAGGAAGGGATACCAACCTGTGCATATACACTTCCTGCAACATAGGCACACTTGCTCTGTGGTCCTAGTAAGCCTGCATTGATGCAGGCTTCTGAGTAATGTGCTAGTGCTACCGCAGATACAGGCCTGACCCATACTGTCTGTAAAATGGGGCAGGCCTGTGGTACAAATTCAGCACATGTTTGTCAGATAATAGAAACATTATGGTGTGGATGTGATACACAATGTAAACAAAGAGGAATGTGCAAGTATTCTGGACCCGGTGCCTACATAAGCTACCTTAATGCTGTTGGCCAAAGACGCAAAGAAGGGGCAGATTTAAGGAAAGTGGTGCTGCACAACTGTCCGTGAGCCCCTTAGCGCATTCCTTTCCCCCACCATGTGTGCACCTTATGAAATATATGACGCACCATGCCACAGTGCAGGGGGCAATTGCGTCACTTCATATAGATGCAAATAATGTACTCAGCAGGAGTGGCACCAAACATTTTGCACTAGTCCTGCAGAGAACATAGGGGACCATCATATATAAAGGTATGCCCCCTTTTAATGCCTGCTCCCAGCAGGCTTTCAAAGTGCGTAAAAATGGCGCCAGGATATATAAAGTTATTCCCTGCCCCATTTATTTTTCCCCCTTACAGGGGTGGCTCTCCTCCCATACATGATGCCTAGTGCAGCCATAATGTTGTGCAAGGCTTAAGAACGTGGCGGTATGCATGCATCGCACCACTTTGTCAATATGGCAAAATGGTACTTCAGCCGTGCCTTAGCGTCATTTATGAATTTCACAGTGGCAGCGCTAAGGTGGTGCTAGGGGCACTTAAATATGTCCCACAACAACCTGCCCTGACCCTTGACAAAACATGCTTCACTCTACCTTATGTCCGCCTGTCATGCCCATGCAAATAAGGTTGTTTCAATGCAAATGGGGTTCTTCCCAACTGGTCCACCAATCTAGTATCCCCAGGTGATTCTGTAGATCCTGCTCCCAAGCTATCAGGTCAGCCCAATGGTGTTTCAACTGGTGGTCAGTGCACACTACTCCAAATATTCTGTGTAGGTGGTGGGGCACTTTGCCCCATTGCAGCTTGCATGCCTCTGTGGGGTAGCCCGGTATTACCCAGCCACCCAAAAATAGCATAATCGGAAGTTAATGCTGCACCAGCAAAATGAACCATCCCAGTTCATCTGCTGCCATCTTGGTTGCCCTCCCTTCCCCAGACATTATGTGCAAACAACCCAAAATTTTAACTTAATTAACTACCCCACCTAACCCCAATAATCTCAACAAACTATGCTAACCCTAGACAAACACCCCACAATACAATTACAAATACAGGACTAAAACAATACAAAAGACTGAGAAAAGAGACAAAATTCACACAACAGCAACAGGACACAGCACAAAATTCTCCAACAACACCAATCCTCCAACAGCACCAGCTCCACACACCCCCATACAGTCACAGACAAAAAGACTGTGAAGTGAAAGTGAATGTACTGTACCCTGAAGGCAGCAAGGAAGTCCTGTTTCATCACTTCCTGGGCCTGAGTGTCACGTTTTCTGGTGTGTGTCATTTTCTTTGACGCATGACGGTCATGCGTCACTTTTTCCCCAATGAGGCTGACAAGGCCTCAAGATGTGCTGGGACCAGACGTCATTTGTTTGATTAGCAAAGTAAGAAGTGTTGGCATTTGTGACAAAAATGTTGATGCATGACGGTCATACATGGTGTTCCTGCCCATGAAGCCTGACAAAGCCTGTTGACATGTAGGGACAGGCATCATATTTTTGGTATAGCAGAGTATGGAATATTGCAGTTTGCATCAAAACTTTTGTCGCATAACAGGAATGAGTGGAGTTTGTTGGAAAGGCTGACAGTGTACCCACATTCCATTGGTTTGTGTTTATGGGCATTACTATCATGGGTTGTGTCTCAGGGACCTGGTGATTGTCAAATGTATCCAAACTGACAGTTCAACCATGCCAAACATGTGTTGTGTTGTCCATATTTGAGGATGTGTCCTATTGTTAGTTGGACCTACCACCTCCTTGCACCACAATGGTGTCATTTATATTGACACAAGGGTAGCCCTACAAAGGCAAACTCAGGCCTCCATGTTACCATGTGGCACTACGCAGGCGTTGGGAGGGGGCATACCAGATTTTTGCATGGGTCCCTATGTACGGTGCATGAAATGTCAGGTTTGTTCTCAATGGTGGCGTTAGGGGGTGCTAAGAGGCGCATGTGAAGTGGCACTAGACTAGATGCAGCACTGCTTCTCATTTATCTGCCCCATAGTCTTTTGTGGCTGCTGATGTTGTATTCCTATGTGTTTCAGCACAATGCAGCAGACAGGTGAAGGTTCACTCTACAGGTACGTCAGGTAGGTGTAGGTGATATGTAGTTGGTAGTGGCAACACTTGGGTGGCATTTGATATCGGTGCCGCCAGAGGTTTGAACACCATGGCAAATGTGGGGCTGGGCCTATGTGTGACTTTCTTTACATTGACATGGCCTATGCCATTCACATAGCTAAGCTATTCATTGTTTGGTGTAATGTGAGTGGGATCTGTATTTAGTTGTCAACCAGTGGACACTTGTAGTGGTTTGGGCCCAGCTTCTCTATGCAAAGGGGACATAGCTTCACTTGTCCTTCACGTGGTGTGCCAGTCAGGTTGTGGCTGTATTATGTACATTTGGGTCTATCTGTGTGTGATGTGCAATGAATGTGGTGTAGTGTGGTGTGTGTCATATGTGTTGTTGTCTATATATACAGTATGTGTTCCCCTGCCCATGTGTGTTTAGTGTGGTGTACATCTTTCTTGTTCTACAAGGTTGGTGTGTTGTCTGTGCACGTGTTGGTATGGTGGCTTACCTACGAGTAGGTCATTCCTATATTGTCCATCCTGGAACCACTCGTTGATGGTGGAATGCCGAAATATACATAGGCATCATGGACGCTGCCGGGATATTTGGCTAGGATGTTTGTGAAGAGCCCACGGTGGTCCACATGGCCTGCACATTTGTAGAATGGGTGTGTTTGTGGTTTCTGTAGAGGTGTTCTGTTGCAGCAGGTGGCATAAGTTGGACATGGGTGCAGTCCATTGCACCTACCACAAGCGGGAACCCAGCAAATAAGTAGAAACCTTGCTTGGTCTCCTGCTACAGTTGCTAGGTGTTGGGTAAGCAGATGTGGTCGGGTGTGAGGCAGATGATTGCATCCAGAACCTTGGGTAGGGAGATACCAGACACTTGTGCACCCTTTGTCTGGAATGATCCTGACACCAGCAAATGGAGGACAGTGACGAGTTTGGTCATCGATACAATATTTGTTGGAGTATCCACCATTGCAGTGATGTCTGGTGCTATGTGGTGCAGCAGACGTACAACAGACTCCTGCTTCAGATGGTAGGTTTTGATGACACTTTGTTCCCTGAGCCCATGGATGGATGTGCGCTGTCGGAATATCCTCTCCCGCCTTCTGCCCTGCCTTTGTGGCTGCTGTGGTGGTGTTTGGGGTTGCTGTTGTGGTGCTGGAGGGACCTGTTGTCGTTGCTGTCGTCTGAGGCGTGTGACAAGCTCGAGCATTACCAGTTCCATGTTGTCCAGGAGGCTGCCAATGTTCCTTCTGTGTGTTTTCCCTAAGTAGTGGTGTGTGGGACACCGGACTTTGCGTCATTTTTTAAGACCGATTCCTTTCTGTGTGTCATTTTAGCGTTGGGGTGTATATATGGCGCAGACGGGCTTGCGTAATTTTTTGAAAGGGAACGCCTACCTTGCATTTCATTGTTGCAAAACAATGCAAGGTGGGTTGGCGTTTCCAAAACATTACGTTAATTCAGATATTTTGATGCTAGATGGGTAGGTTAGCTCCATTCTTGCATAAAAAAAATTACACAGAGGCGGCACAAACATTTTAAAAATATGGGCCCGTGTGTGTGTAGGAAAGTTAATTATTATGCAGTGATGCTGGTTAGGCTCCACTATGTAATACTCTCACAATACCCCAAAGATGGTCCTTCGGATTCACATTAATAAACCTTTAGCTCAGTCCTGGTAGTGTGGCAAAAAGGAGTCAAACTTTACTGGAGGAACATGTGTAAAGCATTTCAGAGTACCAACATGGATAATAAGTAATTGAGACAATTCGTAAGAAATACAACAGAAACTTATAAAGATAGAGCAGATTTGTATATAATTTTAGATACCAAAACAAAGTAAATCAGATATATGTAACCAGATTTATGGATTTTAAAGAAGAAATAAAATCACAGCATTTTTTACAAGCTGTCAAATCTCACCATTGCTGTCAATGGGAAAAGTCACTAGTGTCACTTGTTCACTTGGGGGGGGGGAAACAAAGGAACCTACCTGTAGTTAAGGTTGTGCAGGTCCCAAGACCAAGCTGCAACACTCAGACCAATTTTACCTGGCACATGGGTCCCAGGTGCAGAGGTGTCCTGGCTGTCCTAGCTGCTGAATGCGGGAGCAATGGGTGCTGAAAAATGATTGTAACTTCTCATACTGTGCATGACCTAAGAAAAGATGTCCTGTGATGACTAGGAACTATGTCATCCCCTCATCTGTCCTTCCCATGCCTTTAAAAAAAAAAAAAAAAATTCATTTCTTATTGTTATAATTCTTACTTATATTTAACGTTTAACGTTGACCACTAGTGATATTATGGTTACATCTCTTTCGGATATTGTAGTTGTTGTGTTCATTTCTCACTAATGATGTGTGAGATATATTGTCCCCCTCCCAAAAAAGGGGGTGGCAGTGTTATTGGACTGCAAGTACTACATTTGGAGCAATTGAGTTTCAGGTTGCACATGGTCCTGATGTGATTCCTATGTTAAGTAGTTGAATATTATAACTTGTATCAGGGTTGGGTAAGCACAGTGAATGGTACTGATAGTTTGTTTGTTTAGTAGGACTGACAGTCAAGCCTTCTGGTCCACAAAGTCAATATACTCATATCAAGAACATTCAAGGAGGTGATATCCTTCCTTGGCTAACTGGGATCTGTAACAGAGAGGCTCTGAAGAAAGGCGGCGACCGATTGAGGCGCAAGTAGGCTGAAACGTTGACCATTTGATGCGAGGGACATGTAATGTGTTCCTATCACATCACATTGCTTTTATTTTTACCCTATCCCAGTTATAATAAATTAGGACTTTACTTTTCATCTTTGGGTCTTGTGTTACCTCCAACCGAGAGGAACCGTCGTCACTGGTTATGGAAACATATTGAGATCTGTGAAAAAGCGAAGTGAAGGTGAAAGTGAGTTAATATTACCTCTATACCCAGTAATATTAACTCACTTTCACCTTCACTACACTTTTTCACAGATCCCATTACGTTTCCATAACCAGTGATGACGGTTCTTCTTGGTTGGAGGTAACACAAGACCTAATGATGATACTATCAGCTATTAGTACACCAGAGGCAACAACAAACCACTGGTAGAAACTAGCTGGTGATGGTCTAAAATGTCTAAGGATAACCCTGGTAAAATATATGGAGAGGTTTCACTCTCATTGATGTGTCTACTAACTAATTTTCCTTCCTGCCTGGGTGGAAATATGCCTGGGGGCAGGAGGATGGCTTTATCCTCCAATGGGAAACAGCGTGCTTGCATATCAGGGAAAGTGTGCCCATTGAAGCTCACTGCTTTGATGTGCCACTTCACTAGCCTTCTTGGGAGGGAGAGAGGTGTGACCTCCTTCCAGTCCAGGCCATTGTTCTGACTCCTTGGAGTGTTCCCACCTCTGCCCCGGGGGTCAGAATCTTGTCTTGGCTGCAGGCTGGCAGCCAAAGCATAGGAAAACTGGGGTAACTGGTGGGCAATCTCTACGGTTGCTTCCTGGGTCCATGCCCACTCAACACGAGATCCCTATTCAGGGGTGGGAAGGCACATGTTTGATACCAAATATGACACTCTTCGGAGGACCATAATGGAGCTGGCGACACCTGGTTTGCCTGGGTGCCAGCCCATGTTATCCTATGGACTTATTGTAGCCTTAAATGGAAAAGGCCACTTATAAGATTGCACTTATATGTTCACACCTTTAACATAATGCACCCTGCCTCCCTGGCTCAGGAGGCCTCTCTTATGGGGGACAGACATATATTAAAGACGAGTGCTTGGGCTGTGCCACACATGGTGAGGGCACAGTTGATTTCGAGTAGTTTGGACTGCTCAATGGCAGGCCTGCTGTCAGTAGTTACTTGGGTCACGCAGAGTGGCACAAACAGTGCTTCATACCCTGGCAACCCCTTTAACACCCATGCCATGGGTATCACTGGTACCATATACTAAGGACTTATAAGGGCTTGTAGTGTAGCCATTTTTAATATAGCTTTATGCGCGTTTGCTTAATGTATTAGGCCTCTGTGCACTTTGCCCTAGATACATTTTATTTAACCTCGCACTGTTATTTTACAATAACCAGTTTCACGGTCTTGTTTTATTTCATTCTATCACACTGTTTAGCTTACTTTAGCGCTGTGTTCTCAAACAATACATTCTTGCTCGCTCTATGCTTCAGTCAAGGATACAGTCTGGTACATTGCCGATAGACGTGGTAGAAGTTTAGTCTCTAGGGTTCGTAGAAAGTACACATTCTTACGTAGGGACGTTTCTTAGAACATCGGCGTGTTAGTTATAAAAACACTTTCTAGTCCTGGTACACGGAAGAGGGAGATTCCGACCAGGAACCCACAACTAGATGCCGACTGCCCTGTTGCAGATGCTGATGCAGATTACAGGCCTTTGCTCAGGTATGAGGGTTGATGTCCTCCTGGGGGAACCTGAAAGGCAGGCTTAGAGCTTCATAGGCTGTGCTGAAAATTTAACTTAGAGAGAACATAATCTAGTTGCACTATGATAGCCTTATTCTTGTGTTTCACTCTCCTCGTTACTATTTCAATCCTACTCTGTTGTATAGTTCTGGTTATAGCAGCTCACGTTTTGTTATCTAAAATGCAGTCATTTTATTAAACCAATCTTTAAAACTCAAACTGCCTTTGTCATTTATATATGAGACCGCACTGTGTACGAGAGAACCGGTAGTGACCTGAGTGAACACGACTTCCCTGGGAAGTACTAAGATATCATGCGCTCGGCTGCCCAATTGTCTCTTCCCTTCGGGAGAAATGAGGTACTGCTAGTTAGCCGGAGCAAAAACCGGGTTTGGGGTGACAAGGGTCCTTCACCGTGGGTCAGACTTAGTCCCCCACACTGCGAACGATCTTGCCACCCAAAGATCCAGTAGTCTAATTAGGATAATGAGAGCCTACGCTACAGGGTTAAAGTGCTGGCCAATTAGGGATACCAATTGACAGTTACCAATTCTGGGAGAGAGCACTGGCGCTGGGGCCTGGTTAGCAGGCTTCATTGCACTTTCAGAGTCGTAACCATCAGCAACTATAGTAAAAAGTATGGGGGCAACTTTCCTACATAATTCCAGATCACTCGGACTGAGATGTTCCTGCCTACTGTGTTGTTGTAAAGCTTGCAGCAATCGCTCATAATAGTCATGGACTGTCTTTTTTGGCTATTGTGATGTTCTTTTTATCTTCATCCAATCAATA
Organism: Pleurodeles waltl; assembly: GCF_031143425.1. Classification (NCBI taxonomy): domain Eukaryota; kingdom Metazoa; phylum Chordata; class Amphibia; order Caudata; family Salamandridae; genus Pleurodeles; species Pleurodeles waltl. The sequence goes on from NC_090444.1 coordinate 1,174,245,991, forward strand.
TTTCTTGAAGGAACTTTCCTTTCAGAAAAGTGATCACCTCATCATATTTATTTATTATTATAGGAGATGGTACATTAGTGCAGACACCGTTCGTTGGTTCTATGTACACCAATTTTACCCTTGGCCCACAAATCACTTAGAACCACAGTATCAAAGAACGTATTCAAATCAGTCCACAGCACTTTTGAAATCTTCATAAATCTGTCCACTTGTATGTACATTTTACAGGACTCTCAGTTTTGAAAAAGTATTCATAAATACTGCAAGATGTCCTCTACTCAACGGTACATGGACATGCCCTCCACCTGGTATCTTTCTTAATGGATAAGCCAAAGCTTCTCCTTCATCTGGGGGACCTGGCGGTAACTTACCATTTACTTCAGCCGTCTCTCATGCTTTCTTTTTCTTTTCATGTTTCTTTGCCCATTTGCTCTCTAATTTCTCAAAATCACTCCATTTGCAAATGCATTTTGCTAATTCAGGAGTATGCATTCAGGAAGAACACATTGTCTCAATAGCTTCATCATCCTATTGTGCCCTGAAACATTTCCATTATATATAGAACACTTTTTGAAAAGACGGCTTCATATTTTCAAGCAAATTTAGTTAAATTTATCATGTGTAGATGTTGCACGCCTAATAATTTCTTAGCTCAAATAAATCCGTACTTTTTCTTGGTAATGATTCAATGTTCAAGATCTAAACATCCTCTAATTATTTCTTCTAGCTCTAATTTTAATCTCAGGGCATTTAATGTTCTTTCCTTCTCTGTCTCCTGTGTAATAATCATCTGATTCTCTGCATTTCTTGTCTTTTTTATGTTATGTTAAAATTGCTTATAGAGCGCCTAAACTGCCCAGGGGCCTCGTAGCGCTTATACTGCAACGCATAATCGTCACCGTTCATAACCGCATAGGAAATCGTGCTCTAAATAACCAGGTTTTTAGGGCCTTCCTAAAGGGGATCTCTTGAGAACTTAATCCAATATTAAGAGGAAGACTATTCCAGAGTATAGCACCTTGATATGACAACGACCTTCCTCCCCATCTTGCTTTCTTCACTGTTGGGACTGTGACTAACATAGCTGAGGAGGATCTAAGAGGTCTGCCTGGTATGTAGAAAGAGGCCAGTGTTTTGAGCATTTCAGGGCCTTGATTGTATAAAGCTCTATGAATATGGCATAATGCCTTGAATTGAATCCTTTTGGCTACTGGGAGCCAATGTAAGGAGGAGATTCCGGTCCGTATGGATTGTTGCTTGGGTGTTTTTAAAAGCACTTGTGCAGCTGCATTTTGCACCCTCTGTAGTCTCTGTATTACGTAACTTGGTGATCCTACAAACAGAGCATTGCCATAATCAAGGCGCGATCCTATTATTGCCTGAATAACCAATCTTCTGGCTAGAAAAGGCAGGATTGTTAAAACCTTCCTCAAAGTCCTAAGCAGGGCAAAGGAAGTTCCAGCTACTCTGTTGGCGTGTTGCGATATTGAGAGTTGGGGGTCCAACCGTACCTGAGACTTTTTATAAGGTGTTTAGGGGGCGGGAGAGTGGCCACTCCTGTTGTTATAATTGGATTATCTAATTAATTTTTTGTTTGCCCAAAGAACATAACCTCCGTTTTTCCATCGTTGAACTTCAATTTACTTCCCGACAGCCATACAGCAACTGCTTTTAGGCAGGGACCTAATGCTGTCCCCAGATCCAGTTGTGTGTTGGAGAGGGAGACAATAAGTTGAGTATCATCTGCATATGATACTAAGTTCAGACCAAATGACTGAACAATCTCCGCTAATGGCAGCATATAGATATTAAAAAGCAGAGGGCTCTGGGCAGAACCCTGTGGGACTCCACAGCTGCTTATGATACGCTTGGATGTACAAGATCTGTCCAACACCTGGAAGGATCTTCCATGAGCAAATCATAGGATGCAATCTAAGACTACTCCAGAGATTCCAATCCCCCGCATTCTATCTTTAAGAATGTTAAGGTCAACCGTATTGAATGCTGCACTCAGATCTAGGAGGATGATGGCTGTTTCAATTCCTTTATCCATCCTCTTTTTTGCTTCCTCCTTAATAGCGATCAGTGCGGTCGCTGTCCCATGCAATGGCCTAAAACCCATCTGAGTGGGATGTAAGATCTTTCTCTCTTCCAGAAGAGCAGAGAGCTGAGTATGTAGTTTAGCCATTATAGGTATGTGACGGGTCGGACCGGGCCGACCCGCACACTCCCTCGACTGGTGCTGACACTACATGGGTTGACCCGGATTTGCCTCCGAGGTCAACCAATCCTGTAGGCTCGGGACTCTCTCCGCGGGAACCTGAGAGGTCAAAAGGCCAGGTCACGGAGTTGGTAGAGAGGACGGCGGATGGTCGGAGAAGAGTCGAAAAGAAGGCCACAGAGGACCCACCCCGAAGACTCGTGAGGACCCAGGGGTCGAGGAGACCCCTAGGACTATCGGCACCCCTCGAGTGTGGCACAGGAGCGGAGGAAGGAATCACTGCGGTCCCAACCAGGGATGAAGAAAACCGGCCCCGGGAGGCAGAACCTTAGGACCCGCCACGCTTCAGGAGAAGCGTGGCCAAGTCAGGTACGTGGCTGTGGACGGGCAGGATTAGGAAGGACGGGAGGGAGGCTATATTTCAGGGCACGTTCACCAGAGACAGGAGTTAAACATACAGGGGCACGAAAGGATTGGGCACATAGGTGGGAAAACAGGAATGGGGAGCACAGAAAGCACAGAAAGCACCGGAAGATATTACCAATAAGAGAACAGGTTCCAGTTACTGACAGGAAGTAAGGAGAAAGAAACTACAATGACAGGAAAGGAGACTCAAGAGAAAATAGAGAAAAGAGAGAGAAAGAATATATAGGAAAGGAAACAAAGAAAAGCCAGAATCACCCACGACCGGACAAATCTGAGTAAGACAGAAAATATGAGAAGAAAGGAAAGAGAAGAAACAAGGAACAAAGAAAGATTATTTTTTTTTGTTTCGTGGTTTATTTTCTCTGATCTGGTTTCCACCCACCTCTAAAGAATAGGGAATTAAGCCAGAAGAGGAAAGGGAAAAGCAGAGAGGAAGAGAGAGAGAAAGAAAAGAGAAGAAGGGAAAATACTTGCGTAATCACTTACCGTGCCTATTCTTCTGTCCACACATGCTTCCCGAGAGGCCTATGAAGAAAGCAGAAAGAAGACGAGATTAGTCAACCAAGGCTGGAGGAGACGTCTGAGGAACAGAAGCCTAATATCAAAGACTTACTTCACCAGAAAGTGTTCTGTATCTCAAATAAACACTACTTACCTATAGACTCAACTAGTCCTGTGTTCTTGATATCGGCCAGCCTACGACAAGGTAGCAGTGAAATCGGTCGGTAGTTATTCAATAGCTTTGAATCCAGATTAGGTTTTTTTAAGAGAGGCTTAACAATGGCCTGTTTCCATAGGTCTGGCACTACTCCAGAAGATAGTGAAACATTAATAAGACTTGTAATTACCGGACCTAACACTGGTGCTCCCATGAGGAGAATCTGAGGAGGAGCAGGGTCCAAAGGGGAGCCTAATTTAATGGATCCCAGTAATTTTGTTACTCTATCCGTACTAATAGGAGTAACGTTCGATAGAATAATCTCTTCCCTACCCTCCTGATCCCTAGCGGAGTAGTCTCCTTTTGTAGTATTAGAAAAGGATACATAAATATCCTGAATCTTTCCATGAAAAAAATTAGCAAGATCATCAACATGTTGCTGCTAGGAGTCCATAATTTCTGACTCCTCAGAGGGGTGGGTAAGATCTTTTATAGTCTTAAAGATCTCCTTTGAAGAGTTGGCTGCTGCTTCAATTCTTGAAGAGTAATATTTAGCCTGTGCATTTTTGATTTCAGTATGATAGACTCAAATCAAATTCTTTTATTCCTTTTTCATGGAGTCATCTTGCGTTTGCCTCCATTTCCTCTCTTGCTTCATACATTCTCTTTTCTTCTCAAGTAAGCTTGAGGTGAACCACAGAGAAGACATCTTTCGTGGCCGCTTTCTAGAATCAGAGAAGGGTATGAGTTCATCCAGGCTATCACTAATCCATTTATAGTCTCTGCGACTTCTTCAAACCACGGCGGGAGTCACTATAGAAGAAGTAACACCTGAAAGTATCACTGTTGGAACAGTCTCATCTCACGCAGTCACAATATTTGGCCATGCCAAATTGTACAATAGGCTGTGCCATAACAGGCTGTGTCATTTGTAATTGTTCTTTCAATTTGAACAGCATTCAGCTCAACAGGGGCTATAGCCACTGTCAAATTAGATGTTGAACAACCCTCAGTATTTGTAGGAGAGGCCACCTAAAGTGGTGGATGCACAGCCAATACTGAATCCAGACTTTCATCCCCTAATTCACTATTGGTTTTTTATTTCTTTCCATCTTTTTCATCTTCATTTCCCTGTGCTTTATTCTTTTTCAGCTCCTAAGGTTTTTAATTAGTAATTGCTGGGTACAGTCTAGCTCCTTCAGCTGTGTACCTCATTGTGTGGAAATGGGAACTTAGGGGGCATGTCGACTCCCCTCAAATGCATTTATGGGATTGGCTCCCGGTGGTGGCAATGAGATATGGATGTTCTGGAAGTTGCTGAGTGTCCTTTCAATTGGTGTTTCATAGTTATTTAAGCAGAATTCATTCTGACTTTAAGAGAGAGAAGACCTCTCTCTTTCCTGGGTTTTCCTGAGTGTAAGGCTTCATGCCTCCCATGTCTCTCATGTCCTTCAAACTTTTACTGAAGATCAAACCTTGCAGACTCCTTCTATGCTCCCATTTTAGAAAACCTTTATAGTTCCTTTGTCCTAGCTTTGTTTAGATTAGAAAGAGAAAGTTTCCTTATGGAACACCTGATTGTGTCACTCTGTTTCTTCTGCATTGTGGCTTTTATGATTTTGTATCTCATTTCATTACAGCTTAACTAATTGGAACATTTTGTTTGGTCTCCATGCTGCATTGTATTTTTTAAAACTGTTCCTGCTTTGCATATATACTGGTTGAATAAATGTTTTAAAAGAAACTTTATTTGGTGAGATAATGGATTATTGGTCTTGAAAGGAGATTGAAATGTATTCCTGATGCTATCTCCCTCACAACGCTTCATGTTGACTATCAACAACAGTCCATACGACCAGTGGAGAATCTGTTTGATGATTTCACTAAGACAGTGGTTCCCAACCTTTTGACTTCTGTGGACCCCACTTTTTCAGTACTGGAAACCGGACCCCCACTGAATCATTATTAGAATGAGGGGACCCCCCACTTATTCATTACTCAAAGCTAGGGTCCTAATCTGTTAAAATTATTACATTTTCTAAAGAGTCAAGGACTCCATGAGCCGGCTCTGTGGACCCCCAGGGGTCTCCAGACTACAGGTTGGGAATCAGTTCACTAAGATATTGACGTTTAGATATCACAGCTTCATCAACATTGCCCTGTATATAGCATTCTTACTGAGGATTTTAGAGTTCTGATTTTTGATTTATGCAAAAGAGATGGCTCCAATCAGGGAGCACCAAAGTCTGTATAGGGACTACATGCTCCAGGTCTGAGATGTTGGCACACCTGGCTAAATGAGATGGGTTCATAACTGCCAAGTTTTCATTTTCCTTTTGTGTTATATTTTGATATTTTCAGTGTTTTTATGTGTGACATTTCAATTCTTATGTGTGACACGTCACAATCTATTTCTTTCCATAGACACTATGGTTCATAAGTGATATAACACTTAACTAGTTATCATATTCTTTCATCTATAGTATTGTTGTACCTTATACTGTAGCTCATGCTTTCACATCTAACTTTTACTGTGTGTTATCTTTGTATACTCTATTTTACAAACCTTGTATGGCATTTATTTATGCATTTGCTCTTTCTTTATAAAATAAAATGGTTCTTGAATTAAAAGAAATGCCAACTTAGCACTTCAAGTGGTAGAGGTTAGATCAATGCCTAATTGAAACTGTCTCACTGCTGACGTTCCCCATATTTAATTTAAAAGAATACAGACAAATAATGTGAATTTATATTAGCAACAACCCCAGCATATTTGTCAAGTGCCCTGCAGCTTGTTCACTCTGCTCCCACACAGGCTTAGCAGTCAGCACTTACTCAGCCACCAAGCCATCACCCATCATCCCAGAACAGTCATGGTAGTGCAGTGCATAATTTGTAAGAAATAAAAAGTACAGTGTGCCTCCAAATCTGGTGCCTTCCACTGTGCTCAGTGCTAGGCTGCTATTACCCTATTGGTAAGAGGTCCTTCTGTGGGGAGTAGATCATTAATCCTTTGTCGGACATGGCGTCTCTAGTTGGCAGTGGCTTGCACCCTGTCAAAATAGGGACCTTCACTCTAGTCAGGGTAAGAGAGTCACACAGCTAAGATAACCCCTGCTCACCCACCTTGGTAGCTTGTCTCAAGCAGTTAGGCTTATCTCAGAGGCAATGTGTAAAGTATTTGTATATACACACACACACCCCCACACACAGAGTAACACAGTGACAACAGCACGAAAGTACTCCAAGCCAGTTTAGAAAAATAGCCAATATTTATCTCAGTAAATTAAGACCAAAATGACAAAAATCCAACATACATAAACAAAGATATGAATTTTCAAAGATGAAATCTTAGTATAGCACTTAGAAACACAATAGCTCTGTTAGAAATGGGGTTTTTGGTTGGCAGTCAGGTTACCCTCTGTCCAAGCAATAACCCTCACTCTAGTCAGGGTAAGTCACACACAATCCAAAATTAGCCTGTGCCCACCCTCTGGTAGCTTGGCACGAGCAGTCAGGCTTAACTTAGAAGGCAATGTGTAAAGTATTTGTGCAATAAATCATACAATACCACCATATAGCACCACAAAAATACACCACACAGTGTTTAGAAAAGTATATTCACTTTATGCACTTTAGCATTGGTTAGCAGTGGTAAAGTGCGTAGAGTCTAAAAGCCAGCAAAACAGGGTCCAAAAAGTGGAGGGAGGCAGGCAAAACGTTAGGGGTGACCACCCTAAGGCATGTCAGGTCTAACAAGCTCCAACTAGGGCTATCACAGCATCTTGATTGAGTCGGTTCCAACAGTCCAACGCCACTCGCAAGGGAGTGCGAGCCAGACACGGAGTTGCAAGGACCCAAGGTTCAGTACCTTGGAAAACAAGGAAACAAAAACATTGCACAGAGTTGGGGAGGTGAGGCGTCACTGGTGCGGCCTTGGTTCTTTATTGCTACCATGGAGGTGAGGCGTCAGTTCCTTACTGCTAGGCAGGGGAGGGGAGGCATTGGTTCCTTATGGTTGCAGTGGAGGTGATGCGGCATCAGTTGCAAGTCATTGTTTCCTTACAACAAGGTGGGGCTGATGAATCCAGCAGGTCAAGATGCAAAGTATTGACTTTGTGGTTTTGCAATCACTTCAAGGGGCCACATGTGTGGTGGCGAAATCGTGAGTCACGGATGTTGGTGACACTCCACTCGGGACTCACGCTTTTTCTCGGGACTTGATAGGTGCTGCGGCGGCATCAGGCCTGTGTTGCAGGTCGCGGTCGTTGCACTCAGCGGGGACCACGGCTCCTGTGCAGGAAGTGGCGAGGAGTCAGAGAGCATCGCCGGTCCTGAAGTCGCTGTGGAGTCGATGTACTTAGTTTCTTCTTGGTTGTACCAGAGCTCACATCCAAGGGCCCAGGAACTGGATTTGGCACCACTTAGCAAGTCAGGACTCTCAGCAAGAGAACCCAGGTGCTGGCAGGTAAAGTCTTTGATGGCCCTGAGCCTTCTTAACAGGAGACAAGCTCAGCTCAAATCCTTGGAGAACCTTGAAAACCAGGATGTAGAAATCCAAGTCCATTCTTTTTCACTCCAAGGACAGAAGCAGCAAGCAGCAGGCTAGCACAACTAGCAACAGGCAGATTGGCAGTCCCTCTTCTTCTTCCTGGCAGAATGTTCTCAGTCCAGAAGTGTTCTAACTATGGGATGTCAGGGGTCCAGAGCTTATACCCATTTCTGTCTTTGAAGTAGGCAAACTTCAAAGAGAAGTCGACAGGGAGCGCTTGCACTTTAGCACTGGTCAGCAATGGTAAAGTGTCCATAGCCCTAAAGCCAACAAAAACAGGTCCGAAAAATAGGAGGAAGAAGGCAAAAAGTTGGGAAAACCCTGCAAAAAGGGCCAGGCCCAACAGCCTTGCTTTATTTTGCCTTTCTAATGGGGAAATTAAGAATATCTAGATACGAGGGGAAACCGAGGACTGGACAAGGTACTTACACTTGACAAAACGAAAATGAAATTATAGCTGACACTCCTAGATTGCTCAGTGAGTAAGCTGCTTTATGATTGGATGCAGCAGCACTTTTCATTAGTGAAGCCTGTGCACTGTACTGGTTCAGGAGATGCAAAAAATGTGTGCATGCTAGGGAGGTCTCTTAAAACACACAGAATGGTGACCATGTCCTTCGCGCTGCAAGGTACTCCAGTATTTTCTATAGAAACGATGTCTTCACATCCTCTTTCAGTTTAACCAGTAACGCTTGAAGATGTATCATAACTAATGCTATAGAGTGATTAAAAGGTGTGATCCTTTTATTCCACCCCAATGTGTAGCATTAGGAAGAATAAAAAGTGAGCAAAACAAATAGGAACAGAGAACAACATTTATTAACAACAAACACTTTCCTTGCTCAAGTTCAGGCAACACCACCCTTTCAAATGTTTCTGTTTTAATGGAATCAAGCACAACAAATACATACACTTTCCTGAAATAGACACACAATTGTTTGAAAGGTATTTTACCGCTTTATTACTGGAAAGGATGTTCTAACTTTGATCACCAAACCCCACCTTATTAACAAGCTGGTGCTGGCACAGTCTCCTTCTCATCACTGCTTAATGCCTCCTTTCATATTGGAGTTCAGGAACAACCAAGATCTGCTGCTAATCAATGGGCAAGACAGTATTTATGCATGGTTCCACTGTACGATGTGCTGTCAGGAAATTATGCCCACGATCCCTCACTCTAGCATGGGACCTGCAACCTCGCCGATGGACTGCGCACTGGGGATCGAAACAGTGCTTAATTTGAAAAACATATGTCCCAGAGCCTTTGTCATGAGGCCACAGAAAGTTGCACCACCCATTGCCCCTGCTAGCGCAGTCAATGGCATACCAACATAACAACTAACCATCACATGATTACTAGTCTTTCAATTCAGCCTGTTGGAGGCCCCCAGGGTTGTAAGAATGGCTTTGGAGGCAGGTATTAGTTGTTTTTAATGTAGAATGAATTACAATTCAACACTATAAGTAAGCAGTGCATTCCACATTTAGGAATGGGACAATGGTGTGATTGTTTTACTAACCATTGATTACGGCCATGCTTCACAGGTGGGCAGTGTCCCAGTTGGAAAGATCCGTCTAGGCAGAGCGCAGGCAAACACAGACGGGGATGACTTATCATAATTACGCTGAGACAGGTAATGATATAACATATACAATATGTTGCTTAGGGCACAGTTAGAAAAGACTTTACAAAAAAAAAGTATATTAAAACAAGCCAAATTACGATTGGGATTGCCACTCACAGAAGTGTGGATAAAGTTCAGGTCCCCAGGAATAAGTGTTGGAGGGCACCCAAGGGCAACCACCAGCAGAAATTCAGCACTCCTGACGGCCTTAAATGAGCTGCGAAAGTCTATTACACCCCCTGGATCTTCGTTCAAGGACAGAGATGTTTTAAAACATGGGCAAAGTGGACAATTGCCCAGGACACCCACTTTCCAGAGTCCACCCTGGTAAATGAATGGAATAGTCACAAGACTCTCTTTATTCCACTCTTGCTCTCTTTCTCTCTTTCTCCACCTATCTCTGCTCACCTCTGCCTCTCTCTCCCTATTCTTAACTAACCACTCAATATCTTTCGACCTACCTCTCTGTCTGCACATCACGTATCTCTTGCTACAGCATCTCTCTCTTCCTATGTTTCTCACTCGCTTTACCTCTCTATCTCCCTGTAGCTCAGTCTTACCTGCTGCTATGTTTTGTTGTTCTCTCTTGTTTTTCTTTCCCATCTTTCTCTACTTCATCTCTCTACCTCTAAATTGTTTTATCTCGTCTCCCTCGACTTCACAAAACAGCATTACCGCACCTTTCTTTCTCTCTATCCCCTCCTCTTTTAACTTCAACTCTCTCAAACTCACCACTCATGAATGCTTGATTTAGTTGAAAATGATTAATACATTTAAAGTTCTTCTGAACAGGGAGCCCCAAAATGTGTCTTGCCAGGGCCACACAAATCCTTAATATGAGACTGTTCAAAGGTCACAGGAGTTGGTGGGGATCCGAAAATCCAAAGGCTGTGTTTAGCACCAGAATCACTAGTTTTAGAGAGCCAGAAAACCTCACAAGACGCCAGGGTCCACATGAGGCTCAACCTGGTGCTTGCTGTTTATTCATTTAAACGCTCCTCCAAGCCTTCCACATCCGGATGATTCAGTGCCACGTGGTCGTGTTTCTTCCAGAGAGGCCACGCTGACAACTTGTTTTTTACATGGCTGCCCCATGGCGGAAACAACGTGTCCATGAAGTGAAGCTAAAGCAGAGCCGAGCCGGCCACCATAGCAACATTGAGTGAGCACCCGCAGAACAAGCTAACAGGCTATTAAGATGTCAACTGCCTGGCAGACAGCGCGTATTAATCATGTGCCCTGGGCTGAATTTATGACAGCAGAGCGCTTCATTGAGCACTAGTGTTGAGGAATTTCTCTGGAAAACGTGACTAATGTAATTTAGTGCAGTGGTGTGGGCAACAGTACTAAAATTTGTTAGACTAACTCCCAATGCACATACATGCAAACCGACCCGATTTAGACGGGACACTCAGGCTTTTTTAAGCTAAAAATTACTATATTTTACCTGTCCCACCTGAAATTGCCTCTGATTCAGTGCATGTAAATGGGGAAAATGCATTCTCCCTCTTTTTCTCAAAATTTCCATCTTTCCCTATGTTAAATGTTGGTATGTATGAATGCGTAGTATTTGGCAGGGCTGCAGGTTAGCGAGCTAACAGAAGTTATGAACCCTTGGAACCTTACGAGTCCCCAGGATGCTGGGGAAAAGGCCGCAAATTTGGAATGGATACTTTTTGTGGAAATGTTATTAAAGCCTAAACGCAAAGTACCCCTAACATCCAAAAATTGGGTTGGGGGGAACCTCTAGCAGTCAAGAGCTTAACAGAATAGAGTTTTCTTCTCGATAGCGAGCAAATTCATATTCTTCAATGATCTCTGGCACATTTTCTACTATTTCATGCTTGGTACAGTGACCAGACGCCCCGGATTTCCCCAGACAGTCCCGGTTTTTAGAGGACTGTCCCCGTTTCCCGACGCTTCTCTTAATTTTAAATAAATGTCCCGGTTTTTTGGACAAAGGTCAGATCATTAAATAAATGTCCCGGTTTTTGGGACAAAGGTCAGATCATCTAGGGAAGCACAAGTTAAAGACACCTACAAAGTATGAAATCATAAAGTAATAGATAAATATCTGTGACTGTCAGGCAACGCAGGGCAACGTGTTCCCCTGTCTGCTTCCAGCAGAGAGAGGGAGTGGGGAGCAGAGAGTGGGAGCGGGTTGGGGGTGCAGGGTGGGAGGTCAAGCCAATGTGTGTGTGTGTGTGTGTGTGTATATATATATAATAATATGTATGCTAACGCAGATGTCTTATTTAGAAATTACTAATGAAATGTAATAATGAATTTTGTAACAAATAAATAATGTAGAAAAATAATGTGCACGTTTGAAATTGTGACCTTTGAGAATGGCCACTAGTGTTCACGAAAGTACTAATCTATGATTAATATGTATGAAACATTGAAAATGTATTAGATTAATGTACTAATATGTCATATTGAGAGTTATCATCTATGTTCCTGTTTATTAATTGTAGGCCTAAACTTAGCGAGTGTCTAGGCCTAGTTTTGCCAGTCCTCGTGCAGAAGCTGTATTTCTTAGCGTTTGATGAAAACTGCTGACAAAGTGAGTTAGCTGTGAAATGCTCATTGTTTTGATAAAAATGCTTAACTGAAGCTTTCTGTGGGAACCGACGGACAGGAGATGAGGTCTCTTGTAATGTATCAAACCGTGTGTAATGTGCGCTAGATGCACCTTCCCAGGACGCGAACAATGAAGACACTCACTGGAGGAGAAGATGCAACAATTTTGATACCTGACGAGCCAGATGATGAGAACATCATAAGGTGAACTAATCAACGACATGAGAAAGAAGAAATATTAGAATTCATAGATTTGGGGTAGTAAGACTATTGGGTAGAGTAATAACATACAATTAATTGACCAATTGGAAGTTAGGGGATAGTTTGGGTGACTTTGATATAACAACCTGACAGAGGGAAAAGATTGAGACAAGATGCTAGGCAGACCGCTGACTAGAAGAAGAGATTTGAGATTCTGTCATTGGGCTCATACTCTCTGACTGAGAGCCTGATGTGTTGCTGATTGATTGATGACCTGGTGACGAAGACTGATTCTGTTTGCTGATCCATACCGAGGATAGGTAGATATGACAATATGACTGAAATTAATTTTTGTGCCTTTTCTTTCTAGGTACCAAATGCGCTGTCTTAGTTAGTTTTCTTAGTTAGATGTTTTCTAAATTCTTGTTCTAAATTTTATGGGAAGACCGGAGGCTCCTATTATGCATTTAGGTGGTCATTACAACATTGGCGATAAAAGCCGCTTACCGCCGTGCAGAAGACCGCCAATACACCGCCGCGGCTGCGGAATTCCGCCACAGCTATTATGACCCACATCTCTGAATCCGCCAAAAATCAGACACCCACACAAGTCCACCACACCAAAGGTCAGTGATAAACTGGCGAAAACAAAACCTCCACCGTCACGCCAACAGAAACACGCTCATGCTATCACGACCCACGAATCCACGCGGCGGTCTTTCAACCGCGGTATTCCATTGGCGGTACACACCGCTGCGCTCAAAATACACACACATCTCCAAAACACTGCCACATTGGACAATTCGAAATACACACACCTGATACACATACAAACACCACTCCCACACAATCAATACTATATAAAACACACACCCACATCACCCACAAACCCCTACGACCACAATTACAGAGAGAAGGCCAGAGAGACAGCACAGCATAGACAATTCCCCCACACAGGGGCACACAACACCATCACCCACATAACATCCACGCATAAAACACCACACACCACTACACATCACCACACTCATCACCACATACACCACCCCACACATCACCTACACCACCCCATGGCACGGCAAAGACACCCCAGGTTCTCAGAGGAGAAGTTCAGGGTCATGGTGGAGGAAATCGTACAGGTAGAGCCACAGCTATTTGGATCACAGGTGCAGCACACCTCCATAGCTAGGAAGATGGAGCTATGGCGAAGAATAGTTGACAGGGTCAACGCAGTGGGACAGCACCCAAGAAATCGGGAGGACATCAGGAAGAGGTGGAACGACCTACGGGGGAAGGTGCGTTCCGTGGTCTCCAGGCACAACATCGCAGTACAGCGGACTGGGGGCAGACCCTCACCTCCTCCCCCACAACTAACAACATGGGAGGAGCAGGTCTTGACCATTATGCATCCTGAGGGCCTCAGAGGAGTCAGTGGAGGAATGGACCCTGGTAAGTCAAATCTTAACTATCATATCCCCCACCCTACCTGCATGCTATCACAGACCCCCACCCTCACCCCCTCCCCTATCACTCCAACTCTTCACTAATGTACTAATAACACAAACCACCCATCCCAACACCAAGCCCTGCATGACACAACAAAGCATGGACACCCCTCACTAAAGCATGCCCACTGCACATACCCATAACACCCCCCAACCATCATCACACAAGCCCCCACACAGGAATGCTAGCACTGGGGTACACGGTCACCCACCCATTGCACACCATGACACACACAGATGCAATAATCATGCTTTTACACCCCTGCAGGACCACTACCCAACGTCACCAGACAGGAGGGTCCAGACATCTCCACCCCACCCACAGAAGAGGCCCACAGTGATGACAGCAGCTCTGTCCAACTGGATCCAGATGACCAGCCCGGACCATCGTGGGCCTCGGGACAGTCGGTTCCCCACACCCAGTCACAGGCCACCACAGACCTTCCACCCTCTGGTAACACCAACACAGCACCCACCCAGCGGGCCCATACCTCCGTCCCCAGGACACGTCAATCAGATGTGTGTCCACCACTACAGGGAACCCAGGATAACCCACCACCCCAACAACAACAGGGACCTGGGGGCAGTGGTAGTGGGCACACGGTCCAGGGGACGGAGGCCCAGGAACACAGGGGAACTGGGAGGGCTGCCGTGCAACAGGGGGCGGACAGGCCTAGGGAACCCACTCTCCACGAGGCCCTCTCCTCCATCATGGGAGCATACCACCACTACCAGGAGACGATGGCAACGGTCCTGGCCAAGTTCCAGGAGACCCAGTGCCTGCAGGAGGAACAGTATTTGGGCTTCAGGGAGGAACTTAGAACCATCAGCACCGCCCTGGGCACCATTGTAGGGGTGCTGAAGGAGATACTGAACACCAGGAGGGACACCGTGGCACTCCAAGGGGCCCCTGACACTAGCATGGACGAAGAACTGCCCACCACCTCCGCCGGCGCTAGTGGACAGGACGCCCCGCCACAGGACCACCACACCAGCACCCCACCCCCTGCAGACGGAGAACCACCCCGCAAGCGGTCCCTGAGATCCAGGAACAGGACAGAGCACGATGGCAAAACCCCAGCCAAGAAATGAGACCACCCTGATTGTCAACCCACTCTCCCACTTTGTAACCCTGTCCATATTGGAACTGCCCCAGCTCCACTTCCTATGCCCATATGGGCAATGCACCTGTGAGACTAAGAGACTGGACTCTGCCATGGACATTCCTCCACCATCACCCCTCACCATTTTACCACCCCCCTCCAATATTTAGCACTTCAATAAACACCCTTGAAGCACAAAACAATCTGGAGTCAGTCTGTGATTTCGAAAATGTGTATTAGCAATGACAGTGACAAAATCCGTTCTCATATGTAATGGCAACATACCTATGTCACACATCTCAAGTCCATGAGGAATGTAAGCAGATGACACACGTTGGTAACCACACCTGTGAAACCGTAATGGAAATGTACAACTCAGTTACCATATACTGGTTGAAATCGACAGACAGGATAGAGGTAGAAGTGTGAAAGTACTTGTAGTAGGCAGGAATGTGTTCTCATCTCTGTCTCACTGGAAATATTGCTGGATAACTGAGTCCCTGTTGTCAATGTCTTCTTCCTCTGCTTCCTCCTCATCACTGTCCACAGGCTCCACAGCTGCCACAACACCGCCATCTGGACCATCCTCCTGCAGAAAAGGCACCTGGCATCGCAAAGCCAGATTGTGAAGCATACAGAAGGCGATGATGATCTGGCACACCTTCCTTGGTGAGTAGAATAGGGAACCACCTGTCATATGGAGTCACCTGAACCTGGCCTTCAGGAGGCCGAAGGTGCGTTCTATCACCCTCCTAGTCCGCCCATGGGCCTCATTGTAGCGTTCCTCTGCCCTGGTCCTGGGATGCCTCACTGGGGTCAGTAGCCATGACAGGTTGGGGTAACCAGAGTCCCCTAATAGCCACACCCGGTGCCTCTGGAGTTGACCCATCACATAAGGGATGCTGCTATTCCGCAGGATGTAAGCGTCATGCACAGAGCCAGGGAACATAGACTTTACCTGGGAGATGTACTGGTCTGCCAAACATACCATCTGTACATTCATGGAATGATAACTCTTCCGGTTCCTGTACACCTGTTCACTCCTGTGGGGGGGGGGAACCAGAGCTACATGGGTCCCATCAATGCCACCTATGATGTTGGGGATATGTCCCAGGGCATAGAAGTCACCTTTCACTGTAGCCAAATCCTCCACCTGAGGGAAAACGATGTGGCTCTGCATATGTTTCAGCAGGGCAGATAACACTCTGGACAACACGTTGGAAAACATAGGCTGGGACATCCCTGATGCCATGGCCACTGTTGTTTGAAATGAGCCACTTGCAAGGAAATGGAGCACTGATAGCACCTGCACTTGAGGGGGGATCCCTGTGGGATGGCGGATTGCTGACATCAGGTCAGGCTCCAACTGGGTACACAGTTCCTGGATTGTGGCACAGTCAAACCTGTAGGTGATGATTAAATATCGCTCCTCCATTGTCAACAGGTCCACCGGCGGGCGGTACACCAGAGGCTTCCGCCGTCTCCTCACATGTCCCAGCGGACGGTGCCTAGGAAGGACAACAGTGACCACAGAGTCAAACAACTCAGAGGTATGTACCCACATTCTACACAGAACACGAAACATAATCCAAAAAGTTGTCTGTATGTGTGTTGAGTCTAGGCCTAGGTATGTGTGACACAGTTGAAAATTAAGCCATGTGGGCCCCTGAAATGGCGGCTGCCTGACCTCTAAACTGGGACAATGGGATGTGAGGTAACTGCGCTGGCGTGTACACCATCGCGGTAGGCGGTCGAAGACCGCGGCGCAATGCTGCATTGGTTAACATTGGACCCTATGGGTCCCAGGAGCCAATGACGAAGTGCGCCGGCGGTGATGATACGCACCGCCGCGGACGTCACCGCCACGGACGTGACCGCCATTTTCTAACTGTTCAATCACTCGATACTTGATCTTCGACAGGAGAGGACCTACACTGCAAGTGCTGCTATCACCTCGGTCTAAAAGAGACAATGGCTCATGCATCTGGGGAAAGGGCCCCTGCCTTCACTGCACAGGAGTTGGAGAAGCTCGTGGACGGGATCCTCCCCCAGTACACGTTACTCTACGGTCTTCCAGACCAACACGTAAGTACACAGGGAGCGAGTTGTATGGGCTATGCCTGTGTGGAGAGGGCTGGTTGTAAGAATGAGGGGGGCACAGTTCTGCGTACATGAAGGACTGTGAATGCATGTGCCATATGGCAAGGGTAGGGATGTGGGCCACTCACTTTGATGGTGCAGTTGGTAATGACTTCTCTTCTTCCCCTGTACATGTCATGTAGGTCAGCGCCCACCAGAAGAAGGATATTTGGCGTGCCATCGCCAAGGATGTTCGGACCCTGGGGGTCCACCACAGACGGAGCACCCACTGCCGGAAAAGATGGGAGGACATTCGCCGCTGGAGCAACAAGACGGCGGAGGCTCAGCTGGGGATGGCCTCCCAACGTGGGAGGGGTGCCCGTCGCACCATGACCCCCCTGATGTTCCGGATCCTGGCGGTGGCCTACCCTGAGTTGGATGGGCGCTTGAGGGCATCACAGCAGACACAAGGGGGTGAGTACAACATCATTCTGCGGACTTTGCGTGCAGTGAAGGAGTCTGGGTGGGGGAGGAGGGCTGTGGGTTCCCCTAGGCCAGGGCGAGTTCCGCCAAGTACAGCTGTACATGCCCCTGTGTCATCTATGTGTGCTGATGTCCACCATAGCCATGTAGGCCTTATCGCAGGAACTGCATCTGTAGAGCCCAACAGCGCGGCGTAGTGCAGGGGGCTGCTGTGTCTGTATTGTCCGCCAACGGTAGCGGTAAGCCATGCACTCAGCCTGTCTTTCTTCGGTCCCCCCACCCCCTTTTTGTGGTCTCCCTGTTCTTGTGTGCATCAGCATCATCAGGCGGAGGCACAGTGGCACCAGAGCTCGAGGGAGCTGCATCCCACATGGCCATGAAGGGCCACACCATGGACTCGGAATACACCAGTGGGACGGAGGGCGACGGGAGCTTCACAGCGGGCACAGGATCAGCAACCAGCGACACGGACTCGTCCTCCGATGGGAGCTCCCTTGTGGTGGTGGCAAAATCTGTGCCCCCCACTTCTACAGGTACAGCCACCACCCCCCTTACCAGCACCGCCCTCCCAGCAGCCCCTCAGCATTCGCCCCGTGCCCGCTCACCCAGGAGGTTGGGCATCACCTTCGCCCCAGGCAACTCAGCCCCTGCCCCTGTCACCTCTGCTGCCCTCAGTGAGGAGGCCATTGACCTCCTCAGGTCACTCACTGTTGGGCAGTCTTCCATTTTGAATGCCATCGTTCATTCTGGTCAGGCTGCCCTTCATCGAACCCTGCAAACTCTGGCCTCAGCACTGATGGCAGCCATTGTCCCTGTCTCTAGCCTCCCCCCTCCAAGTTCCTCCACCCAGACCCAATCCCATGTACCCCAGCCTATCCCAAGCACACCATAAGACCAGCATGCACACACGTCATCACACAAGGGAAGCTCAGGCAAACATAAGCAGCACACATCCCACAGGCACTCATGCAAGCATCACACACATACAGACACAGCAACATCCATTGCCTCCACTGTGTCCCCCTCCTCGTCGTCTCCCTCCTCCCTCCCAGTGTCGTCTACACTCTACTACAGCCAATAGGTCCCACACCAGCACAGCCACCACCACACCCCGCTCACCTGCACTCACCACCCCCACTACCATTTACACGTCCCCTGTGTCCTCTCCCAGTGTGTCTGTGACGCCCCCTCCCAAAGTACACAAACACAGGCACACACCCACCCAACATACATCCACCTCACGACAGCCTCCAGCGCATGCACCTGCACCCAAAGTCACAAAAGTTACACCTCCTAAAACCACCTCCTCTTCCTCCACTCCCAGACCCCCTCCAGCTACCCATCCCAGTGTTCCTAAGAAACTTTTCCTGACCAAGCTTGACCTCTTTCCCACCCCCCCCTCCAATTCATAGGTCCCGTACTAGCACCTCAGCCAAAACATCTCCTGTACCAGTGGTGCCTGTTAGAGGAATGTGGAGTGCCCCGGGCACCAGGGCAGCCAGTGTGACACGGAGCCACAGCACAGCCAGTCCCCCCCCCTGTGAAGCACCAGAAGTTGGACAGTGCCTGGCGGGAGTGGGGGAAGGCTCCAGCCAGCAAATCCGCTCACAAGGGTCCCGGAGGGAGTGTTCACTCAGTTGTGACTCCGCTGAAGGTGAGGAAGGGGCAGAAGAAATCGCCAAAGTCTGGGAAGAGCAGCACGGCGGAGAACACCGCCATCATCCCCGCTGCCCAGGAGCCCACCGCCAGCTCCATCGTCACTGGCCAAGAGGCCACCGCCAGAGTCAGTGCCCAGGAGGGCAGCCCCATCGTCACTGGCCAGGAGGCCACCGCCAGAGTCAGTGCCCAGGAGGGCAGCCCCATCGTCACTGGCCAGGAGTTCACCACCAGAGTCAGTGCCCAGGCGGGCAGCCCCATCGTCACTGGCCAAGAGGCCACCGCCAGAGTCAGTGCCCAGGAGGCCACCGCCAGCCACAGCCCAGCTGCCCAGGAGGGCCCCGGCAGCCACAGCCCAGCTGCCCAATGAAGGACCGCCAGCCCCAGCCCAGCTGGGCAATGAAGGACCGCCATGGCAAGCACCGCTGAACAGGTCAGAAACTGCAAAGTCAAGCACCGCTGAACAGGGCAAGCACCGCTGACCAGGGCAAGCACCGCTGAACAGGTCAGAAACTGAAAAGTCAAGCACCGCTGAACAGGGCAAGCACTGCTGAACAGGGCAAAGACCGCCATGGCAAGCACCGCTGAACAGGTCAGAAACTGCAAAGTCAAGCACCGCTGAACAGGGCAAGCACCCTGAAGAGGGCAAAGACCGCCATGGCAAGCACCGCTGAACAGGTCAGAAACTGCAAACTGCAAAGTCAAGCACCGCTGAACAGGGCAAACAACGCTGAACAGGGCAAAGGCCGCCATGGCAAGCACCGCTGAACAGGTCAGAAACTGCAAAGTCAAGCACCGCTGAACAGGGCAAGCACCGCTGAACAGGGCAAAGACTGCCAACTCAAGCACCGCTAGCCCATGAGCGGCAGGGGCAGTGACGGTACTGGGACCGTCACGGGGAGAGTGATGCCCTCTGGGCACCAGTCCCCCTCCAGAACCAGTGGAGACATGCATCCACTCCGTCTGTCCTTGCCAGGATGAAGCACTCTGGGCACCAGTCCCCCTCCAGAACCAGTGGAGACATGCATCCACTCCTTCTGTCCTTGCCAGGATGAAGCACTCTGGGCACCAGTCCCCCTCCAGAACCAGTGGAGACATGCATCCACTCCGTCTGTCCTTCACAGGATGAAGCACTCTGGGCACCAGTCCCCCTCCAGAACCAGTGGAGACTGTTATCCACTTGAGAGACTGTGGCTTTGCACTCCCTAGGATTGAACAGAGGGCAAACCACCCACTGTAGAGACTTGAGGAACTGTGGCTTTGAACTCCCCAGGATTGAACAGTGGGCAAACCACCCACTGTAGAAACTTGAGAGACTGTGGCTTTGCACTCCCCAGGATACATCAATGGGCATGGAGGCCCCTCGTGGATCTGGCGTGGTGCACTCATCCGGCTGAGGTGCCCCCCCTTCCCTTCCCCCTGAGGTGCCTGTTGTATTTCTATCTGATGCCCCGGCAGTGTTCTCTCCGCTTTGATCGGTATCTGATGTGGGCCTCGCCCATGCATTTTGGGCCCAGTGGTCCACGGACAATGAATGGTGCATTACCTGCACTACTAATCGTGATGTATATTTTGACGACTGTGTATATATATCTGTATATATTTGGTTACTGCATTTTGATATATTACAATGGTTGAACTCATTTCCTTTTGTCTTTGCATTCTTCTGGGGGTTTGGGGGTTGTTACTATAATGTTTGGATATGCATTGGTGTGTGTGTTGTAGTGGGTGAGGGTCGGGGTGGGGGTGTTGCGTGTGTGTGTCCCTGACTTTTGCCTCCCCCTCCCCCATGTCGTAAGCGCAGTACTCACCGTTGTCTTTGGCGCCGGCGATGATGATGGTCGTATAGGAGCAGGAAGACTATCGCAGGGAGTATTTGGAGTTCTGGTTCCATGGTGTCCTCCTTCCTCGTGGAGTGTGTAGAGGTGAGCGTTTTCCCTTTGAAATGGCTGTTTCCGCCGTGTTTTTATCCACGGTGAATCCGCCCCGGAAAAGGTGTCGGATTGGTAGGTTGTGGTACATTGTCTTCCGCCTGTCTGTTGGCGGTGACCGCCAAGCTGTTTGTCTGTACCGCCGTGGCAGTCGGAGTGTTAAAGTGGCTGTTTTTGTTGGCGGTTTCCGCCACAGTCATAATTCCAATTTTTTTACCACCGGCCTGTTTGTGGTCTTACCGCCGCTTTAACACCGTCCACTAGGGTTGTAATGACCCCCTTAGTCATTTCTTTATTTTTAACAGCAGCTGCAGTCAAGAACAAAACTATGGATCCCATAATGCTAAAGGAAGTAGCCAATGAGGATCAAAAGGTAGTTTAAAGTAATGGACCAATCACTAACAATGCATACTAATAATACCTATCTTGACTGGGAACAACCCTCTTTTCTAGCTGCTCGCAGTCTAGTTAAGTACAACTTCTCCTTATATTCATTGACTTCTTTATACATGTTTTGCGTTTTACATATGTGTGTTAGTTGAAGGTTATCTAATTTGCGCTTTATATGCCTTTGTATTAGTTTTCTGTTTCAGAGTCGGCTTGTAGGCGCATGTTATTTTCTTCATACGCGGCGCGCGCCGCTTGCTGGCGTTGTCGCTAGTTTGTTCTCCTCAGCGCACACCGTTATCTCGGTCGCCCGCTGAGGAGAATTCCATTACCACCTGACACACTTCGCTGAGCGCGTCCTCCCTAGAGCAGTTTCGACTGTTTCTGCGGCTTGTGGTTTTCATGGGGGTGCCTTCCGACACGCCTCATTAGAGGCAGCTGCTCCCAGTTCCCAGCGCGTCTACTGACACGCTTCAGTGACATTATTTACTCACCGCTTGGCTGGTCTTATTTCCTTTCCTCTACCTCTTGCCAGCGTGTTCTGTGGAGGTTCCGGTTTTCTTTTTTTCTGGCAGCTTGTTTGATCCGCCCAGGGGCAGGGCTCTCTCCTCATTCTCACTTAGGTGAGAATTTTTAACCCTTTCTTCAGGCAATTGATTGTATTCCCTTTTGGTCATTTTTTCTAGCACCATGGACAGCTCTAACCACCCAATGTTGACTCAGGAGGAGGAGGAAGACGTCCTCAAAGAGAATCTGAATGACTTTATTCAGTCCACAGTGGAACAGGCTATGGCAGTTTCGTGGCAGAAATTATCAAAGAATTTAGAAAATTCTGTAGTTAATCTGGTGTCAAAAACCATGCTGGCCCAATCTGCGGGGGAAGGCAGAAAGCATCACAATCCATCTAAGAACACTAAAGCGACGCTATTGGTGAGTGACAAAAGTTCACATGTGGCAGAGGACATGGTTCCTCAAAGGCCTCCGATAAAGGAGGGGTTATTGAATAAAACGTCTACAAAATGCATGGTTAAATCCAAACACATTTCTTCACCAGTTTCTATATCAAAAAGTATGGACACCGATGACGAAGTGCAAGACCCTAACTCGGATTCGGATACTTCCAACAGGGACGTTGGAGATGTCATCTCCCTTCCTCCTCTCAAAAAAGCTAAAGTTGGGTCCCAAGACTTTGCGGGTTCTTGCACAATACTTGATGCTGAAGGGGTGCCTATGTTCGATCCGGCTAACATCCAGCATCCTAATTCGACGGAGTGGTTCCCTATGGACCATGTGGCAGAGTATGTGACAGCCAGGTTGCGTACCCCCTTAGATAAACAGGTGCGAGTGAAGCTCAGATCTGAATGTCCTCCTCCCTCCCATTCCTCTAAGATTACTGGAACTCTGTCTATTGACACCTCCCTTATTACCTTTTTTACTAAATATGGCAAGGACCCACGGAAGGGGGTTGATAAAGCTTGGTCTTCTTGCCAAGATAAACTGTTAGACATTGTGGGACCCCTAACCCGTATATTTGACTTGGCAGAAACTGCTCGCTTGGAAAAAGCTTCGGTTGACCCAGCTGAACTCTCCTTGTGGGCCCAACGGGCCATTTGCTTACTAGGAAATGCCAACTCCTCCATCATGCACAAGCATAGGAAGGGCCTCCTTCTCAAACTAGATCCAAAGCTGGTCAACCTGGCAGGTACAGACCCCGGGGTCAAAGCAGAGGGTATGCTTTTTGGTGACTCTTTTATTAAGGAGCTGAGTAAATATGTGGCAACTTTTTCGTCCCTCGACAAAGCGCAGCAATCTTCAAAAAATATGTTTTCAGCACGTGTTTTTGCCAGGGCCGGCAGAGGCAGGAACCGCTTTGCCAGCCGTACCTATGCCAATCAAGGTTCCTGTGGCTACTACTGCAACACAACAACACAAGACTACAGGCCACAATTCTACCCCCAAAGGAGCAGGGGCTTCAGGAACAAGGGGAACCGGAACCCCAGGTTCTCTTCACAAGCCGGTAAGTCAAACTATTGTTTCACCTATTCTAGGGGGTCGTATTTCAACATGCCTGTCAAAATGGAAAGAACTCACATCAGATCCTTGGGTTCTAAATACCATTCAGGGATATGTTATAGAACTATTTTCAGAGCCTTTTCAAAAAATGTTCCTCCTTCCCCTCATTTCTCTCTCCAAATGATGAACCTAATATCCTCAGAAATTCAAGCTCTTCTACAAAAACAAGTGATAATCCCTTGTTCTCTGGACCCTTCAGGATTTCTCATATCAGTTTTTCTGGTGCAGAAAAAGAACATGAAGATGCGGCTGGTTATCAACCTAAGACAATTCAATCAGTTTGTTCTTTATCGGCACTTCAAGATGGAAACCATCCTACATCTCAGGGATACCTTACTCCAAGGAGATTGGATGGTAAGGTTAGACCTACAAGACGCATACCTCACCGTACCTATACACCCGGACTCCCAAAAATTCCTTCAATTCCAATGGGCCGGTCAGACTTTCCGTTTTACTTCTCTTCCTTTCGGTCTGTCTTCCGCCCGTGGTGTTTCACAAAGCTAATGAGACCTGTAGCAGCCTTTCTCAGGGCTCGAGGCATCAGATTAATTATCTACCTGGACGATATTCTAATCATGTATCAAAATCGCACCTCTCTTCTTTCTCAGGTGCACTTTACTTGCACGCTTCTTTCAGATCTAGGCTTTATCATAAACTACAAAAAATCTTCCTTAGAGCCGATCCAAAAGATCGAGTTTCTAGGTTTCCTGGTAGATTCAGTTTCAGCTTCTCTTCTTCTTCCTTCTTCAAAGATAAAAACTATCAAGTCGGAAATTCTCCTCATTCTACACAATTCTCGACTTTCCCTCCGATCCCTTGCGAGAGTCGTAGGACTCCTCTCTTCTTCAATTCAAGCTATTTTCCCAAGTCCTCTCCACTCCCGTGCTTTGCAGAGACTAAAAATCCGCCATCTCCAAAGAGGGCTAGCTTATTCCGATTCCATAGCGCTAGACCAGGACTCTCGAGCGGAACTTCAATGGTGGACAGACCATTTAGACGCCTGGAACGGCAGGACTATCTGCGCATCAGCCCCAGATTTTGTATTAGAATCAGATGCAAGTCTTCTGGGTTGGGGGGCCCGTTGTGGTACAATCTCGACTGGAGGCTCATGGTCTCGAGAGGAATCAAAACTGCATATAAACTGTTTAGAGGGGCGTGTCCAAGATGGCGGAGCGCTAAGACGTGCCCGCCAGCGCTCCACCGCCTCGACCCAGCAAAGTGCCTTGCGGCCCCTCTGGGGGAAGCCTGGAGGCTCCCCCCGCATCGTGAGGCTCTCCCGTGGGTTTCTTGCCGCTCGGCGGTGGCCGGGTCCGGGCTGCGCCGCTCCCGCGGGGAGAGCGGAGTTCGGCCCGAGAGTCGGGGCGGCGCGAGAGGTGGCCTGGGCCCCGGGATGGGCCCTACTCCGGCGGCCCTTCTGAGCGTGGCGCTGAGGGATCGGGGGCCTGGGGGCTCACTCTGGGCCCCAGAGCAGCTGGATTGCGCTGCGGGCCCCGGCCCCGAGAGGCTTGAGCGTCCTGAGGGAGAGGGGCTCTCCCTCATGTGCCGTCAGATCGGGGCGGCGGACAAGGCCTCCTCACTCTGGCGCCTTGGAGTGGGGCCTTGTGAAGTGCGAGGCCCCAATAGAAGGTAGGGGCCCAGTTGCCTGGCCCCCGGGCTGCTTAATTCCAACATTTAAACTTTTAATAAGTGTGGTCCTGCATACCCGTGGGAAAAGGCACCAGAAGCGGATCGCTGCAGGTGGTGGCTGCTGAGGGTTGGATCCAGGCGCGGCCTCAAGCAAGGTGGCATATACTGATCGGCCTCAGATGGAGACCCTAGTGGCCCTGCAGGATTTAACCGGCGAGGCGCGACCAGGCCGGTGCGCCATGGCGACATCAAACTCCAAACGTGAGCATAGGAGAGTTGGGTGGAGACAGATCCAGAGGAGAGTTCTCCTGTTACGAAGGGCTTTCTGACCTCCCTGTTTGAGTCGCTCCGAGGCAATATCCAAGAGCTGCGTAGGGACATCTCACAGGAGGTGAAGGAGTTACGAGGAGAGGCTACCTCCTTGGGTGAACGTGTATCGCAGCTAGAGGATAGTGAGATCCCTCGCGTTGAAGAGGTGGCAGGCCTGCAACAGGAGGTAGTCCGCCTCCGAGAGCAGCAGGACCTCCTCCAGATGACGGTCGAGGATTTGGAAAATCGCTCGAGGCGACAAAATATTCGCATTAGAGGGGCTCCGGTTGGTGCTGAAAAGGAGGACATTGGGGGCTACGTGGTGGACCTGTATCGCTCTCTGCTTGGCCCGGATGAGACACGGGAGGTGGTCCTGGATCGGGTTCATCGAGTTGGGCGTGCCGGGGGCCCTGGAGACTGCCCTCCAGACATCTTAGCTTGTCTCCATAATTTTGTTCTTAAAGAAAAGATTCTACAGCGGGCCCGCAACCTTCAGCATGTACTCTTTCGAGGGCATGAACTCCAACTATTCCATGACCTATCTGTGCGGACCTTGCAGAGGCGGAGAGAATTTAGACCGATCACGGATCACTTGAGAGCACACAATGGCCCTCATTCTGACCCTGGCGGTCGGCGGAGAGACGGCGGTCGGACCGCGAACAGACCGGCGGTATTAAAAATGGCATTCTGACCGCGGCGGTCCCCGCCGCGACCGACCGCTACTTCTCCACTCCGACCGCCGCGGCGGTCATGACCGCGGGGCTGGAGTTTGCGCACTCCGGCCCGGCGGTCGTCCCAAGACCGCCAAGGGTATTATGACCCTGCCTACCGCCGCGGTTTCTTGCGGGCGGGAACCGCCGTGCGAACCATGGCGGTAAGCACTATCGGGGCCAGGGAATTCCTTCCCTGGCACTGATAGGGGTCTCCCCCACCCCCCACTACCCACCCGAGTCCTCCCCCCACACCCTCCACCCCCCTGCCACCCCCCAGAGGTGGTACGAACCCCCTCCCCACCCCCACCCCGACATGCACATACATGTACCGCGACATGCACACACCCCCAACATGCACATATACACACCCCCTACACACACATACACAACGGGGACACATACCCGCACACATACATGCCGACATGCGCACCTGCCGAACAGCACACATTACCCATAGACACAGCAGCACCCCCCGCCCGCATACACGCACTCACACACCCCCTCTACACACTCACACGCACACCCCCATGCACGCCCACATCACACAACACCCCCCCACCCCCTCCCCTCACGGACGATCAACTTACCTTGTGCGTTGGTCCTCCGGGAGGCGACGGGAGCCATAGGGACGTGACCGCCAACAGAAGACCGCCAACAGAAGACCGCCACACAGAAATGTGGGTCGTAATTCTGTGGGCGGTGTTCTGCTGGCGTGGCGGTGGAGGTTGATCAGTCTCCACTTTCCCGCCGACCGCCAGTGTGGCTGCTGGCGGTTTTCCGGCGGAACGCTTGTTAGAATTAATTTTGAATTGCTTCGTTTCTTTTACACGTGTAAGTTTGAGCTTTTGTTGTCTCTGAACGCACTGTCTATCACATATGTTATCTTATGTATATTTGTTTAGGTAAAATAAGCCTGGTTCCACGCCATGGGCTTGCAGCTGGTTTCTTTCCCTAACTGGGGCACTGTATTCATTATAATTGTGTGTTCAAATAACTAACTGACCTCGGCTGTGGTATTTTGGGGAGGGAAAGGCTGATATCTATACCTTTGAACAACGTAATCCTTTGAAGGGTCTCAAGAATGTGGGGAGTCAGGCAGCTGCAGAAGGGAGGCAAGGACAAGGCTGGGAATGGAACAAGTGTGTGGATACTGATTAACTCCTTAAAAATATCTGTATGATGTATATCATTAGTTACACATTTTATGTATCCTTTGATGTATGAGTATAAATATCACTGTTAAACGCTTTATAGCAGCACACTTTACTTCGGGCCTGGGATGCCAGTGGTAAACCTGTCCTCTTTGCTGCAGCAAAAATAAACAGACCTTTGGTCATTGATTTTTCACTCCGGCTCTCCGTGTCAAAAACTCCTTTGTAAATGCATTTGTAAGTATCTGCAAATATGTGCATTTGACAATTTGGCGCCCGAACAGGGACCTTCCAGTGGATATCTTCAGTAGCTCTGTCACGAGACGTGCTGCCAGTGGGGGGACGCCGTTCCGGAGGTGTAGATTCCAGGGGCCCCTGCACAAAGACTTAGTTTCTGAAGCAGCTGCATCTTATCCACCGGGCAGGTTTCCCCCCGTTTTCTCATGATGTCCCAGCGAAGTCCCTGAAACATCGGTGTTTATCTTGACGGATTAGTCTGACACGGGCGGCCGGAGAGAAATCCAGGAAAAAGCAGATAGTCAGGTAAGACTGTTCCTCGCTGGCTATTTGTCTGCTTTAACTTGCATTTGAGAGAATAATTGTTTTTGGATAACTTATCATTTTTGGGAATGATTAGTTCTTGGTAAATTTGCATCTGTACAAGGTACCATTTGACAATTTGTATTACATGTGTTTTTCTTGTTTGAGTAATTTGCCCAGGCCTGGAGCAATTTGTAAGTTGGTAAATATTTGAAAAGGTTTTCTTTGGTGCACATTTGAAAAAGGGTTTTTTTTTTCGGTGCAGGTTGCATTTTGAAATTTGGTGCGTGTTGCATTTTGAACAAATTAAAAGGTTAGATATGGGAAATAAGAAATGTTGGCAAGGGTTATGTCTTTGTTTTCGCCGAAATCATGTGCCACGTTTAGATAAAAAGCAACCCATTCCAAAAGAGGGAACACCAGGGTGGGACATGTTAAAGGATTATGGTTTAGAGAATAATTTGTATAATAGTATATGGCGCAAATATACTAGACATTGTCCTGACCTCCAGTGGCCGGAGGATGGGTCTTTTGATTTAAAGAAACTAACCTACCTACAGGAATGTTTGTTTCATAAAAAGGCTAGACAACATATGTTTGAAGTATACAGAAAATGGGAAATTGAGGCCACCAAAAGAAAAACGAAGTCAGATAAACTGTTAGAGAAGGAGAACCGGAGAACCATCATGCAGAAAGCCGCCCTGTACCACCATTCCCAAACCCAGAAAAGAATTGAGTCTGAAGATAGAGTCCATAGGGCCCAGGTGGAGGGAAGTTATGTATCAAAGCCAACAGAACCCAAACATGCATTAGAGGAAGATGAGGTAATGCTACAGCTATTAGATAATAGCCCTACTGCACCTCCACCTTACACACCCCCTGCAGTAGCCCAACCTATCATGGGGGCACAGCAACAGCAGCAAGGGCAAGGGCACAATTTGGGAAATCCAGGTGCACCACTACAGCAGCATGTGCCACAGCCACCACAGCCTCTAGCTCAAGCCACCCAAATAGCCCAAGTCCTAATCCCTCCGCCACCTGCCCCACCACTACCAGCCAACACTGCAAGATTACCAATAATGTCCCCTGCCCCTAATACCCCAAATGGACAACGCCGACGGTGCACAGCCACTCACTCACTTTCACCCATATGGAGCACACCTATGAAGTCGATTTCGCCCCCTGGTACCCGCTCCACTATTGGGGATTGGGAAAAACGGGTTATCAAGGATCAGTCAGATAACTGGATGTCACATCTTATTTACACCCACACCGATATTATGGACACAATACAACAGATGTCACATTTTGGACAGCAATTAGCACTGTTGTATATGATTGAAAAATTGGAGAGGGATTGGAAGTCTTGCATTACAGATTCTACCCCTCTCCCTTATGAACAAGAATTAAACCAATTATGGCGGGACAGTAGGGCTTGTATTCTTGATAGTAGCAGCATAAATGAGGGAGTACGCATTTGTGTCATAGCCAGGGAAGATGTTCTAAATAGATATGACAAGGGGTACCCAATGAGGGAAGTGCACCCTGATATGCCCACTGCAGCTGCAGTCGCAGCAGCAGCTGCCGCCGGACAACCAGCTCCCGTGCCGGTGGCCCAATTTGTTCATATACCATGGAAAAGGGAGGAGGTAATGGCTATAAAGAAAGACTTGCCAGACCCTCGAAAGAATCCAGCTGGATTCTATCGGGACCTTAGAACTGCCATTTCCACCACAACCATGACTCTCAAAGACATTGACTATTTTTTTGGTGTTTTATTGGGTCCTGAAGTTTGGCATAAAATTAGAAGAGTAGATGATGCACCTACTTTGGGAAATACATGGGGGGGTTTAGAAGCACATGAAGCACAAAGGGCACCAGGAACCCTGCCGCATCAGGATATTTTAGATTTACCTAATCGGATATTGACTAAGTTAGAAACTGTTATACCTCTTCAGACTGTGGATTGGGGAAAGCTTGCCACTTATAAACAGAAAATAGGTGAAGATGTCCCAGATTATTTTACTCGAATTGAACAAGCGTTCATAGATTTTAGCGGTCAAGACCTCGCCACCGTAACAGGTGTCACACTATTTGTAGAACGCTTTGTTAATGGCCTTCTACCTGAAATATCACAAAAATTAAAAGCAACAGAGAGTTCGTGGATGACGAAGGGACAGGCAGAGATTTTGCAGATGGCGCAATACTATGAGAGCAGGTACAAGGAAGAATTAGAAAAGAATGAGAAGTCAGTAAAAGAATTGAAGAAAAAGGCATTATTACAGCAGGCATACCCTCAGCGGGATGCAACCCCTCAGCAAAGGGGTGGCCCACCAAGGGGACGGGGAAGGGGTCGAGGCCGAGGTACATCTGCACCACCCCAAGACCGCCGATTAAATATCAACCAATGTGCCTACTGTAAGCAGGATGGACATTGGCGTGATACTTGCCCATTACTGGAAGGAAGGCAAAGTATGTCACTTCATAGAGGGAACGCGGCAGGTAATGCACGAGGACGAGGAAGAGGTAGAACTGATCAGAATTCGCAGAATGAGAATCAGGTCCCGCGTAACACTAATATTTTTGACAATGCATTTGAACGACAATATTATGCTGATGATTTCTTTTCTGAATCCTACAATTATTAGGACAGCCACAGACAGGGCCAGGGGCGAGTAAGTATTCCTGTAGATCAAAATGGTCCCTACATTGATGTAAAAATCGAAGGAGAGGGCCATAAGTTTCTTCTAGATACTGGTGCCACCAGAACATCTATTGCACATTCTGCAGTCCCCGGGGCTCCCCTGTCTGGGCTTCATACCACATCAATTGGGATTTCTGGAATCCCCGTGGTGAGCCCCATCTCAACACCTATGAGAGTAACTGTAGGCCCATTTACAGTACACACGCCACTCTCTTTAACATCAGGTTGCAATGAAAACTTGTTTGCATTAGATTTGTTAAAGAAATTAAATGCAGTTATTCACTGTTCAATGGATGGTGTCTATGTAACTATGGATAGTGTTTCCCCAACTCGGTGCATGTTCTCACAGGAATACGACTTACCCCCAGAGCTACAGGAAATAGACCCTCGCTTATGGGCCAAAGGCAAGAATGATGTAGGCATTATGGATATCGACCCTATTGTAATAAAAATCAAACCAGGTGCCCGGTTACCTCGTGTTCCTCAATACAAATTACCTAAATCAAGCGAAAAAGGGCTCAAGGCAGTCATATCTGATCTTGTGCATGCAGGTGTCATAAAGGAAATAGTGAGCAGCCCATGTAACAGTCCAATCCTTCCTGTTGTAAAGAAACGAAATGATGCTAATAGATTAGATGGTGAGCAATCATTTACTGATAACACAGTATATCGATTAGTTATTGATCTCCGAGAAATTAATAAAATAGTAATTCCCCAGTTTCCCGTGGTCCCAGACATGAATAGTCTTTTCACCATGATCCCACCCTCTGCGTGTTTTTTCACCGTAATCGATTTGAAGAATGCTTTCTTTAGCATTCCAATTGCCGAAGAATCTCAATATTTGTTTAGCTTTGCGATTTTTGGTAGATCATTCGCGATGACAAGAATTCCACAGGGCTTTGTTGAGTCCCCGAGCATATATAGTCAATGTCTTAAACGTCAATTAGACCAATTCAATCCACCTACAGGCTCTGCGTTGTTGCAGTACATTGATGATATTTTAATTGCCTCAGATTCCATGACACAATGTAAGACTGATACTGTTGCATTATTACATCATTTAGCACCTCTGGGCCATAAGGTGTCCCTTCCAAAATTGCAGTATTGTAGAGAGGAGGTCACCTATCTAGGACACCTCCTCTCTAAGGAGGGAAGGAGATTACATCCAGACAGAATTAAACTGGTTCATACAATGACTGCACCACGCACCCCTTCTGAAGTCCGAGCATTTTTGGGATTTACATCTTTTTGCAGACAGTGGATTCCAAATTTTTCACTTATAGCAAAACCATTGACTGCTCTGACACTTTCAGATGTGCCCTCTCCTGTACCTTGGACTGACAAATGTGAGGAGGCTTTTCAAGAATTAAAAAAGGCGATGTGCTCTGCTCCTGTATTGGGTAATCCGGATTACAGCAAACCATTTGTTTTATTTGTGCATGAAAAGCATGGCTGTACATTGTCTGTTTTGACACAGGCCCAAGGTGGGAGACAACGCCCTTGTGCATACTTCTCTTCCACCTTGGACACTGTGGCGCAAGCTTTGCCTACTTGTCTTAGAGGAGTGGCTTCTGCAGCAGCTGCGGTGAAACAAAGTGAAGGGTTTGTTGGTGGCAATCCGCTCACTGTGATGGTTCCTCATGCCGTTGATATTTTGTTGAACAAGACACAGACGCAGCACCTCACCAGTGCTCGTCTAACGGGTTACGAATTAACATTGTTCAGTCCAAATATTACTTTGAAGCGGTGCAATGTCTTGAACCCAGCTACGTTACTACCCCTCCCTCAGGACAATGTGGAATTTGATCATAATTGCATTTTTGCCACTGAGGAAGAAACTAAGGGACGGGTAGACTTGACAGACACTCCCCTATCTGACCCACAGGGAGAGCTGTTTGTAGATGGGTCTTGCTTCAAGTTACCAGATGGTACGACCACTGCAGCCTATGCCGTCACCACAGTCAAAACAGTGGTTGAATCTCATAGAATCCCGCAAAATTCGGCACAGGCTGCAGAATTAATTGCCCTCACCAGAGCTTGTGAAATAAGTGAACATCTTAGTGTTAACATCTACACTGATAGCCAATATGCGTTTGGAGTAGCTCATAATTTTGGGCGACTCTGGGCGAATAGAGGCTTTATCACGTCACATGGCACTACCATCCAGCATGGCAACTTGATTGTGACACTTTTGACTGCTCTCAGTCTGCCCCGTCAGGTCGCAATCATTAAGTGTAGTGCCCACAAAAAAATTACTGATGATATAGGACGAGGAAATGCTTTTGCAGATGCTACAGCGAAAGCAACAGCACGAGCACCATTTGACAATGCATATGTTGAGAGTAGCATCAAGGGAGAACCCCAGTACGAAGTATTAGAAAATACCATGCAGTGTGTGAGAGATATTCAAGCAGAAGCAACAGCAGAGGAAAGGGAACAGTGGGAGAAGAACGGTAGACTAGACAGTGAGGGTTGTTACACAGATGACACAGACAGAAGAAGATGGATGTTACCTAATTGCTATGTACACGCTATGGTTACTATGGCTCACAGTCCTGCACACATCAGTGCCCAAGGCATCAAGACAACTTTGGACCATGTTTGGAGTAATCCTCTGATATCCAAAGCTGCTAATAACCTGGTTAAAAGTTGTATGGTGTGTGCAGTGCACAATGCAGGAAAAGGGACCCCTACGCCCCCTGGTCACTTTGCCCCTCCTGATCTCCCTTTTGAAGCTATACAGATGGATTTTATCCACATGGAACCGTGTAACAAACTGAAATACGTGTTAGTGGTAGTATGCATGTTTTCAAAATGGATAGAGGCCTACCCATTAAAAGACAATGGTGCTCTCTCTACCGCCAAAATATTACTAAAAGAATATTTTCCTAGATACGCCTTGCCACGATTAGTCTGGAGTGACAATGGCAGTCATTTTTCTAATGAGGTAATGGAGAAGGTCTGTACCGCCCTTAACATCAAACATCGATTTCATGCTGCAAATCACCCACAATCAGCGGGCCTTGTAGAAAGGTATAATTACACCTTGAAGAGCAAAATAGCTAAGATTTGTGCTGAGACCAACTTAAAATGGCCAGATGCTTTGCCCCTAGCATTAATGTCCATCAGGATGACTGCCAGTAGCAAGTCACGATTATCCCCCTATGAAGTTGTCATGGGGAGGCCAGCCAATATCTGGGGGGTACCACGACCAAAGAAGCTTTCTGAAGTGCAATATCCTTTGTTTGTAGATTACTGTAAACAATTGACTAAAGATTTGCGTTTGATCCACCAACAGGTCAAGGCCAGCCTACCGACTCCTCTTGAAGGCCCTGGTCACCCTTTTAAGCCAGGGGATTGGCTTATGACAAAGAATTTTCAAAGAACCAACAGTCTTCAGCCCAGGTGGCGGGGGCCAGCCCAGGTACTGCTTGCAACACAGACAGCGGTGAAAGTGGAAGGAAGGAAAAACTGGATACATGCTAGCCACTGTAAGCGTGCACCAATTCCACTACAGAGTACTCTAACAGCAGAATTACCATTGTCTCCTGATTACAGCGAAGTAGGGAGACAGGAAACACCTCCACAGGTTTCAAGTGCTACTTCTGCTCCTGCGGTGACACAGCAGCCCAGTGACGAAGAGTTGCTGTTTGAAGACCAACAAACTCATCGATACAACCTGCGTCCTCGCCCATCCAAATGAACAGAATTTTGAAGGTGCGTAAGGTGGTGACCCCTACGAAAAGCTACATTTACATCACCCTGATAGCTCCTAGCTTGGAATTGCAAACTGAGGTCTCTTCTGAATGGCCAAGGAATCCTTTGCTCAGCAGAATACGGCACGCCTGCCTTTGTGAAATACAGTTCCCCGCTTTCACCGCCACCGGCATTTCCGATGCCATTGATGTACCAGCATTAAAACGAGCTATCCTCACTGTTGTTACGCACACTTTGGGCGACGAGGTTGTAAATGACTGTGATGACTAAAATTCCAGCATGAACACGGGTGACTAGCCTGTGCAACGACACCAGAACATTGGTCAGAACAATTGTCTCAACGAGAACACAAGTATAGTGGGATGCAGCTTGTGCAACGCTATTCAATCAGTGGGTAAATGGAGTTAACAGTTCTGTGACTGGCGAGAAAGAAAAAAAAAAACCAAGTACCAGTTCTACGGAAGCGGCCAGCCATTAGGGTTGGTGCGGTTTGTAGTCCCAGCGGTAAAAAAAAAAAAAGAAAGGTGCCCTTTTTCTGTTTAATACCCAAGCACATCACTAATCTGGTTGAAAATTGCTGGCCTCCGCCCTCATTTTGCTGAGACACTGAACGAAACTGACAAACTATACTGAAGACTAACTTTGAAGTATTGCGACTTACTCACTGGGAGTTGAGACTCACCAGGAGTTAAAACTTGAAAAGGAGAAGCTAAGGGACCTAGGATCAAGCCAACCTCTATTGTCCTGGACCAACCAGTGCAGCCTAACTGCTAGAGTGTAAAGCACGGCGGTGCTGAACCCTAGTGGGTGTGAACATTGAAGGAAAAATTTACTTATTTGTATCTATACGTATATGATTATTAGTATAGTGATATCAATATTTTGCATTTACATATTTGGTAATTGTGTGAGTATATTTTTGAACACGCGTAGGCGGTTGAGACGAGTAAAACGGTATCATAGAAAAGTTGTAGGACCAAGGAGAAGAGCACAATAAAATTATGAAGATATATCCATTTGGCAGGACAAATATCCCTCTAGAGAATAGGGAAGAGTGGCCTTATAACTATTTCTACAAAACCATAATGAAGTACCTAGTGACCCTTATGTTAATATGTATAATGTCCAGTGGTGTTGCATCATTGTTGCAAAATCCTACCTTACATCCATTGATAAAGGTTCATGGAAAATTAGCAGAGACATTAAGTCTCACTGACTGTTGGATTTGCCGGCACTTGTCTAGACACCCCGAGGATCCTATAGGCCTTTATGAAATACCAGTATCACCAAGCGAATATGAAAGAGGGGAAGTGTGTCTTGTACCAAATACCACTTGGAGATGTGACCAACAAGAATATCAATGGTACCCTAGGTGAGCGGTGCTCCCTAATACCCAGGCAGAATACAAGCTCTCCCCGATGCCTGGAGAGAATGCCACACTTAAAATGTTTCCCATATGTTTTGGTACCTATTTTTATGGGCAAAACCCAGAGGCAAAATACATGGGAAAGATCCCTCCTGAACAGTGTGTTTACACTTTGTTATTTGATATAAAAACAGGGAATTGGGATCTTGAAGGAGAGGAGAAAATAGACAGAAATTGGACAGCGTTAATTAATGGGACTCATCAAAATTACACTGTGAATTATTGGAACCTGACTGTGGGAGAAAATGAGATTCTAGTAGATCCAGAAGGATTGTTATATGATCCCTCCAGAGAACAAGATAGAAATGGGAAAAATTCACCTGTAATATTGTCCCGGGTTTTCCTTGGCCCCCTCTGGACGGCTAGATGTTCATATGTTGCACCCTGGGCAAATGTATCATTGCTAAATACAATCTGGGAAGATTACAAATATTGCAATAATTCTGAGCATGACACCCCAGAGGGTGTAGGATTGCCTCGAATAAAATACAGCATTATAAATTCACAAATCCAGGGAGGCATGTACTTCGTATGTGGAAGAACTGCATATAAAGTACTGCCTCTAAACTGGGAAGGGATATGTTCACTGGCATATTTGGCACCCAACATTACTGTGATATCAAATATATCATCTTCCCAGCCCCTTAACATGGGGAGTTTTGCACATAGGTACAAACGAGGGACACCCATACTGGAGGAGCGAAAGAACTGGGTATTTCAAGTATTACATGTTCTTATTCCCGGATTTGGAATTTTCGATTTGCAACTGGCAATGATGAATATGTCAGCTGAATTAGCCATTGCATTTAATGCCACCAGAGAGGCCATAGGAAGTATACAGGTAGAGATAAACTCTGCAGCCCAATTGGCGATACAAAATCGGCTTGCCCTAGACTTGATTACAGTACAACAAGGAGGAGTATGTGTTTTAATCCAACATCAGTACCAGCAAAAGTGCTGTTATTTCGTCAACAAGTCATCAGAGATAGAATTGGATATTGGGAAAATAAAAGAAGCAGTACAGGTATTTGAAAAGGGGGGCCAATATGAAGGAGGCGATTGGAGTTTATCATGGTTATGGTCTTGGTTTGGGGGGTGGGGCTGGTTGTTTAAAGACATACTTTTTATAATAATAGCTATTGTATTAAGTTGTTTATTAGTGCAGTGCTTACCTGCTCTCTGTTCCTGTTTAAAATTGTGTAAACTTCCGCCAGTGAAAATACTAGAAACCAATCGAGCTATGATGCAGAGAGAAGAGATAACTTCCCTAATGGCTATTGACCCCACTGTCCTCACTGCAGATACTGGTTGTTCATACCCATCGGTTGTTTATGTCCCCATGAATGCAAATTTCAATGAAGTGGGAGTAAAATTCAACATATATGAGGAAATTTAGAACTATTCAAACGTTTATTATGTTCAGAAGAAAAAAAAACTCAAAAAGGGTCGATTGTTAGAATTCATTTTGAATTGCTTCGTTTCTTTTACACGTGTAAGTTTGAGCTTTTGTTGTCTCTGAACGCACTGTCTATCACATATGTTATCTTATGTATATTTGTTTAGGTAAAATAAGCCTGGTTCCACGCCATGGGCTTGCAGCTGGTTTCTTTCCCTAACTGGGGCACTGTATTCATTATAATTGTGTGTTCAAATAACTAACTGACCTCGGCTGTGGTATTTTGGGGAGGGAAAGGCTGATATCTATACCTTTGAACAACGTAATCCTTTGAAGGGTCTCAAGAATGTGGGGAGTCAGGCAGCTGCAGAAGGGAGGCAAGGACAAGGCTGGGAATGGAACAAGTGTGTGGATACTGATTAACTCCTTAAAAATATCTGTATGATGTATATCATTAGTTACACATTTTATGTATCCTTTGATGTATGAGTATAAATATCACTGTTAAACGCTTTATAGCAGCACACTTTACTTCGGGCCTGGGATGCCAGTGGTAAACCTGTCCTCTTTGCTGCAGCAAAAATAAACAGACCTTTGGTCATTGATTTTTCACTCCGGCTCTCCGTGTCAAAAACTCCTTTGTAAATGCATTTGTAAGTATCTGCAAATATGTGCATTTGACACGCTCCCAGCGGTCAGAATGCGCACAGCGGCACACCGCCGCGGTCGGCGGTCTTCACCGCGGCGGTAACTCAGCGGTCTTGCGAAAAGACCGCCAAGGTCAGAATGAGGGCCCATGTGTCCTATTCCTGGGGCCACCCGTTCCGCTTGGTCTTCCGCTGGGAGGAGCAACTCCGGCAGGTGAAATCCATCTTGGAAGCCAGCCGTGTCCTGGGTCTGGAGGATATAGGCCGGGAGGCGAGCGAAGGGGCGATCCTGCCGGCGGGGGGCCCTCCTCGTTGGCGGAGAAAAGAGAAGAAAAGGAAGCTGCAGCGCCCGACGGCCTCGGAGCTGAGATTAGAGAGAGAATCCGCTTTGAACAGTGTGGCCGCCGGAACTTCAGCCTAGGGTGGACACCCGGGGGCGCCCGGGATTGCTATTGGCCGCATTGCTAACAATACGCTGATCGTCGATGAGGGTCGGGGCGGCGGGGGCGATGGACCTGGTTACCTTGCATGGTTGGATATATTGCCCCATTGAGACTTCACCTCACAAAGATGGACGACCGAGGACTTCTGTGTTCTATGCACCTGTTGTGCTTATTAGTTGTCTGTTGTTGGGTTTCCCTGCGATACTGGCTCTTTGTAGAGACACCCTCAGGCCTGTGTGTTCTAGGTGGTCTAGATCTTAATGTAGGGGGTAGTCCTCTGTCGTGCTCCTGCCTCTTCTGCTTGTTCCCCTCAGTATAGGCTATGACCATTAAATGTATAAGTTTAAATGTTAGGGGGCTCAATAACCCTACCAAGAGGCTAGCTATCCTGTCGGCCTTAGAGAGATCGGGGTGTCATATATGTCTCCTGCAGGAGACGCACCTTGTCTTCAAAGATACTTACTGTAAGCACTCTAAGTGGTTCCCCGGGCAGTTTTGGTCCTCGCTATCATCAATGCATGCAGGGGTGGCAATACTTTTATCACGCTCATTCCCGGGGGAAGTGATGTCAAAATTGCACGAGGTTCCAGGGAGGCTTTTGGCCATGAGGCTTAGACTGTTTTTTTTTTTTCTTCACGATCGCTTCCCTATATGCACCTAAATTCCAACAGGAAACCTTCCTAAGACAGGCTCTGACTCCGCTGCTCCAATCCCCTGACGGTGCTGTATTGCTGGGGGGCGATTTTAATTTGGTGATGGACGGAGACCTAGATCGTTCAGGCCATCGGTATGGGCAGACGGGGTTTTTGTCGGATGCAGGTCGGCAGTGGTTGAGTGAGTGTGGCCTGGTGGATGTGTGGAGGAGTGCGCACCCCTCGTTGAGGGACTATTCCCTTTACTCATCAGCAACTAAAACATACGCTAGGTTGGACCTTTTTTGGCAACTCAGGAGCTTCTCCCCAGGGTTAGAGACTCAACGATTGAGCCGCGGGCCCTGTCAGATCATGCCCCGGTTACAGTTGAGATTCACATGGACATGGAGAGGGTCAGTGCATCGGGGTGGCGATTTAGGGACTCAATGCTTCAGAACGGTGCAACGTTAGAAGCGATCCGAAGGGCAATACCAGATTATCTTAGCTTTAACGATGATGGGACAATAAGCATTGCAACGCTGTGGGAGGCACAGAAGGCTGTCTTGAGGGGCGAGGTGATGTTGCGTTCTTCTAGGGACAATAAGGCAAGGGCTCAACTCAGGGGAGACCTAGAGCAGCGAGTGAGGGTGTTGGAGCGTTCACATAAACACACCGGTGCTCCTAGAATATGGCGGGAGCTCGAGAAGGTGAGGAAGCAGCTGAGAAGGTTGGACTGGGACAGGGCAGAGTATGCGGTAGTCCGCCTCAAACAAAAGTATTATGCATGAAGTAACAAGTGCGGGAAGCTACTGGCACATAGGTTGAGAGCGCAGCGCGCAGCGTCAATGATAAAAATGTTGCGCTCCCCCTCGGGCGCAGAAGTGTGTACGAACGACCAAATAGCGGAGGCTTTTGCGGAATTCTATCGAGGTCTATACAGGGCTGAGGAGCCCGGCACCTCAACTCCAGAATCCTTCTTAGAGGGTATAGCAATTACTCCCTTGATGGTAAGAGAGGCAACCGAGTTAGATCAACCTATAAGGGCAGAGGAGGTTATATCAGCGATCGCTCGGCTGCAGACCGGGAAGTCACCTGGCCCGATGGTTTTTCTACGCTTTTTTATAAATCCTTCTGTGTGGAACTTGTTCCCGTTCTGTTGCGACTCTTTAACTCCTTTCGTCAAACGGGCGTTCTTACGCCTAGCATGTTAGACGCTACTATCGTGGTTATCCCGAAACCGGGGAAGGATCCTGAGGAATGCGCCTCGTACAGGCCGATTTCCCTCCTGAATATTGATGCCAAACTATTCAATGGCATTTTGGCACACAGTCTCAACTATTATATGCCGGGGCTTGTGGATCCTGACCAAGCAGGATTTATACCGCACAGACAATGTAGCGATAATACCAAGCGACTGCTTCACCTCTTGGATAAAACCGAACGCTCTCGTAGGGCAGCGCTCTTCCTATCTATCGATGCTGAAAAGGCATTCTATAGGGTTTACTGGCCATACCTGTTCAAGGTGCTTGAGCGCTTCGGACTGGGTCTGGGCTTCATGGCATGGATTCGCTGCATTTATCAGGCGCCTCGGGCGGCGGTTCGAGTTAATGGGACGCTTTCTTTACCATTCACCGTCCAAAGAGGGACCAGACAGGGGTGTCCGCTTTCGCCCCTCTTGTTTGCGCTTTACATGGAGCCTATGGCGCAGATGCTCCGGGACAACCCTCAGATCACGGGCGTGAAGTTTGGGGGGGAGGAACATTTCATATCACTATACGCGGAGGACGTCATCTTTACTCTGGCGGAGCCCATGACCTCACTACCGGCGCTAATGGGTGTTTTAGAGGAATTTGGACGGGTCTCGGGGTTCCGAATGAACATGCTTAAATCTCAGGCTATGGGCAAGTTTATCAGTGCAGAGCATGAAAGGGACCTGAGCGCCCAATCCCACTTTATATGGTCCTCCTCGGGGCTTCCGTACTTGGGGATCGAGCTGGGCTCCACAGTCGCCCGCACAGCGTCGTTGAACTATGCGAAACTAACCCGGGAGGTGCAGCGCGACTTAGAGACATGGGGGAGACTCAAATTGTCCTGGCTGGGCAGGGTTTTGGCAGTGAAGATGACCATTTTACCATGAATACTCTATCTGTTTCAGGCGCTCCCGCTGGAGCCCCCGCCGTGAGCGATAGCGACCATCCAAACGGCGGTTCTACGATTTATATGGGAAGGGAAGGCGGCGTGGTTATCGCGGCAGGTGCTGTATCGCCCCAAGAGGGAGGGGGGGCTGGCGGTCCCCTGCCTCCTCCGATACTTTCAAGCAGCACCGCGGCGTTTCCTCTTGGAATGGAGCCGACCGTCTTCTGAGAAGCATTGGTGTTTCATGGACCAGGCAGTGGCTGGCTCTCACATATGGAAGGAACCGTGGCTTAAGCGCCACCACAGGGCGCAGGGGCTGTATATATTCCCGGTCACGGAGGTTTCGATGAGAGTGTGGGATCGGGTGGCCGGCAGGGTGGGTTTGACGACCTTCCCGTCCCCAATGACTCCCCTGGGTGCGAACCCTGATTTTGGTCCGGGCCTACAGTCTGAAACATTGCGTCGATGGTATGAGGGGGGCTGCAAAAGGGTGGGATATTAATTTGACGAGCAGGGGGTTATCCCCTTTGACCAGCTGAGGGAGCTATATGGCCTAACCGAGGCTGACAGGATGATGTACTATCAAATACGACACTGGGCCCTGCCTCCAGCCAATAGGATATTAATAGACAGCCTGTTAACACCGTTTGAAAAATAGATTTTAATGAAAAAGGGCGATAAGCGCGTGTTTTCTGAGCTCTATGTCCTCTTGCGGGGAGGCCCGTTCACCCAAGACTAAGGGTCAATTGAGATGGGAGAAGGAACTAGAGAGGGAGCTATCGGTAGATGAGTGGGAGAGTGTTTTTTATAGGGCGCACCACACAGCTTACAATTCAGCAGGTACAGAGACAGCCTACAAAGTAGCCTCCTCTTGGTATTACACTCCAACTAGGATCCATGCTTGGGACCATGATAAATCTAGTCTTTGCTGAATGGAGGTGTGGGGGAGGGGGGTCACTTGTGCATTTACTATGGCATTGTCCCAGACTACATCGGTACTTGAAGGACATAATAGACACTGTGGACATGGCTTTTGACACTCAGATCCCTAGATTTCCTGCGTATATCTTGTTGGGCCTTCTCAATCCCCTCACTTTTCCCTTGAGATCATTGAAGGGACGGCAGATGGCTTTAGCCTTAAATGCTGCAATACAGCTGTTGCTATCCGTGTGGGGGACTGAACGGATCCCGACAACAGTTTCATGGCTGTACAAGCTCTGTGTGGGATCGGGTGGCCGGCAGGGTGGGTTTGACGACCTTCCCGTCCCCAATGACTCCCCTGGGTGCGAACCCTGATTTTGGTCCGGGCCTACAGTCTGAAACATTGCGTTGATGGTATGAGGGGGGCTGCAAAAGGGTGGGATATTAATTTGACGAGCAGGGGGTTATCCCCTTTGACCAGCTGAGGGAGCTATATGGCCTAACCGAGGCTGACAGGATGATGTACTATCAAATACGACACTGGGCCCTGCCTCCAGCCAATAGGATATTAATAGACAGGCCGTTA
Organism: Pleurodeles waltl; assembly: GCF_031143425.1. NCBI lineage: Eukaryota > Metazoa > Chordata > Amphibia > Caudata > Salamandridae > Pleurodeles > Pleurodeles waltl. The sequence goes on from NC_090444.1 coordinate 1,174,288,421, forward strand.
ACACCGTTTGAAAAATAGATTTTAATGAAAAAGGGCGATAAGCGCGTGGTTTCTGAGCTCTATGTCCTCTTGCGGGGAGGCCCGTTCACCCAAGACTAAGGGTCAATTGAGATGGGAGAAGGAACTAGAGAGGGAGCTATCGGAAGATGAGTGGGAGAGTGTTTTTTATAGGGCGCACCACACAGCTTACAATTCAGCAGGTACAGAGACAGCCTACAAAGTAGCCTTCTCTTGGTATTACACTCCAACTAGGATCCATGCTTGGGACCATGATAAATCTAGTCTTTGCTGAATGGAGGTGTGGGGGAGGGGGGTCGCTTGTGCATTTACTATGGCATTGTCCCAAACTACATCAGTACTTGAAGGACATAATAGACACTGTGGACATGGCTTTTGACACTCAGATCCCTAGATTTCCTGCGTATATCTTGTTGGGCCTTCTCAATCCCCTCACTTTTCCCTTGAGATCATTGAAGGGACGGCAGATGGCTTTAGCCTTAAATGCTGCAATACAGCTGTTGCTATCCGTGTGGGGGACTGAACGGATCCCGACAACAGTTTCATGGCTGTACAAGCTCTGGTTTATCCTCGCTATGGAAAAGCTCACCCTGACTTCTCAGCAGCGGAGCGGGGACTTTAAAGAACTTTGGCAACCATACTTACGTATTCTATCCGGGGAGTTTTCAGAGTTGACATGTCCAACTTATTTGAGGGTTCTGAATTTGAACTGAGTGCAGGGGAGCGTACCTTCAAGTAGAAGTATATATAGGATCAGAATTATATTGTAAAAGAGCCTGAGACTGTTTGGTTCGTGTACTGCCAGCCAGCTGTGGGGAAACATAGTTGTATTGTGTATTTAACCTCCTTCTTTTCTATTGTTTCGCATGGATTAAGCTAACAACGAGCCTCTTGGCAATACTGTGATGTACTGCATATGCGATGTTTTATAATTGAAAAATCAATAAACAGATTTGATCCATAAACTGTTTAGAGATGCTTGCTGGCTCCTTTGCAATCAGAAGTCTTGCAAGAGACAAAGTTTCCTGTTCTGTTCTTCTCAGAATGTACAACATTTCCGCGGTTCCTTACATCAATCGCTTGGGAGGCACAAAATCCAAGCCTTTAGCGGAATTGGCGAAAGGGTTCTGGGAATTCTGTCTCCAAAAAAGAATCTCAGTTCAAGCGGAGTATTTATCGGGCAACCTCAATGTTGTTGCGGATTGGTACTCTCGCCATTTCCAGGACTCCAGCGACTGGATGCTCAATGTGCAGGTCTTCAACAACATTCTCCACAAATGGGGTCTCTTAGACATAGATCTCTTTGCATCACGTCTCAACGCACAACTCCCGAAATTCTTCAGCTGGCATCCGGATCCGCTAGCTCTAGCATTCAATGCTTTCTCTCAAGACTGGTCATCTTCCCTCAATTAGCCTTTCCTCCCTTCATTTTGATTTCCAGGGTTCTGGCTCAGGTCAGACGCCAGCAGGCCTCAATAGTACTCATTGTTCCCTTCTGGCACTCCCAGGTGTGGTTTCCCTCTCTCCTGGAACTGTCGATAGAACCTCCATTCTTGCTTCCCCCGATCCCAGACCTTTTAACCAATCCTCAAGGTCTATGGCACAATCTAATTCTCCAGAATGCTCTCAGCCTGGAAAATCTCAAGGAATCCCAGCTTGGCGCTTCTAATTCGACAGAAGCTTCAAATTTCTTGGACTTGGCAAGAGCTCCAGGAACAAGGAAAGCATATAGATCAGCTTGGGCTCTCTGGCATAGCTGGTGTGTGGGAAAACAGGTTGATCCCTTTACAGCAAATATAACAATGATTATTAATTTTCTGGCAGCAGAAGCTTGCAAAGGTAAATCGTTCCGTACCATTAACCTGTTTAGGTCGGCTATTTCTTCATCACATTCTTTTTTTCCAGGGCAAACCTATTGGAGAACACCCCATGGTATGTCGCCTTTTAAAGGGAGTAAAATTTTCAAATCCTCCAAAACCGAAATATTGTTTGTGTCCTGGCCGGACAATACTTTGTTATCATTGAAACAGCTTTCCGCTAAACTGACCATGCTTTTATGTCTAGTGTCTTTCAAACGTTTATCTGATGTTAGAGCTTTGGAAATTACAGCTCGTCCGTTTACACCTTCTGGTGTTATGTTTAATGTGTTTAGGCGTACAAAAACTAATCTTTCTTCAGTTTTTTATCCCTTTTTCCAGATCACCCTAAACTTTGTGTAGGTCAATGTTTAAAAGTTTATGAACAACAGACAGACGGTCTGAGGAATTCCTCCTCTACCCAGCTCCTGATATCTTTCAGGAAACCTTTCAAACCTGTGTCCTCTCCAACCTTAGCGCATTGGGTCCGTTGGATTATGTCTTTAGCTGGCATTGATGTATCCGCCTTTGGGGCCCATTCGGCTAGGAGGGCCATGGCGTCCAAAGCTTTTTGGGCCAGTTCCCGCTTGGAGAATATTCTCAGGTCGGCTGACTGGTCCAATGACAATGTTTTGAAGGTTTTCTGTTGCAAACCGATTCAACATGCTTCTCTAAATGTAATTAATATGCTTTAAAATAGCATAATGGGAGCCTCCGGTCTTGCCATAAAATGTAGATTTTCCTAGTAATTTATGAAGGAAAGTCTTAATTTTATTAAAGACACGTAGGCAAGTTTTATCCCGCCTCTACAACGATTAACTCTGTTATTTTGTTTCCCTCCCTTTCCAGCATTTACACCAGAACAACAGTCTGCTTTGTAAGGCTTATTCTTTGGTTTCTACGGCTACTTCACCCTTCGCCTCGCCTGCCATCATGATTAGTCAGCCATCGGATCAGAACACCCTTCCGGAATTTGTTTAAAGACTGATTTTCCTTTTCCAAGAACTTTTAGCACTTTGCCTGGCTGTTTGTATTTGTGGTTTCATTATTCCTTTGTTTGTTACAGTTTGAACTCACACAAGAACCGAGGGCTGTTCCCAGTCAAGATAGGTATTATTAGTATGCATTGTTAGTGATTGGTCCATTACTTTAAACTACCTTTTGATCCTCATTGGCTACTTCCTTTACCCTTATGGGATCAGTAGTTTTGTTATTGACTACAGCTGCTGTTAAAAATAAAGAAAAGACTAAATGCATAATACTTGCCTCCGTGTCTTTAATAAAATTAAGACTTTCCTTCATAAATCACTAGGAAAATCTACATTGTTTTGCATGAAGCCCCACATGCTGATGCTAATCTGGGTTAGATGAGGGTTTTTCTACCTGACGATTGACAGATTATAGAGACAAATGGTTGACGGATGTTTTTCTGAACTTTATGGACAGAGCGGAAATCTTGAAGCTGATTCTATTATTGATTTGTGCTGATGCTTTAGAATGTATTGTGATACAAGCCTCAATTAAATTGTGTTTCTGGCGTCTTTTGGGCTAATTAATATTGTTCTTATATGCATTCGAATTTGAGTTTGAGTATTCATCCATATGACTTAGTATTGTAACTGAAAGGGAAATAAAAGTTACTAAACTTTACTAAAGGTGTGCTTATTCATGGTTGAGAAGGCATGGTGTGTGAAAATTACTGACAAAATTGATTGTTAATTATTGATTTGACTAATGATTATTGATTTTTGTGTATTGATTATAATATACTATGCTAGAACTATGGCAGGATTATTCTAAGCGAGTCAAAAGGTTCATCGCCCTTTACAGGTCTCCTTGTAAATTTACAAATTAAGGTCAGACGCGCTAACATATGTATATATATATATATATATATATATATATATTTATGTATACACACACTTGTATAGGCACACATTCACAAAGCTAAGCAAAAAAACGGGACAGACCATATATAGAAGTGAGAGTAAAGTATTTAGTCCTTCTTTTATGTCTGGCCTGTGCCGGTTTTCGGTCCTCAAAATCTGGTCACCCTACTGCTTGGTGTCACTTATATTCTATCCTGGTTCCATTTTAAGGCAACTCCAGACTACGTTTATTCCCTCTCATCATCGACAACGTAGGAAAAGCATGACAAATACCAACAATGTTCCAAGACAACGTAAGCTGATTTACGAGGTGGTCATTTCTGTTAGCGATTCACTGTAAACGAAAACTAAACTCTTCAAATGCTTCAAACTTATACAGAAATTCAAAACAAATTACACTGCTGAAGAGCAAAAAACGACCTAAATAAAATTGTAATAATATAATACATACTTATCAGTATTTCATCAAGTCGACTCATTTATGTATAATTATAATTTTCATAATATAATATATAAAACACACATTTGGCAAAATGTACAAAGCATTGAACTATCTCTAATAAACATAGAGATGTGTTTTTTTAAGAACATTTCTCTGACGTACAAACGTATTACTGCTCAAACATGGCTGCTCCGCTCGCGTCCTCACAAGTTGGTATGCTCTTGGCCGTCTTCTATGTCTCTCTAGAGTGTGTTTGGGATATCTGATGCGGCAGTACTGAGTTTTGGTCACATGACATGAGCCTGTGTTGGTAGGGCAGTAGATGCTCCCAGAGAAACAATGTTTAACGTGAACCCCCATTGTAGCGTTCCCAAATTCCTGACCAAGATCTGGGCTTTGGTGGAAGATCCCAAGACCAACGACTTCATCTGCTGGAGCCAGGTGCGTGGACTGTCTCAGGAGCGCTAAAACGCAATAGCCAGCTGAAGCCCAAAAAGACTTAACCACTTGAACTTAACCTCCGCTCATAAAAAATGATTTGCGCCAAACCTGAACCAGGCATTCTATCTAAACATATGTCTGCAGTAGGTTTGTTCAGTCTTACACATACCTGTTTGAAAACAGGGATTCATAATCTCAGTATTTCAAGCGAAACTTGAGGTCTGTTTAGCGGTGTTGTCTTATGCATTTCCCAAACTATCCACTTTTACAACATTCTCAGTCCATTTACATATACATATAGCAGGAACATACAATAGGACGTAGGACATACCACGTGTCAGTGACAAGATGTCACTGTACTTTTACCACTCACGGACCAAGTGCACCTCGACCCCACCAACTCCATCAGACAAACACAAAGACAGATACTTAACTCCGTATCTTATACCTGTTTACTTAGCCCATTTACCACAGCCGGGACCACATAACTGTGTGGGCTGTTTATCTAGGTTCATTTGGTATCGCATCAACTTTGACCATATCACCCACTCTACGTTACCTTTACTGGTGCCAGTAGAAGGTTGTATCCTATTTAAATATTTGACACAAAGCAGTCCAGCTGACGACTTCGACAAAATTGCTTCGGATATACAACATCGAGGAATATAATCGGTATAGGACACATAAGTAAATCAGTTTACCGTCAGAACGCCGTCCCTGTCCTCAGCCTTTCCGAGATAACAGAATGCAATAGAGACAATGTATGGGCAATGGATTTAAATAGAGGATGCAAGAAAGACTATAATGTAGCATGTAGACATGGGACAATGGAATGCATATCTCTGTACAAATGCAGCTGTCATTGCTATGTAGTCATTATCTGACACCATGTAATCATCGGTCCTTATTTATCCAAAGAATCCAGACATACTATACCCCAGCTATTCTGGGATTTACTAATCAATCGTAACTAGCTTATTTCGGGTAACAACGAATAAAACCAGAGTGATACAAAATAGAATGTAACATAAACATTTGTATTAAAAATGTTTTAATACAAATAGTATTAAAAAGATATTTACAATACCGATTTGTTTGAGCAACGGTGAATATTGCGTGACAGCTAAAGGGAAGATAAATCAAAACAAGGCAGGCCTTGAAGTATCTGCTTTGCATAACAGTATGGCATCTTGAGAGACTGAATGTCCTCCTTTATTAGTGGTTATCCATTTGCTTATAGGGCTTCAATATAGTGGGCAGAAGAACGAGAAATGTCACTTGTACTCTACCCATTCCGTACATTACTACAAAGTACTGAAATTGGCCACCAGGAAGATCTCAAACATGTATAAAAGATGCGAGCTGCAGGGTACCTAATCTTATCTTTATATAAAGGGCCCTGGCCAGCACCAACCATATTGTCTGATTGGTTTGCAGACGCTGCAGAGGTTTTACTGTTGGGAAATACATTATTCGGCTTCTTAAATTTGATTAAGTCTTCTTTAAATGACTGTTCCCAGTGACTGCACATATGGATCCTAGGATCATTTTCTCTGGAGCTTTCCACACGTGCTGCAGGCCTAAGAACTCAAGTACTTTCCAGACATGTGTGAATCACGTCAGTCACTGGCCACCTTGTTGCCTCACGACATCACACATAGCCCCCTGTAGTGCTTAAACAGAGCTGAGGGAGCGTAGCTCTTATACTCACAATTTACATGAAATGTTTATGAACTAATGCATAATAATGCCGCATAGAAAATGTATTAATGTGTTATTGCTAAACACACGCTTGAAATGTGCCCACGGGGAGTGGCCACCAATGTATACAATGACTAATGAAGCTGACTGATAATGAAATAATTGATACGTTACTGTATGATTTGACACTAATGTTAAGATTTATATGTTAAGGTTTTGCTAATAAATCAATAGGCCTTAGTTAGCATGAGCCGAGGCCTAGCTGCCCGGTTTCATATTAAATGTGTTTTTCTAACGTGCAGTGTGCTGACTTGCTGAAGGACATGTACTCATATTTTTCCAAAGCCAGAAGATGAGTGTAACCGTAGTAGATCCGTTCTCACGAAATTCGACTTGCTCAAGGAAACATTTTTGCTGAATGCAACAGTGTAGACTGGTTACAGGTACAAGGTCGCCTAAACCGGTACAGACAATGGACCTACTGTTTTCTTTGTTTTGTGATCTATGTGAATAGTATTTCCATGTCAAGAATAAGAACCACAGAGACACAGTTATTATGGTATAGGAAACAAAGCATAGCAGTGTGGTGGATGATGAGGCGTGAGAGACAGATAAACAGTTTTATGTTTTTTTGTGCTGGCAGCTTTGTGCAACTCTGCAGGTCCCTTTATGGTATTTCTTATGAATATAGTCTGCTTAGCTGGTTACTACTCTATGTTGTGTAATCTGAGATTTTGTGTATAGTTGTGGTCTTGAGCTAGCATGGTTGGAGAGAGAGAGAAAAGTGGGGAAATCTGCTGGGATTGAGCATTTTTACTTTCATTTTATTGAAGAGAGTTGTGAGATGTAAGGAAGCTGTCAGAGTGTGTAAATATTTGGGACCTACTGTAGTGGAGTAGATTAAAGTCCTCTGCATTGTTCAGTTGTCTGTGAAAGGTCTGTTTAGTTATTCCATGCTTGTTCATTTGGTGACGTCTGGTTTTCATTTAGCTGGACAGTACTGGTGACGGACATCCCTCATAGCAGATATGTCTTAAGTGAATGTAAGAGATATAAGTTCACGTTTTGTGGGTTTGATATAAGTTACAGTTGTCTGGTGATCACTGAGTATTATGGTCTTAATATTATTAGTATTATAGCTAGACATAAAAGTCACAAATGAAATTACATACCTATTTAATGCCCCAGCAAACCCTAGGTCAGCCCTTCTTAGCTTACCTGCATATCAAAAGCAGTTTGCTGGTTGGGTTGTTTCGAGTCTGTAAGCTGAAAGTTGCACTTGAGGGTACAACTGTCTTTCTCGGCGCTGTTGCCATGGATGTGGGGTGATGCAGTTATTTTAGCAGCATACTGCAGAATTATTTCCTGGGGTTCAGAGACACAGCAAGATCAAGAGCATTTGTTATCTATCTGTTAAATGTAGTAGAATTGTAGGTGAAAGTGTGTGTTAAGGGTGAAAGAATGTGAACTTACTTGAGCAGTATCCTTGGACCACACTCGTGTCTATCTCTGACATGGTCTAATGACCTGAAGAAGATGTTGGGGAGAGGTGGAGTCCTAGCTCCCTGCTTGCAGAACAAACATGGCAAACAGTGTGTTAACAACAGCATGGTGACTGACCATGTGATTCTTATGAAACGTAGCAATGACTTACAGAAGAGCAGGGTTATTTTAAAGGCTATAACAATATTGTTCCCATCGTTGATGGAGGTAACACTAACTTAGTCGATGATTTCTCTGTCGTTGATTATGGCAATGCAGTGAATGGTGCTAACAACATTTTCAGTAAGTCCGAAAGGCACATTTTTTTACTTGCATTGGAGGCTGTGATCTTCTTCTGTGCACTGATTATTCAGCTTTCTTACTTCATTGTTGAGGGACCTTGGGAGATGGACTTTGGTCTCTTGAAGGCCTCCTCTCAAATTTCTTTAAAACCTTCTTTAGAGGCTCATTAGTAGATGTTCACTCAGATATTTCGATGAAAGGCCTTCTGTGTGCTCTCTTTTTGAGGGTTCTTAAGCATCTGTGAGGTACGTTCACTAATCTTCTGAATCGAGGGTTTCCTTGTCTGTCTTCTTCTGAAGTCAGATCAGCAACCTACTCTCTTTGTTCTGCAAAGTCTTTGGCTGAAAAGGTTCAGTAAATCCTGCAGTCCTTTACTTTATGAGAGTGGTGGAGGCAGTAAAACATTCTTTGCAGGGATCTTCAAAATGTATCCTCAGCTTATCACAAGTACCAGAGTGTGAAAATGCCTTTATTTGATTTATATGACCTAATGTTCTGTCAAGGTTCATAACAAATGGTGGCAAAAATGGTCTGAAGTAATCAAATGTGGTTTAAAAAATTAAAGAGTTGAAGGTTTTCAGATTTTCTTGAATTAGACTCAGCAGAACTCATAGAAACTCCCTTCACACGACACAAAGTAAGAATTCTGAAGTTTGGTAGCCTCTGAGGGGAGTGCTGATCAGGGATACAATCTAATTGATTAAAGTTTATCTCTTTTCAAATGATGTAATTAGGATCATAAAGTTAATGTTTTGCAGCCTTTGCAGGGTATGCTTGCTATAGTACTGCTTTCTGGATTCAAGCATGTAACTGTATGAAAGACCCAATACAAGACATCCTTCTGTTCAAACAGTTGGCACATATGTATCCTTTGTGAGCTAAGAAGCACAAATAGATAATGTCAGTTTAAGGCCTGTTTTCAAGGAAGGAAAATACTACACTACATTAACGTTTTAAAGCTCAGAGCAGTCCATCTAACTTTCAAGGCTTTTCTATTTCCTATGACAAAGGACAGTATCGTAGATTATGATAGTCACACCCAATACCAATATAATGCTGTATCTGAACAAACAGGTAGCAACAACATTCAGACCTATATCTCTGGAGGCACAGATGATTTAAACATAGCTTTTAGCCCGGAGCCTATTAAAAAAGCAGTTCATAATAAGGAATATATGGCAAGATCATGCATAGCAGTTCTAAAGGAAGCAATACAATATCCAATGAGACCCTCTTACCTTTCAAATGGACACGGTTCTGCTTATGGTACCAGCTGCAGGATCATAACTCTCTCCTGCCAAGAAGATTAAATTTTACTATACTTGTTGCGCATCGCCAAATCTAAGCTGCAGTTTCTTTCAATCAGGGGATCTGTATCAGCCCGTTCACATTTTATATTATAGCATTACTCATGGAAGGCAGCCTATCCAGCTCCTCCGCACAGAGTTTTTTTTAAACTGATTTTTATTGCTTTATTTTAACAAGGTAGAAACATTTGGCATGAAACAATTAAGTTCTAAACAGTTGAGTACTTTGTGCATTTTCAGATGGGAGGGCGGGTATACGCCCCTGTCCACATAGCAACAAGTAAAATCTGTGCAAAAGCATTGTTGCACACTGTTTCATGTGTGCATACTAAATGATGTGGCAATGCACATTGAGTTCTGAACAATATGCATGCCTCAAGGGTCACAAAACTGTGTGGGACTAAGGGAGACGAGACGTTAACTGGTCATGGACATACAGGGCAAGGTCATCACATCGTCGCAGGTTGTAGGTTTTCATTATGATGTGTGCAGGGGTATAGGTGGGAGGTACGTTAGCTAAGGCGCTCGTATCAATCAAAGCAGAAGCGGGGGTCCCCTAATTGATGGGGGGGTCTGCTTCTCTTATTGCGTAGCAGGAAATATTACCTGAAGGTCACGAAGACGAGCAATGTGTCCTTTCTCCATAGATGTTATAGCTTATGGAGGTCTGGTATCATCACAGGGGTGCTGCCTGAAAGAGGCAAAAATTGTTGCCCAATGCTGTGAGATGGGGTGGCGAAGGAGGCCCTGCACCTCCTTTCCGCACAGGGTGTCCTCTTCTGCTGCTCCCCATTTAATCACAACCCCCCTCATCGGCCTCCACCTGCGGAGGTACAGGCGATCGCCACTATAGCGTGATCGTACGGACTGCCACCAGGAGGGTCAAAGCCGCTAAGCGAGACCACACTTTATGGTTTTTCTTCTGTTTGAAAGTGCCTAGGGCGCTGGCCTCCCATGTGTTCAAGTCAGGTAGGTTCCATATAGTCCCTGTAGGGTAGTTTGTATTGCGGACCAATAAGGATGAAGTCTTGAGCAATCCCAAAGCATGTGGTGAAGATCTGCCTCTTCTTGGGGGGACCGTGGGCATGTGAGGTGTGCTGTGGGATAATACTTATTGAGACAGGCGGGGGTTAGGTACACTCTGTCTAGGAATATAATAAAAGACAGAGGGGTGTAATTATAGGACTGGCGCTCACAGCTATTCCACCACTCATCACTAAGAAATGAAGAAAATATCCTCATGGTGCTCTCGGAAGGAGGACCCAACCCACTCCTTCACAGATCTCAAAGAGATAAAGCAATGCAAAGTCCAAGGCACACATGTCAAGTAAACATGAACATTGTCCCTATTTGTAATGCAGCAAATCCTCTTGTTTTATTAGAATGTTTTCATGAAATTTCAGAAAATCCAAACAGCCAACACGTGTTTCATTGTGCGGGCAATATTCACATTGACTTCCTCAGGGCTCATATCCGCTACTTGCCTTTATATATCTATCAGGCTATTTGTAACCATATTCCGGAAAAAAAATCCCCAAATCTATTCATTTTGAAACAGAGTCATTACGCGATAGCGCTTCCGCGTGGCATGTTCTCCAATAATTCGTGTGACACGAATGTATTTTCTGGAATTTCAAATTTGCTCCATTACAAAATATGGACAATGTTCATGTTTACTTGACCTGTGTGCCTTGGAATTTGCAACACTCTGTGTAGGAGCTAAAGCTGTATATTCTTGAAATGGGAGTTGCGGGAGACTCTTGGGATGAGACAGTGCTATTTCCTATTCCCTATCAGTTAGTTCCCTGCCCAGGTCCGTCTCCCATCGACATCTGAGTGGGTGTAGGGTTCCACAGTGAATGTCAAGTACGGCTCTATATAGCCAGGTTATGAGGTGGCGACCAGGACCCATGGTGAATATTGTTTGTATGACGGGGTGGTGATGTGGTTCAGTCTCCGCTTGTCCTCCTCCACAAAATGTTAATTAGCAACAAGCCCTTAAAGCTCTCACACTAAACTCTATGTGGTTTTCCATTCTGATAGAGTAGTCCTAAGAACTGAGCTTTTTTTTTTTTTTTTTTTTTTTTTACCACCAGTAACTTTTGAGTTCCAGTCTACATCAGTAATAATGTAGAATGTTCTCTGCACTCCCTATTTGTCGGAAGGGTTTTACTTTGTTACCTAGAAAAGACAAAGAAAATCAACGCTACTTTTTAGGGCGAGCCTAGCAGTGCTCATGCATTGCTCTCTTGACAGGGTGTAATCTACTCTGTGAGTTTTAACAACGTCACTCTCACTTTCATTCATTCCTAGGCCTGCCTTTCAAAATTACCTTGATTTCATAGATAAATGCTTTATGTTTGTCCCACCTTGAGGCTGTTTTGTTACTGCCCTGGAGACTGATTATGTCACATGGATTATTGCACGATCGGCCATGTACCTTAGTGTGGCGCAATTCTTTTTTCTTTTGCCTTTTCACTTTGCGCTCTGTGGCCGTGTGTTGTTTCTTCCTCTTCCTTGTTTTAGGGCATGCTGCTGTTTCTTTGCGGTGTTTGTGCCCAAAGGCTCCAAGCTGGAGGGGGGGGGGAGTTCTTATTTATTTATTTTTTCAGGTGTTTCATATAGCACAAACTCGATCTGAGGAGCGTGTTACATGAGTACCACTTACGTACAAGTTTAGCAGTTGAAAAATATACAAACTGGCGCATTTCAGACAGAAAAAACACAGAAATCCTCAACCTAGCTCTCCCGCCATAGAGGGAGTGCAGACACTACAATATTCACTGCACTTGGGAAACTCGCCCCATAATGCTTTGTTGCGCATTTCTTTTACAAAACATTTTTGCCCATAACTCACCCTGTGGTGGTCCTAGGACATAGGGACTACCACCAAAATGTTCAGCACAACATGCTCTTTTGGTCAGGGTCTTCACACTAGGTTGGGGGACCCCAAAATAACACCCTCCCAAATAATAACCCCTCCCACCATTCCGTATCTCTTTAATTCTCTCATGGCTGGAACTTTTGTTTTACAGCTGGGAGTAGTTGAATTTTAAGGGCCTTGTTTATAATAATATTCTAGTAAGCTTGCTAGGCCTGAAAATGTGTAATGCACTATGCCCATAAGGGGCTAAATATATGGTTACACTGCATTGCTTTCTGCCATTCTATTTTCATGTGATTATGCCCTCCAGGGGCTGACTATATGGTTACGTGACCATGTTTCTTCCAAATTCTATTTTTATTGTTGTGCCCTATAGGGGCTGTTCTGAGCATTACGGTCTAATGTCAAGTCTATGAAGGAATGCACAAACACAAAGTCTATTTCTGATAAAGGTTTTTATTGGGTTTAGATGATGATTGTATATGTTTTATTGATCTCTCCGCAGTTATGACTATGATTCATGCCAACGTAACATCCTTATTACACTATGACTGTTTGAACACTCTTGATATGTTTGGGTGACCCTTCTATGGGGTCACCAGTGGTTGCACATAATCAGCTATGGTAAGTTCCATCTACCAATGTAATGTACTGCATGGCTAAATACTTGTAAAGTCCCAAAGGAGAGACCTATTGGCTACGCTAGTGCTTGTGTTTTTTGTAGTCATTCATGGCATGCAATGTACATGGGTCAGTTACTTCTGAAGTCTCCATTTCTTGTGGGTTGTTAAACAGTGTGCTTTTTGCTACTGGTTGACTAATAAATCATTTCCAGATAGGCTTCTCAGAGAAAAAGTGGCATCACGGCGAGGTTAAGAAACACTGCATTAACAGACATATGTGGGAGGTCCTAATGGGCGCTGAATAAGATGGCTGAGTTCTTAATAGGCTCCTCTGGCCGGAAGCAGATATCCAGCCAAATAAACGTTCATTTATTACATTGCCTCGTCATAGCTGCCAAGGTTTCAGATTGCTGTGTGTGACATTTTCATAATTTCAGTGTAATTATGAGTGCCATTTCTCCAACTATGAGTGACAATTTCTCCTGAGGAATTCAAGCACTGAAGATGAGGGAAACATATAAATATCAGAGATTACACCCATTTGATCAACAAACTCTAAGTTCCTAAAACTGCCGCAAAGCACCTATTTTTCAAAATAATTAGCTCAGTCATTATTCTATAAGAATGATCATTACGGTCCTCGAGATTCTGTTGCCACCTCAGTGACCCTTGATGCTCTCTGCTGTCCCAGGCAGAGGGCAAAGCTGAACCAGGACTAGGGCAGCAGGCAGGATGAAGGGAGAGAGTGACCCCACCCAAATACAGTGAAAACTCCCTGCATCGTCAGCTCTGTAAGAGGGCAGTTGCAGATTATGCTTCACTGAGCAGAAATCAGTGAAGTTATTGCTGCCTTTACTTTGAGTTTCATTTTTCAGTTAGGTATGTTGAAAGACCAAGCACTCTGGGGAACGAAGGACTCTTATCTCAATGGAAAATTGAAATCTCCATGAATCCAGGTTCTGCCTGGACACCCATCAACAGCAGGCTATATTTAAAGCCACTGCTTTGTAAAGCACCTCAAACAAATCCAAATGCTAAAAGGTGCTCCAATTGAGTGACTGTAGGAGCGGGCCGGTCTGCAGGGTGGACCAGATGAAGGCCCCCACACAAAGCCTCCCTAAGGTGGGGATGGAAGCCTTGGGGGAGGGTGGCAAGACAGCGAAAAAAGTTGCACTCATATTGGGTGGCGACTTTCAAATCGGTCAACCCGGGTGCATCCTGCAAGGCGAAACAAAGGAGGTGAGCATTAGGCAGATGAAGGACGCAGCAGGACTCCGATTAAACACCCAGCATGTGAGCCGCAGCACCGACTGTGCAGTTGCATTGGAAGCAAGCTGCCATCAACCTAGTTCTATCCTCTCCTGACCTTCCAGCTTGAGCTGGGGGACCAGGGCGAGTCCGAGCCTCGACTCACTGTCTTGTAATTGTGGGGCATATTACTGTTGCATTGAGTCCCCTGTTGAACATGTGGGTCACGTGGGCGAGTGAGGAAGGAGCTCTGTTTGGGCTGCAGCAGTATCTGGCATCGCAGGTTCGATCCCGTGTTTTGACAGGGCAATAGGCCCCTCTTAAAAAGAATTGAACTGCCCCTACTCTAGATTTGGCAGGATTACCAGCAGCCCAAAGAGGGATCATTTATGCGGCAAACAAAAAACTGTATCCATTACTCACCGGTGCCAAGAGGGTTCACATTAAGGCCTGCTTAGGAGTCACCTGTGGCCTAGTGGTTAAGGCTTCAGACCCTCATAGTGAAGTTTGAGGGTTCCAGTCTGTGTGTGTCAAAGGTCATTTCTCTGCTTTACAGGTACTTGAGGAGCACCACAAACATTTTTGTTAATATAAGGAGTAATTAAACGGTCTGCCCCTTCTGCTACATGTCGCAAGGGCAGACAAGTTGAATAGAGCAAGAAAGGAGCTACATGGGCAGGGAAAGGAAGCATCCTGCCCATTTCAGAGATGAAGTAGAATGCAACTCACCTTTAAAAACACAGGCATTGGTCACAAACAACGCTGGGCCCAAGCTTGATGCAGATTGGGAAGAGCTACTAGCAAAAGCACAGGAACTACTGGCGCAACATAGAAAGGCGCAAAGGAGCAATGTTTGCACTAAAGATGCCTCAGAAGAGGTGGAAGCAGCTATAAATGTGGCCACCAAGAGGAAGCCAGATACCCTACCCATAGGCCCCAGGCGAAGGGCACGTGTAGCCAGAACGGCATCACCCTCAAAGGATTTGGGTGCAAGGTGCATGAAAAACACCTCAGTGGTGCAGAGGGAGGCAAGTGAAGCGCAAACTGATGGGGAACAAGGTGTCAAGAGTCACCCAGTGCCTCAGGACGAAGAAGCCTGGTCCGAGACCATGAACGAGGACAACTGGAGTGAACACGAGGAGGAGTCTTGAGCCAGCACGGCGGCAAGCTCTGGTCCCTGCCAAAGACAAGCAGCAGCACAGGAGGGTGAGACAAGGACAGCGCAAGGGGCGGGGCCAAACGGCAGATGGAGAACCAATGGCAGCATTAGCAATTTTGGGACCCAGGTTGGGGTGGTCAACTTGACACAGCAGAACACAGCAGGGTTAGTGAGCGGGCCCATCCATCGCAGCACCAGCAGGGGCATCCCTGGTTCTGGGGCGCGGGCTCATGGGCACAGCATCCCACCATGCCTCCATTCACAGCTAACCCATGGCAGGCGTGGCCAAGCTCAGTGACACCCTATCACCTCGGGTTACCCCTCATTTCCATAGCCTTACTTGACACCCTGGCATTGCCCAGTAGTGGGGAGGAGCACAAGCTTACAAAAAAAAACCCATGGAACCCACCCAAAAATGTCAGGACTCTGAGCCAGCCAGGAACGTGAGCAGCAAGACATAGCCAATATGTAGGTTGGAGGCAGGCGGTGTCAGGGATGGAGAACAAGACGGTGCGGAAGTCAAAGCCTCAGAAGGGGCTTCAGGAGGCAAGGGGCAGGCAATGGAGAGCGCCAGTGCCCCGGATGGAGGCTCTGACCCCACAAAAGCATGGGCAGGAGGACGGACAACAAAGGGAGAGGTAGGCAGGCCAACAAGTGAAAATATCAAGCCATTGCTCGGTTACCCCACCCTCGACAACAAGGGATTCAGGGAAAAGATGCAGACCTGGCCGGTGATTGAGTGGGATCAACAGGATGTCGAAGGTTTCACCAACCACATAGTGGCCACCACGGAAGGCGTAGGTGAACATGATCATAGTTTTCGCTCATCGGGGGGGGGGGAGAGGATGGGCCAAAGGGTTCCCATGCACCTACGCTTATGAAGGTCCTGAGGAGTTCCGCTGGTGCAGCAATCTAGAGTCAGTGAGAGACAATCAAGCAATTATCAGGCAAAAAATAGCAAAGGAGCTTGCTCTACGTATGGTAGGAGTTATTTTTCCTAACCGCCAGTAGGCAGATTTGTCGTGTCTCCCCTGGGGATGGTTCTTAAAAAAGAGCTGGGCAAGTTTAGGCTGATCCATCACCTATCGTACCCCTCGTAAGTCATTTAACAAAGGCATTGAAAAAGACAGCTGCTCAGTATCATACACAAGTGTGGACAATGCAATTGATCACATCAAGGCGGCCGGGAAAGAGGCTTTGTTAGCAAAAACAGACATAAAATCTGCCTTTTGCCTACTACCGGTGCACCCGGACAGTTACCACCTGCTGGGCTTTCATTTAGACTGGGCATTCTGCTCGACAAATGTCTGCCAGTGGGGTGTGCCATCTTCTGTGCGTACCTTGAAGTCTTTAGTACATTCCTAAAATGGGCACTAAACGAGCATTGTAAGAAGGGCTGGGTCACACACTACTTGGGTGACTTTCTGTTCATTGGGTCACGGGGCACCATGGAGTGTGCAGAACTACTACAAGGCTTCAGGGTGCTAGCGGAGAATCTAGGAGTGCCATTAGCAGGGGAGAAAACCAAGGGCCAAACTACATGTCTGTCGTTCCTAGAGATAGAGCTGGACACAGTAGACTGGATGTACAGGCAGCCAGAAACCAAGGTATCCAAGCTGAATCAGTTCCTTGAATATCTGCTATTGGAAAATAAGGCAATGCTGTGCAAGCTGCAACAACCCATCAGCTGGCTCAACTTTGCAGGCACAGTAATACTGGCAGGCAGGCTATTCGCAAGGAGGTTAGGGTGGTTATGCAGGGGCCTGTCTGAGAAACACCACAGGGTGAGAATCGCCCAAGGGGTCAGGTATTACCTAAGGCAGTGGCTCAACTTCCTGGTCGACTTCAACAGCACAGCCATGTGATGGGAACCTTGGGTAACAGCGGAACAGCTAGAGCTATTCACTGATGCAGCTGGGGGGAAAGATTTGGACCGGTCTTGGGCACGACCTGGACCGCAGCTCACTGGTCAGCATCCTGGCTTAAGAACGGGACAACCAAAAATATAACCCTCCTGGAGCTTTTTTCTAAAGTAGTGACTTTTTTCTTTTTGAGAAGACAGGCTTTCTAACAAACAAATTACTTTGTGGTCAGATATTCATGGGGTGTTCCAAGCCTTGAATTTGGGAACTGCATGCTGCCTGGCAGAAGGGCGCCTGTTTCGCCATCTGGTGGAGTGTCAGCCTAAGGACAACATAGGGGTGGGGGCTAGGCACATCCCGGGATAAGAAAACACAGTGGCTAACGCTTTGTCTCGTATTCAGTGGCATTGTTTCAAGGAGTTGGCACCACATGCAGACCCTGTCATGACCCCGATACCCAAACACTGTGGGAATTGGTCGACCCGATCTGATAATGCTGTGGGACAATGCCTTGGCCAGCAAAACTGCGATGCACTATCGTAAGTGTTAGGAGGGCTTTCAAGGGGTCACTGGCTCGCGTGAGTGGGGCAGTCACTGAGAATGATGTGCGTCTGTTTATTAGCTGGTCATTTAGAGAAGGCAGAACTAACATGTGGGCACAGGCACACCTTACTGCTGTTTCCTATTATGCAAGGTTAGCTTCAGGGATAGACCCAACTAAATCCTTCTACTGCAAAGCAGCGATAAAGGGGTGGGGTAGGCTACAACCTGGTTCGGCAGGATCAGCGCAGTGCCTTGGACTGTGCAACACTGGTAGAAGCACTGACAGTAGTACCAAAAACTTGCAGCTCAGGCCACAAGGTCATCATGTTCAGTGCAGCCTTTACGCTTGCCTTCTTCGGAGCCTATCATATAAGTGAGATTGTTTCCCCTTTCGGAAATGCCCCAGGGAGCATGTGCCTGCAGGGGGAGGACCTTCATCTGGGCATCAGTAACATGACACTTCATTTGCGTCAGTCCAAGTCTGATCAGGTGGGAAAAGTGAAATACTCTAGGCTGGATTGCATAGAGGATGAGACGCATTGCCCGATGTGTTGCATGAGGGCGTATTTGTCCCCCGGGGCTTCAAAAGGAAGGGCCTCTGTTCTTCCACAGGGACCGGTCATTCCTCAGCCGATTCCAGTTCATTGCTACTCAAGATGGCCCTAGCCAAGGCGGGGTTTCTTTAGATAGGTTGGGGTCACATTCATTCCGAATTGGTGCTGCTACAATGGCAGCGGCAGAAGGGCCAAGGGAAGACCACATAAAAAAAGATAGGGTGCTGGTCATCTGACACGTGCAAGTGCTACATCCGGCCCAGAGGCCCCTAAGTCATCTTGTTTCTTCCACTGCAGGCCAAGCCAACAACAGGCGCAGGGTTTGGGCTAGTTGGCCATTCATACATCACAAGGGCGCAACAGTGGGCAATGGCACATAAGGATTACAGAGGGCTCTGGCTCAAAAACACAGCTGTGATTTGGTTAAGAAGGCCAGGCATGAGGTGCGCCCACCTGCTTCCCGACATAGAGCGTACACTGCGACGGGAGGACAAGCTGGACGCCGTGGTGATTCACCTTGGGAGCAATGGACTGGGTAGAAAGGATCTGCTAACAGCGCTGAGTCGGGTCTTACAGCAATATCACGGCTATTGCACCCTGCCGAAATCCTGGGGTCAGAAATCAAAGCTGGAGTTAAATGGAGGGGGCAAAGGACCATGGAATGCTGGAGAGGTCCAGAAGAAAGCTGAACATATCAATGGCAAGAATCTGCACAGCAAACTCTTGGGGTTTTGTGATGCATGGTTTCATCAACCTCAAAACACTGGGGAATCATGGGGTGGATGGAACGCACCTATCAGTGGTAGGCTTGGATATGTTCTTCCTAGATATAGTAGGGGTCCTGGAGCTATTTGATTTTTCCTAAGTCAGATAGGGGGAGATACCGCATGGCAGCATGGTGGAGACAAACATGATTGGCCAGCAGCACAAAATCCTAAAAAAAGGCCGGCTTCAACAAGGTCCTTGGGATGCATTACAGCAGGGACGGGGGCAGGCAGAAGTGGGGCCACAAAAGGGTCAGCAGCAGGCAGCCACAGCACTTATAGCCCAGGAGGTCATAGGGACCGCCCATCGGTAAGAAGTGGGGGGAGCCTAGTAGCCACCAAATGCTGCGTACCTGGCCAGGAAGACCATCATGGAAAGGAGGCAGTGCTTGTAGAGGTCCCAAAAAGCAGATTGATGAATAGACAGAGGAAATTAAGATATTCATGAGTTATGAGGTACATGATACATTTTATGACCACTAGATGCTATATTGCTGCACCATGTAATGTCTCTATAAAGGTGTTGTAATAAAACTGCAGCCATCTGCAATCCCAACAAAGGCTCCCTTGTACTTATGAAACAAAATGTACCTGGAGGATCATGATTTGGGGGGTGAGAGGGGTTGTGTGGTCGCGTGGATGATCTGGGAGCCCCTCGTATGTATGGGAGGGGTTAAGCATCTCAATGCGGGGGAAAGCACTAAAATTGGTTAGTCTAACTGGATATGCGTGGCACTGGGCAGAGCTGCCCCAAATAAATTGTGCTGCCCAACACCAAAGGGCATTTGTGGCAGCAAGATTTGCTTAGAGAGGAAAGACGGATGTGGAGAGGTATAACGCCACATCAGAGGAAGGATTGGCCAATCTGTGTGCTGGGGCGCCTGGTCTGCTTTGGGCCAGCCTCGCTGTGCACTGCGGGTACTCCCTCACAGCTCAGAGGTTATATCAGCCAGTAGGTGTGCAGTGCTTCCTCCCACTCGTTTTCCCCAACACCGCTGCATGACCATTTGAGGCCTTGGCCTCCGCATGGCCGTGCACACCAGGCTCAGCCTGCCTCAGCCTGATCACAACCGTGGTTCTTGGTCCCAGAAGAGATCTTTGGAGGTCTGTGCATGCCTAGTTCCCATCTCCTCCACTGCCCTGCATGCCCAGTACTGGATATTATATCCTCACCATGACAGGGGACCCTTTAATCAATGCAACGTTCCTGATACTACTGGTCAGTGAGGCTGGCCTAAACTACAGATATCTGACTGGTACCCCAAAAAACGTTTGGTGGCCAACTAACACAGAATCCCGTACTCTGTATCTCATGTGTAAAGGTTGTAAGGCTTCTCTGCGCACACCCACACAGAACACCCCACTGGGGGAGCAGGTGGAAACTGGAGTGGTTCCCCGAATGCCACAGCCCTGGTGCTACCGTAATATACATTACTCCATAGTTATAGCATGATCATTGGTGTCAGGGGCAAGGTGGATGGCAAGCAGCCCAAGCTCACCTTCGAAGGCAACAGCAAGACTATGAAGGGGCAGAAATGCAGTGTGGACAGATCACAGCAGCACTGGAAGATCCTGATCTTAAATCCCTGCTGCTGGAACTAAGAGGCAGCCTGGCAGCGATCAGTGCAAAAAATTGACTCGCTTACCCAATGACTGCTTGCTATGGAGGACCAGTTGGAAAAGCAAAACCACAGACTGGACACTGCAGGGAAAAGCATCTCAGACATTGAGGATGACATTAACCAGCATTCTAAAATCTGGATGGAAGTCCAACTTGACCTCCGGAAACTAAGGTTCAAGACTTGACAATTTGGAGGCCTAATCAATGTGAAGCAGTCTCTGTATAGTTTGACTACTGGAATCAGCTGACACACTGAGGATGGAAGACTATGACGAAAAACGTCTGATAACAGATCTCTTTGGTATATGTAGTAGAAAGGGCCCCTTGCTCTCTTGCCCCTAAGCCCATCACGAGTGACACCCTGTGCCCGATCATTCAGAAACTGCTGAATGACAGAGATGATCTCCGAGAGAAATGTCATTCAGCATGAGGTCAACTACCTCTTCTACCTGGGCTTACCCCATCTGTCGAGGATGCCTGTCAGGATTATCCCCACTAAAAGAATTATGCTGTATGGGCATTCAGTATTCAGTGCTACATCCTGCCTGGCTACATATTCTGCATCTGTATTTAACTCCCCAGATGATGCAAATACATTTCTTAAAGGCCTCCGAAGCCCCAGAGATTCTGCCCAGAGCTCGGCCTCGGACTCCTCAGCCAGCTATCACCTGGAGGATGTAGAATGACTGCCCTCTGCATTTAGTCCTTTGAAGGCGGGGATAGCAGCACTGAGTGCAGTTTCTATCATGCACTGCTTAATCGTTTTAACCTGTTCTTTACCAACTGTACGGCATATAAGTATTCCCCCTGGGCTGAGGAACATATGATCATAAAGGTTGCACCTGCTGTGTGGACTACACCTGAATGTTCTCCCATTTATTATGGATTATAAAATATGGTCGGAATGGCCAAACTATTATTTGTGGCCTAGTTCCGAGAGATCTGAGTTAGCATAAAAATGTGCATGGAATGTTTAAAGTTGCATAGGTTATTCGCCCTGTTCTGTTACTGGCTAGGGACTGTCATAGAGAAGTTTGGGCTCCGTCGGAGTTGGCGGGCTAAATTGGCATACTATTTCCTCAAAGTTCAGCGCATGTTCCATGTGGTCACCCTTCACTCCACTACAGACATGGCAGAGGAAGTCATTTTTTTCCATCATACCTACACATGCACTCAAATTACTAACGTGGCATGTACAAGGACTTAATGACCCTTGTAAGGCACGTCTTAGCCTATCATACCTCACTAGACAAAATTTTCACTTTGCCTCTATTCCGCAGACACACATTTCCAATCCCCCCGCTTACAGTTTCACTTCCAGATGGAACACCTATTGCTATTTCTTCTCCTACTCTGCTTATGCATGGGGTATTGCCTCACTGTTTAGTAAAGGGGTCCAGTGCCGGCCAATATTGGTGCACAATGATGATAGGGTCGATACATTCTTCAACAAGGTCTGATTGGAGATACACTGATATCCTTTATAACCATATATGGCCCTAGTAGAGATGGGCCAGAGTTTTTTGCTGAACCACGACACAGGCCAGGAGCTGTAGCACCACATTCCAACATATGAGGGAGAGATTTCAACATTTCGATGCAGGGGAGGGGTGACAGTGCTAGGACCACTCCACCAAGACACGCTCGTTCAGAACTATTAAATATAATGACTCAAAAACTATTTAGTAGGCATCTAGCACCTCTGCTGTCAACTGCCAGGGACTTCTCACATTAATTGGCAGTATATGGCTCATATTCAAGAATAGATTATTAGTTAGGCAATAAAGACCAAGTGGGCTGAATTGACTCGGTTTCCTACTCACCTAGAAACCCTGTCTGATCACTTTCCGGTGATGCTCACCCTACATATTACCAAAGTGATGCGCAGTTGCAGGCAGTGGTTCGTCCATCCAGAGAAGCTACTGGAAGAGGCATTCCTGACTGAAATTAGACAGTCCGTTGCTGCATATTTTCAATTGAACTGGGGCTCAGTGATAAAGTAGTTATCAAGGGCGAGTGGACGCCGAACCTAAACCACTTTAAGGTCAGCTTATGCGACTGGAGTCTGAAATCTGCAATTTTCAGTGCATGTTAGATAACAACCTGGATCATTCTACGGTAGCGGAGCTCAACTTAATACGTGTGGCCTTTATGAACGAAGCAGAGTGAGAAGGTACATTTCTGGGAAAATATGTCTCTGCATTGCGAAATGGCTAGGACAAACGCCCTGATAGATCATTGGCTGGCATGATCTGACTCTCGTAGGCAACATCAGATATTCTTAAGATTCAATCCTCCACAGACCAAGTCTGTTATAAATTGACTGAGATATTGCGTGGATTTACCAACTTTTCCGCTAACCTGTATACAGCCGAACCTCAAAGCACTGTCCAACAAATCTATGATTATCTTGCAACAGTCACACTGTCATGGCTGAACCAGCACTAATAGAAACCGTTGTGTGCGCCCATAGCCCTGCCAGTATTAGAGACATGCACAATAGCTCAGCCCTTGGGGAGATGGTCTACCTGTTAATTTCAATAAAGAATATGTGCTGGCACCTGCACTACTGGAGGTCTACACAGAGGCTTTTGAGGTGCTCCTCCGCCCCCCCCCTTTTTGGAGACACTTCTAAAACCTGGCAAACCCCCACACAGCTCTAAATCCACTTTTGCTGATTTAATTAGACACTAAAATATTGGCTAAATAATTGCAACAAGGATGCTCCCAATTGTCTCATATGTAATAGGACCCAATCAAGCGGGGTTTGTGCTGAACAGGTCCACTTCTGATCATTTCTGCACACTGCTCACTCTGACATCCAATCGCTCCTGCCCTGGCAAATGTTTCTGTCCTTCTGTAAACAGGCTAAGCTTTTGACTCCATGGAGTAGGTGTTCCTCCTTTCTGACCATATGGGAATGGAGCGGGTCTTGCTAAAATGGATTTCTCTGCTTTACACAAGCCCATGCGCCATAGTTTGAGTAAACAACCTATTATCATCGCCAGTATCCATTGGCAGAGGGTGGAGGCAGGGATGCCCACTCGCGCTGATTACTTTTACACTCATGATGGAGCCACCTGCCTGCATCATCAGGTGGAACCATCATCATAGAGGGATTCAGTTCTACACATGCGGCTAATCTCACTATATGCATTGGTCAACACAACTACAAAAGCAGAGGGGACACGGAGTCAATATGCTGGGGGTGATTTGCTAAAACCCAGGGGAGCAGTTTGACTGGCCCTGCACATGAGGCTTACAGAGCGCAAGCCCTTGCAACAGGACTATATGGAGCAGAGTTGTGTGGTCATAAACAGGCAAAGGGGTTGGCCAGGGCAAAACACAGTTTTTTATGCCATCTACTCTGTCTGTGCCCAGGGACTCCAATGAATGCACTGGACCATGAGGTGAGTGTCAAATCTGTCGAGCAGTATGCAACGCTACGTCCCATATATTATATTGGATAAGAATATTGACACTATCTGAGTTGAGGTATTACCTGGACATTATGCAAGAAGTCTCGCTGCAGGCTAAGCAAGTAAAACTACCTTGGTTAAATCATGTGACCATCACCTTGCAAACTGTAGGGTGTGTGGACTGTTGGTTTGAGCCACAAAGGATTACTTTAAATCCCAGAAATGTTTTAAAGGAAAGTTTTTGGTAATATTTTCCACAAATCAATCAGGTAAGAAGATAAACCAGTTTTGGACTTTCAAGCCCATCCCTACCTTTGAGCCACACTTGTATATGCACTACCCACCCATTAAAAGAGACCTGTACATTAATTTCAGGCTAGCAACACTGCCGGTAAGAGTATACAAGTTTATGGAAAAACGGTGTATGTTGCTTCCCCATTTGAGGGTGTGAGTCTGGGGGATGGTCTAATGCACTTTGTGTGGTTCTGCATCTTTACTCCCAAAACTAGAAGAGATTACCTCTATCCGCCTTTTAATGCTCATATGATAAGAATCTTTAAGGCCGCTATGGCTTTGTATATATGTATTATTTCTGAGCAAATGTTTATATTCATGGAAAAAAGGTTACAGGGACATTATATTAGGAATTAGAATTTAAAAAAACATAGAAATTCACCTAAAAAAACAAAGGTTACTGGGATGTTATAGTTAGGCTTACATTTTAAAGGTACCAAGCCATAGAAATTCACGAGTTATGGTTAGTTATCGCAAGTTACTATAACTCGTGCTCTAAGGTAACGATACCCTACACCCCGCCATGTAAAGCTGCAGCCAAGCCACAGCAAACAGCTTTGTCCCAAGTGTGGGCACTCCGGGACATAGCAGGAGTCGCCCCCAGGGCCATCAGTGGCTCCTCGTGAGGGGCCCCTTGGCCCCCTCAACTAGCATAGCCCCAGGCAGTTGGTGCTCCCTGGGGTTACAGGAGGTCCGAAATGGACCCCCTATCTATTTTTCTACAGTTTGTCACGGGGAGGTGGTGATCCCTGGGGGGCGGGCGAGCCCCCGCACTGCAATAAACAAAGCCCTGGGGGAGGTAGTGGTCCCCGGGGCTGCGAGGTGACCAGGTGCCCCACCCCACATTACAAATATCAATTTCCTTGTTGAAGTGTTGGCAACCAATCAGATCTCAGAGCATGATCGGAAGGGGTCGCAAAACCTTGACGTCCCTAGATATCCAAATTTGGATTTTCGTTAATTTCCCTAAAACTACTGAGTGGATGTATACCAAATAAAAAAAAGACTCTTTCTAAACCAAGAGCTACCTTTCTGCCATATTTGGTGTAATTTTGTCCAGTGGTTTCGCCGCTATCACTGTTCAAAATCACAGTGCGAAAATGAATGGGAAAAATGCATTTTTGGCCTCCCCTTTTTGCTCTGCCACCACGTGACGGATCAGCCCAAAACCTTCCAGACAGCAGCATTTTACAGCTGGCTGATGTATAGGTGCCCGCACTATCCTGGCAGCTTATTACCTGGAGTGTTTAGCTGTAATGTTGGGGACATTTTAACATGCACTTTATTAGTGACTAAATTTGTCTTAGATTGTTGAATAGTTACTGTGGTCATTTAATTAGATATCATTCTGGCCGACTGTGCGGTTTTTGGGTACTACCAGTTTAGAGCCGGCCAGTGGCTATTCAACTTCCTGGCAGCCTATTACCTAGAGTGTTTTTAGTGGTAATGTTTAGTGCTTTTGTCTATTTTGGAATGTTGGTATTTTGTATTATGTGATCAAATATTTAATTATGTGTATACTGTATTGTATATTGCATGGCCTGTCTCTGTTAAGCTGACACAATAAATAAATGAAATAGATCTCACTATATGCAGATGATGTCCTGTTGATATTTAAAGACCCGGACAGGAATCTCACACCAGTAATACATGAAATTATAGCCTTTGGGATAAGATCCCGACTTCGGATCAACTCGGACAAATTGATACTTATACCCCTTACACCAGCAGTAAGCCACTCAGCATGTTCCCCTGCAATTGCAAACCGACCCCACAAACTACTTGGGCATTAGATTTTATCCAGAACATGTAGTCTTTTTCCCGGCAAACTATGGGAGATACTTTGAGAAGCTTGAGCAACAGGTTGAATACTG
Organism: Pleurodeles waltl; assembly: GCF_031143425.1. Lineage (NCBI taxonomy): Eukaryota > Metazoa > Chordata > Amphibia > Caudata > Salamandridae > Pleurodeles > Pleurodeles waltl. Next base: position 1,174,314,705 of record NC_090444.1, read on the forward strand.
TAAGCTCCCTCTAACACTGGCTGCAGAGTGGCTCTGATGAAGCCAGTGGCCCTCCCCAAACTGCTCTATCTATTACAAAATGTGCTGTATCTATTCTAAAATATTTGCCTCCCACTTCCCTTTCCTTCTTCGTTCATCTCACGACCCTCACTATTAGGCTTGCTTGGGTGGCTAGGCAGCCTAGGGTCTCATGTAATAAACTATAGCTGCCTTACCACCTGGGCGGTTTGGCAGCCCTAAAATTTAAATTCTACTATTTAGTGGCACAGGACCAATTCTTACACTACTGGCTACACAATATACACCAGGCTTCACATCCGAAATGTGGAAACAGGCTTGGTTTATCTGGTTCCGCTCTACAATGCCAATGTGTTGAACAATGCATGCTCAACTGCATGTGTTGTCTGCACCAACTAGGCTTGGACGCAAATTTGTGTGCTGGCTGGTTACCCTGACATGTACTCCCTACACCTACCTTTACCCTATAACCCACGCCTGCCACTGACAGCAGAGCTGGCAGTGATTAAACTTCTGCTGACTGAGGGCTTCTTTACTGGAGGAGCCCTTTTTATAAACTACCACTTTCTTCCCGTCAAGGACTTTATTGGCACAGACAGTGCTACTTCTGTTCATGTATTATACAACAGACTCTGTGGTTCACTTAGGACAATACACCCAACATTCCCTGCTGAACCTTCTGAGTGGTCACTTCTGACCATACTAATAACGAACCCTAGTCCTGCCAAGCTAATTACTCAAATGTTTAACAGCATAGTTTTTTCTATGTCCTGTGCCATCTCGGCCATAAGGGCAGGTTGGGGAAATAACTAAGCCATGATATCTCAGACACTCAGTGGCCTTTACTGTGAGTAAACCAAAAAGATCTCACCCCCATGGCAGATTTTGTCTCATTCTTCTAATATTTCTGCATAGGGCTTTTTATACACAGAGCTCTATGACTAGATTTGGTCTGGCAACTGAATCGGACTACTTGAGGTTCAGCGCACACAGCAGATTTCTTCAACATAGCATAAGAATGCCTGCTGAGCTATGCCTCCTGAACTAAACCTTTTCAAGAACTGAACAAAATGATATCATGCAGGCTACAAGCTGAGCCAATGTTGGCCATATTGGGGCATGCCAAAGATGTTCCCAAGCCTTTCCAAGGATTTGAAGCTACAGCGTTAAAGCAGAATTGCCATGCTACCCCTCGGACACCCTGCTGTAACGATTGATGGGACCCACTCTGCAGCTATCCCTTGACACTCCAGTAGCCCCCATACATATTGGTACCAACAACAGTGCACTCCTTTGTCTGTGCCAAAAGTTAAGTGCTTTAGTAATGTTTGCAGTGTTGTAATTCACTGGAAGTTTACTTATATACTTATGTTTATATTGATACAGTATTTATATAACTGTGTGGAAATTCCATTGCTTATTCAATATTTGCTGCAATGTACTACAGACCAATGTGTATGCTTGGAAATAAAAATAAAGTAAAATAAAGATGAATTTAAGTCAGTCTCAAGGAAATCTGTTAGTATTTTTATGAGGCACTATTGTCATGAATATGATAACAAGTTGCTTAAAGAAGGAATTTTCACTAGATGTTAGAGCGGATAATGTTTCAAAGCCCCAGTTTTCGCCTCATAAAGAGATGCACTTTGTCCCTGATTCTTAAGTACCTCAAATGCTGGAGACCAAAGGCCCCTCAGTCACTTCCTCATAGTAAAACAGCCATTGACCCCAGCATGCTGGACTAATGCACTCTTGCTCTCCAGGACTTGTTTCATCAATCTTGTGTTCAAACATATGCTTATACCACGATGAGCAAAGTCGGACACCTTGTCCCTAGGATGTTCAGCCAACACCAATTTAGCCATGTTGTTGCTTTATTCCAGAACTCCCCAAACCTGTGTAACTTATTTTGGAATCGTATGGGACTCCTAGATATCAGCAATGTGTCAGCTGCAAATAACAGAGTCACAACGGTATGGCCTCCTAACAGAGGTGCATTGTTGATGCTACTGATGAGAAACTCTTCTACCTACTTAATCACTGACGAGACACTCTCCTACATACTTAATAAACAGGGTAAACAGGAGTAGTGCTGGAGAGCACCTCTGCTAACACACATCCCCCCCTTTGGACCTGTGTGGCCATAGCATGATTTCCATAATGTAGTCCTATTAAAGTCTTCAAAAGATTTATGGGTTAACCGAACAGCCACAAGGAGCAAGTGGAGGCGCTCCTTTCTCAAGATGACATAGTTTCCCAGCAGCATGCAAAGTATGAAGACCTCGTCAACTCTGCTTACAATTATGATATTATTTTGTGCCCAGACTTCCAGCCTAGAGATAATATTTTTGTTTGTCTTTCGGACTGATTTTCAGGGTTGTCCTTATGATTTTCCTTGTATATTTTGACTAATTTTGTGCTAGTGAGGAAAGGGGGAATATGAACAGATTTTTAAAATTGTGTTGCTCATGAGCAGGATGAAGTGTCCCCATTACATGGGTTCAGTTTTATACAGGTCAGCCAGGATTTTGTCTGGTCTAGAGTATTTCTAGATTTTTCTTGTCTGATCCCTGCTTCTGCAAGAGACAATATGTTCACATCACAGGTCGAAACTGTTAACTTATTGATGTTACTGTGGGATATGTCTGGTGCTACAACACTGCTATCCCTCTAGAGGGAGGAAAATAGGCATAGCATCAATCATTGGTTTATATAGGCTTAGGACTGGAGCTCTGCTCCTCTAGAAACAATTGTTTGCACAGTTGGCCCATCAAAAGATTTTGTAACTGTCTCCAGATTTTCAAAATATTGCAGCAGTTGTGGGGCTCAAGCTGTATAATCATGTTATCCCCATCCTGCTTATGCATAACGTTCGTTGAGTGTCAGAAACCATAAGGAAAACCCACTTTTTCTTATCCATAGAATCAGTCATCAGTGGGTTTGGCCCTCCCGGAGACTGCAGCCATCACACATTCTAGTCTTTCTCTTTCCTCAGCCATTCCACAACTCTAAAAATATTCCTTAGAAAGCCTTAGTTGCCTAGTTTAAGGCATGCTTGTTCTGGGCATGCCATGAAGAGTATGACCCTCATTTTGACGTAGGCAGATGGAAAAGCCCATCTGCTGAAGTCCCGCGGTGGTGACCTTCCCGCGGCCCCTATTACGGGTTTCCCACTGGCCCAGCGGGGAACAGCTTACAACATTGACTCCGGGTCATAATTGACTGCAAGGCCGGCAGTAACGTGGCAGTGCCGGCGGTCCGAACATAGCGCATTCACCATGGTAGTAAGATGGAAGCTGGACTGCCACATTGGCGCGAACTGACCGCCACCGCAACCCTGGTGGTCTCAAGACCGCAGGGTCGTATTTAGGGCCTATGTCTTAATGATCATAGGAGCACCCTTCCTGTCTCAAAAGAAGTCACTAGTCCCATAACTTTTATGCACAGGAGGTTCTGGAAGTAGAGTAACATGTAAACTCTGATTACAGGATGTAAAAGATTGTACACGACTTAACCTGTCAAGCTAGGACGGTTAATGCTAAATTCCACCACCGGCCAGTACTTTTGGGGCTTACTCATTTTTAAACGGATGCTGCATGCACATATGATGCTATGAGCCATCTTTTCTACATCCTGGGTTGAGAATATTTCAGAATCCACATCAAAATCTTCTCTGTTGTGTGGGAGCAAAACCTGAGGGTGACTAGTCTAGATGTAAAAATCATCCGATTGAGTCCAATAAATTGTGTAGTTGCTTCATTGATGTAGGGCGTGACTTGAGGTAGTCTGCATAATTAGTGGGCCACTGGTGCAATTATACCTTCCTTTAACACAGGATTCTGATGGAGAATTCCAGCTGTATGATGCAATCAGTTAAAAAGGATGTCGAATGCAGATAAGAGAACGACAGCACAAAAAGTGCTGCAACCTTGCATTCTCACTCTCCAGCAACCGCTCTTTGATGTTCACTGAAGCAGGGTCTCTGTTGCAATGGTTTGTAAAACCCGACTGCACTCCCCATGAAGACTGTTCTAAACTCTGTAGCTGTCACATTTCAAGGATTGTTTGTGAGAAGCTTAGCTTGGTCTAAAACTAGTGTGAAAAGCAGAGATCAGATAGGGTTTTTCTAAGATGCTACATTTTTCTACGCTTCTTTAAGAATAATTTCTAAGCAGGTACCCTTTAAAACAATCTGCCTTCACGGTTTCCTTCCTTGCAAACAGCGTTCCTTTAGTTTTACGGAAAGTCTGTCAAGCCTTGCAGTTGACTAGACACAGAAGACGGAAATGCAAACAGTAGGCCTGAAGTCTGACCCCAACAAAATGAAGGCACTCCACAGTTAAAATGTTCTACCACCTATATGCATGCAAATGGTTCATGGCCACAAACTATAAACAGTTGTACCTATGGATGACATATATTTTAACCACATCAAATGCTTACATGGTGTGATTGACTTATTGTACCATAGATTTTCATTGCTATTGTTTGATTTTAGGTACTCCTTATGGTGCATATCCAAAATAGAAAGTTATTCCCAAAGCCCCACAAGAAGAGTAAAGGCAAACAAGATTCTTAGTGACACAGATATAGATGGAGATCATGAAACAGGTAGCAGTTTGGTAGGTCGGATAAGCCTGAGATTTTCTGAAGTAAAATTATTTATCTACAAAGCACGAGGTGACCTTGTCTTTTTAACAGAGGGCTCCTTTCTCCAGGAACATACATTGATGTAATAAGTTTTTATTACTTCCTTAATACTCGAATGTCCGTTTTGCAGGATGTATGGATTTTGTATCTGCCACTTATTTTGCAGAGTGTCTAGTCTTGACTGTGGTGTATTCATGTGTAGGATGGAAACAGCTTCATTGTGCTGAACGAAGAGAACTTTGCGAAGAATATCCTTCCCAAGCACTTCAAGCATAACAACATGGCCAGCTTTGTCAGACAGCTAAACTGGTGTAAGTACACAAGCTACCTCTAGCACAGTTAGTTTTTGAGCTTTCTATTTGTTCATTATGTACATCTAAAGCATTGTAAGTCCTTGTCAGTGAATTTGCTTTTATGGACAATGTAATCACTACGTAAATGTTGCCATTTAAAAAAATGAGAATTCATTTATTTAAAAACCAGAAGGTGATTTACACTTATTGCCTCCGGAATGTGCTTCCGCCTGACCTGTAAAGATGGCGGAAAAGTAATGGTTCCAGCTGCAGAAAAATCTGGTGCAGGGGCAGTTTGGTGTAAACGGATCTATGAATAGTATGTCTTCTCAGTTATTGACCCTTGTCTTGTGTCTGTTCCCATCATGCGAACGGTACTTTCTATTTAAGTGGGTTTTTTTTTGTTTTTTTTTTGGTATCCATTAACTGGTACCATTCCAGATTGTTTTGCAGTGTACCGCCCACATGCAGTAACTTCCTGATTTATGTTTGCTTTGATATCCACTAGTTTTACATGTCTGAGTTACCTGCTGTGTTTTTTGTTGTGTGACACCCAGGCCATCAAATGCATGCAAGTGTATAAAACAGGACAAGGTGTGATATAGCGTTGCACTCGCGCTGAAGCCTAGATATGTGCATGCAGACCAATGTTTCTTGCCTGTGGATTCAGGGAAATATCTTCTATTCTGAAATCGCAAATCAAGCAATTCTTGGTCTATCTCCATGTCTGATTAAATCAAATATTCTTGGGTCAGCTCGTTTTTTTTCTTTTTAAATATATATACAAGGAGTATTAGATGCATTCAATTAATTATGCTTTGTTTAAAACTGGACTCAATTAGCTTTGAAAAAAATCTCCAAAAACAGAAATTAAAGGATTTCTGACCTAGTAATAAATCAAGATGATTATCATAGTACTCATATACTCTTTTAAATGTGTAGTAAACCAGTTTCTGATTTACACCTGATTTATTAGTTTAATTACTTTCTGTAGCAAAGACCAGTCGGGGTTTATCCCCGGCAGGAACACCCTGCGCAGTCTGCAATGCTTGGCACATGTCATGAACACGCAGCATGTCCAAGAAGGATGCTATGCACTGGCCTTCCTGGACATTGAATAAACTTTCGACTCCCTTAATTGGGAATAGATGTGGGGGGTACTGGATGGAATGTGACTGGGCACTCCCTATATTAAATGGGTTAAATTACTCTATGCACATCCTCGAGCAAGGGTTCAAACAGGGCGCTACATCTCCGAAGAGATAGTCTTGAAACGTGGCACCAGACAGGGATGCCCCCTGTTCCCCTCGCTTTTTACCTTGGCCATAGAGCCATTGGAATGTAGACTTCCACAGGCCCCCTGGAGGTAGGGTATAACAATAGGCGCTATGGAACACATAGTATTGCCATACGCGGATGACGCCATGATATCCTTGAACAGACTTGATAAATCTTTTCCGATACTTTTAAATGTTATGCAAGTATACTGGGAATTTTCAGGGATCAGGGTAAATATGTCTAAATTGGTCCTGTTCCCATTGGGGAGCCTGTCAGATCACCCCTAGGGGACCCTAGCAGCGGTTGCCCTGCCCTGGCAGCTAAGTGAAGTCAGATATTTGGGCCTGTATATCACCCATCGGGAAAAGCGCTTCTGTGACCTTAATATGGGACTAGCAATGGAAGGACTTTGGGCCTACATTTGTCTTTGATGGGGAAAACCACACTTTTGAAAATGGTGGTCCTACTTAGATATTTATATGTGATGCAAAGCTCCTAAGAAATCCCCAAAGTGGTCTTTAAAGAATTGTACAAATTTATAGTGAATCTGTTCTGGCAGGGCAGATGCTGCAGAGTAAGTTTATCCACACTCAGAAGAGAATGGAAAGGTGGTGGTCAGGAGGTACCGGACTTTGAAATGTATTACAGTGCTGCACAATTGCAGCATGCAGTACATTGGTTGGATGGGGAGCAGAACTGGGAACAAACATTATTGGAGGGCACACAAGAGAGAGCCCAGTTGGGGGAATTATTAATGCAACAAAATAACATACCACGCACGTTTCCCCATGTGATCGTCCTTATGGGAAGAATTTGGGAGCAAGCCATAGGGCAGGTACTTAAGAGAATGCCCTATGCCCCTGACATGGATATTTGAAATCTTTCCCCCTTTGCACCAGTAGCGCAGACTATGACAGTGGCCAAATGGCAAGAAGGAGGTTGCATAATGGTCTCTGACCTTTATCCAGCGGGAATGTTCATGACATTGCAGGAAGCGCAGGATTAATTTAATCTTGGTAGTGGTCACTTTCTCCAATATGCAAAGATGGCAGCCACCGCCAGACAACTATGGCCTTCATTCCCAGATGCCCCGGAACCTACTCAAACTTTTATCACATTTCTGGCGATGGTGGGTGGACGTAGGATAATAACACATTTATATTGTGCACCACGCACAGATAAGAAAACACAACCATTACCCATCGAAACCACATGGCGATAATTTATCGCACACCCCTTAACCCCACTGGACTGGCCCGAGATACATGTTGCTGTGAAAGAAGTGGCAGTTTGTGCCCCCTTTAAGCAGATCCAATACAATTACATACATATGACATACCTCTACCCTAAACGCTTACATGCTATATACCCCAACAGAGAGCACAAATGCCCGAAATGCTCTGTGGATGTAGTCAAATGTATCCATATGGTGTGGTCATGTCCCATATTACAGACTTACTGGACAGACCTACTAGCTCGGTTGCGGGAGGCCACGGGTTTGGGAGCTACAACAATCGATTGAGAAATGCCTCTTAGGCCTTCTTCCGTTGAATAAGAACAAAAAACATAGTAGATGTTAAGCTGTACTGGGCCTCACGTTGGCAAGGCACCGCATTGCTATTCACTGGTTAAGTCCACAGACACCAGCCAAAGAGACATGGGAATCTGACATGACTGAGTGGGCGGGAGCAGAGGAAGCTCGTGTGTGGAAAACTAGGAGAGATGCAATGGCTCAAGATGTGTTGCTGGCTGGGGCAGAAATGAGTTCTATTTACTCAAGAAGCATCACAAGTGACTGAATCGTCTCCCAAACAAGCAGGGCATGAGTGAGTTTATCAGTTGGTGGTAATGCAGATTAATTGCCCTGAATTTTTCAGAGTGTATGATTAAATGTGACAAAGGAATGAATAAATATTATGTTAACCTTTCTTGGAAGCTAAAAGGGGAGAGTTGAGGGTGGGTAGGGGGAATAATTAGGTCAGTATGCCGTCACAGTATGTTGTTTGACGGGAGACTTATAACAACGGTTATTGTACATTCACTTTTGTTAGACCAGCGGGAAAACTACAGGGAGTGCAGAATTATTAGGCAAATGAGTATTTTGACCACATCATCCTCTTTATGCATGTTGTCTTACTCCAAGCTGTATAGGCTCGAAAGCCTACTACCAATTAAGCATATTAGGTGATGTGCATCTCTGTAATGAGAAGGGGTGTGGTCTAATGACATCAACACCCTATATCAGGTGTGCATAATTATTAGGCAACTTCCTTTCCTTTGGCAAAATGGGTCAAAAGAAGGACTTGACAGGCTCAGAAAAGTCAAAAATAGTGAGATATATTGCAGAGGGATGCAGCACTCCTAAAATTGCAAAGCTTCTGAAGCGTGATCATCGAACAATCAAGCGTTTCATTCAAAATAGTCAACAGGGTCGCAAGAAGCGTGTGGAAAAACCAAGGCGCAAAATAACTGCCCATGAACTGAGAAAAGTCAAGCGTGCAGCTGCCACGATGCCACTTGCCACCAGTTTGGCCATATTTCAGAGCTGCAACATCACTGGAGTGCCCAAAAGCACAAGGTGTGCAATACTCACAGACATGGCCAAGGTAAGAAAGGCTGAAAGACGACCACCACTGAACAAGACACACAAGCTGAAACGTCAAGACTGGGCCAAGAAATATCTCAAGACTGATTTTTCTAAGGTTTTATGGACTGATGAAATGAGAGTGAGTCTTGATGGGCCAGATGGATGGGCCCGTGGCTGGATTGGTAAAGGGCAGAGAGCTCCAGTCCGACTCAGACGCCAGCAAGGTGGAGGTGGAGTACTGGTTTGGGCTGGTATCATCAAAGATGAGCTTGGGGGGCCTTTTCGGGTTGAGGATGGAGTCAAGCTCAACTCCCAGTCCTACTGCCAGTTCCTGGAAGACACCTTCTTCAAGCAGTGGTACAGGAAGAAGTCTGCATCCTTCAAGAAAAACATGATTTTCATGCAGGACAATGCTCCATCACACGCGTCCAAGTACTCCACAGCGTGGCTGGCAAGAAAGGGTATAAAAGAAGGAAATCTAATGACATGGCCTCCTTGTTCACCTGATCTGAACCCCATTGAGAACCTGTGGTCCATCATCAAATGTGAGATTTACAAGGAGGGAAAACAGTACACCTCTCTGAACAGTGTCTGGGAGGCTGTGGTTGCTGCTGCACGCAATGTTGATGGTGAACAGATCAAAACACTGACAGAATCCATGGATGGCAGGCTTTTGAGTGTCCTTGCAAAGAAAGGTGGCTATATTGGTCACTGATTTGTTTTTGTTTTGTTTTTGAATGTCAGAAATGTATATTTGTGAATGTTGAGATGTTATATTGGTTTCACTGGTAATAATAAATAATTGAAATGGGTATATATTTTTTTTTGTTAAGTTGCCTAATAATTATGCACAGTAATAGTCACCTGCACACACAGATATCCCCCTAACATAGCTAAAACTAAAAACAAACTAAAAACTACTTCCAAAAATATTCAGCTTTGATATTAATGAGTTTTTTGGGTTCATTGAGAACATGGTTGTTGTTCAATAATAAAATTAATCCTCAAAAATACAACTTGCCTAATAATTCTGCACTCCCTGTAGTTGTCAACATTTGTCTGAACTTTACGAATGCTACCTCTTGTTACAATAAATTAAGTAAATGTTAAAAATTACTTTCTATAGCATATATAAGCCAGTAAAAGAAGCATTGAAGCACAAAATGGAAACAAACACTGTACAGATTAAAAATATACAGTAAAGTATGTTTAACCAATGTATCTCTATTTCTGTCATTGGTGTTTTCTGTTAAGTCATTAGGCTTTGTAATCTATTCACATTTTACATTTACATTGCTTGTTTGGCTTCTTTTTAAATCCTACTTCTTCCTGATATCCCTTCTTAAAAGGCAGATATTCTGGCCTTGCTGCCTTTCAGTTTGAATGATGACATTGCCATTCTGATTTTGCCACCTACTTTTTAGGGGTCCATTTTAATTGCATACTGCTCTTAGCTGCTTGCCACCAAAATATTTGACCACATGACTAAATCCAGGTTAACATACGCTGGTATTCCCTGCAAGGTTTGCTACATCACCTTTTTTTTAAAATGTTTTCTTGGGTTTTACATCAAAAAAGTTCAAACAGGCAGTAGTGCCTCATAAATGTGGTAAGCAAAAGGAAAGAACAGCATTATTACTCCACGGGATAATGCAAGGAACAGGAATGTAAAACATTAGCCAAAAGCCATTCTTAATCTCATGAAACAGTGTGAATAGGCACTCAAAGCACATATGTGCGATCCTCACAACAAGGGTGGAGCCCAGAACTTTGGGGTGAGAGGGAACGGTTCGGGAACAGTGGCGGGCAGGTCCGCTCGACTGAGGAGTGTTAGACTATAACCAGGTGAGTGTCTGCAGTGGAGATAGTAGTTCCGTGAGGGGGTGGGGCATTGGGCCCTCACATATCAATGGGTGGGAAGTGAAGTGGAAGATTGTGGGTTGAGAGGGCAGGGGTAAAGACTGGGAGAATCAAAGAGGCAGAGTGGAGTGGGAAATCCCATGTGTGGGATCTCGGGTGTTGGTGGGGAGTCAATTGAAGCCAGTGTTGTTCATGGGGGAAGGTCATCATTAGCTGTTGGAATTGGGTGAGAAGAGCATCCCATTTGGGAGAGATATGGCTCTTATGAAGATGGAGGAACTCTTCATAAAGCAAAGCTTCCTCATCTGCCCTCCCGCATTTTTCTATCGCCCCGTGCCTTGCCGCCACTGGAGGCCAACGTAGCTCACCCCTGGAAGTTAAGTTCCCTTTTGGCCAGTAGAAGCACCATGCCTTCAAAGCACGTCCTCACATAATAGCATTTCCTATGCTTAAAGATACCAAAAATGTGTGCCTCCCACATGTAAATGTCAGGGAGTACTGTGAGCTCCCGTATCATGAATCAACTGCCAGTAACCCAGAAGGGCTGGGGAGGACCACAACATGTACTGTAGCTCAGCATCTGGTGAGTGGCAAGAGGGGGGCAGCAGAGATGTGCTATAGGAAAATACTGATCGAGTTGTGATGGGTTTAGATAGGCCCAGTGGAGAATGAAGAATTGTATGTTCATAAAGCGGGCATTCCTAGAGACGAGATGGGAAACTCTAAGGCCTGCTCCCATTCACATCATGTAGCACCCTTCAAATTTTGTCCTCCCACTTTCCTGTCAATGCAGTTTGGGGAGTGTCGGTGAGCTCCTGAATGGCCCTCTGTATCCAAGTAAGCACGTGACTGCCTTCACCCATAGTAATATGGCTTGTATGATGGGGTGAGTGCTAGGTTCTACATCACGTGTTACCCAAAGTATGTGACAGGTGTGCAGTTGTCTTTTGGTGAGGAATTGCCCTGGTGGGTAAGTTGATCAAAAGTGAGGAGTAGCCCGAGAAGAGGTCTCCTATTGTGACTAGTGACTGCTCCTGCCAGCTCCATAGTTCCAGCGTTGAGTAGAAGCCAGGGAAGTAGGGGAGGCCTACCAAGGGGAGTGCTGGAGCATATGCAGGGGTTTGACACATGAGGCAATGGACTTGTGTCAGGAATCTACGAGCCTCTGATACATCTAGAGAATGGGGGATGAGGGCATGACTTTGGGGAGCAGGAATGCACGTACCATGGTTGGGGACAGAGGGCCTGGTCCATGACATGTTTCTCCCAAGTTGCGCCCAGCTGTCCAGCGCTCCACCGATTCTAACTGCACTGCGAAGAAGTAAGCTTCCAAAGAGGATGTTCTGAAGCCGCCCAAACTGCCTTTGGCTGCAGTTTATTAAGGGGTGTTTGGGGATATTTGTTTCCTCAAAGGAGGTCGCATATCAGCATATCCAGATCACAGAAAAAACTTTGAGGCGGGGCTATGGAGAGGTTCGCAAAGTAATCAAGAAGTCGGAAAGGATTACCATCTTTGCCAGTGTTAATTTACCAGTAGGGGCCAGAGGTAAGGTTTTTCAGAATAGCACCTGTGATTTTATGGTGGTCAGAGCAGCCCAGAGCTTGCCATCAGAAAGGTCAACTGGGGAGTGATAGAGTCATTCTCCCAGGCAGCGAATTGAAGCCTCATGCCATCTGAGTGAGGTGTCCCCAACGTGTACCTCCTGTGGGGTCAAGCCAGGGCAGAGTGGATAGATGGATGATTTTGCCCAGTTCACTCTGATCCCTGCTGCTCACGCAAAATCATTTAGCGTAGGGGGTAGAGATCAACATAAACTTTTTGTAGATGCAGGAATAAGTCCTCGGCGTAAGGGACACCGCATGCGTATGTCACTTATAGGGATACATCCCTCCACAGTCTGGTGGCGAGGGGCTCCGTTGCCATCGCAAAAAGCAGAGAGAACAAAGGTCATCTCTGTCTGGTTCCACATCCCTGAGAACGGGGGGCGAAATAAGGCGACCTAAGCAAATCCTGGAATAGTGTATAGTTAGAGCCCCGGAATTATGAGATTATGCGGCTGCAGCGAGTTTCGCTTAGTTATAGATTTGCTGCATTTGCCACATAATCCATCATCTGCCGCATAATCTGTAGATTTTTATTTTAAAAAACGTATTTCTATCTTAAACGGTTCAAAAGATACTAAAATGCGGCAACACTTGTTACCACGCAGTGGAAGGTCCTTTGCGAAACTGGACTGCTCACCTTTTTGTTGCTTATTCCTATATTTAGGTATTTAACTGGCACTAATGAGGTGCAATCAATCGCTAGAGAGTATAACCTAGTTTAAGGATGATGAAATAATGAAGTAATACTATCACAAAATGTATAACATAATGCTGCATAAATTGCCTTTTCTGAGTCCATAATTTAGTGAGTGCTGCCGCATAATTTGGCCCTCTCCTGCTGCATATTTCCATTGGCCCTGTGTATAGTAGCTTTGTGTATGGTAGCAGGCATGTGCCTACCCCATTCGGACGAAGATCTGTAAGAGGTAATCCCATGTTAGCAAATCAGATGCCTTCTCCAGATCCAGAGACTGGTTGCATGTATGAAATGCATCTGCATCTGATCTTGTATGTGAAATTGGCACCTGATTTTTATTTTTTTTGGGAGGTAATGCGTCCCTGAACTATGCCATTCTGATCTGGATGAATGAGCTTGGGAAGAACCTGGGCATACCTACTGAAAAGAATCTTCCCTAAGATATTCTAATACTCTCAAAGGATAGCGATTGGTTGGTAACATGATGGATTGGTTGGATCCTTATGTGGTTTGAGAATGGACACCAAGAGGGATTCCCAGAGTCACTTAGGCAGTTCTCTAGTGTTCAGAGCATCATTGAACATCACCGCCAGGTGAGGTGCCTGGCTGTTGGAAAAGGTGCTATAATATTCTATTGGTAGCATCTCAGGACCAGTTTTTTTTATTTTGCTGGTAAGTGCCTTGAAAGTCTGTTATATGTCAGCTGCCAAGATCACAGCATCCACGGAGCCTCTGGTAGTGTTAGGGATTCGGAGGAGAGTGAGGCCTGATAGAGAAACTTCCACTATGTCTGCAGATGCATTGGGGGCTGCCTTGTATACAGTTGAGTACTATTTGATAAATGCCTGGAGGATGCCACTTTGTTCATGGATGGTAGTGCCTGAGTATGACATAATTTCTAAAATAGAGTTTGCGGGGGTGTCCTGTTGTATCATCCAAGCGAGAAGCCGACACTATTTGTCGCTTTCACTATGCATTTTCGTAAGCACTCCAGGAGGGCGCATAATGTGTCTTGGCCTCTGAGAATGCAAGGCCCTTTGTGGCATCATGGTCTGCAGCTTTCTCCAGTCATGCCAGGAGCTTCTCCATCTCTCTGTCTAGCGTCCTGTGGACTCTCACTAGCTCCTGCATGCAAGCTCCCCTTGTGACTACTTTAAAGGTGTCCCGGTCAATTATGGTATCAGATGCAGTGTTGTGGTTTTCAGCAAAATATCGCCAAAAGTGGGTGTCCTGTGTTTCACGGAAGACTGGATCTTTCAGACATTCTCGGAGGAGCCGCCATGTAGGCGTTGGGAGAGGTGGGGCGTTTTACTGCACGTCTACAATATGTCCATCACGATTGGAGATGATACGGGCAAGATAGTCAATGTAGCGGACTGAGGGAGGCAAATGGAAGGGAGCATCAAATGAGGTCCACGCGCTTGTAGGCGGTGTGGTGCAGAGTAGAAGGAGTATATAGGGCCGCCCCATGCATCTGCCGGCACCCAGTGACAGGCCCACCCTGTGAAATGATCCGATTGCATGTGAGGGGGAGCACTTTTCTAAGTGACGATTAAGTACACAGTTGTAGTCCCGACCTAGCACCCATGGCATTTGCGTCTTATGAGCTAGCGCTCCAGAAAATGTGGTCCAGAAGGTTCCTTGATCAGTATTCTAGGCATATATACTCCCTGAGAGAACGCGCAGACCATCAAGCTGGCCCTCGAGCAACACGTATCTCCCCTCCCTGTCTGTTATTATGTCCAGTACCTGAAAAGGATCTTCCAGTCTGATCTGGCCTCCCGCACATTTGCTGAGTAGGCAGTGGCCTGTATCGTACCCCTTCACTGTTTTTGCAATCGCTGCAGCTTCCCTATGGTGATATGTGTTTCCTGGAGGACTATAATGTGTGCCTACTGATGCTTGATATGAGTAAGAGGGTAATTCTTCCTCGCTTTGTGTATGCCTCTGATGTTTAAGGTAAGGAATCTGGTGTTACTGGGTGGAGCCATGTAGTATGAGGCTGAGAGTGCGATTCATGTGGGAGAGATCTTCCTGAGGCTACCTCCTAATGTGGGTGCTGTATCACCACAGCTGTGTGATGCGTGGAGCGTGAAGCACCTGTCTGCCCTGGTGGATTGTGTGTGGAAGGGGCAGGGAAAGGTATCAACAGGTAAAAAAGGCAACTTACATGGCCTACCCCAGTCAGCAATACGTCCAAACAGTTTGTAATTTGCAACCATTTTGCAATGTGGGGGTGGTGGCTTAACAATTGGTAGCGAGGTCTGAGAGCAAGAGTGCCCTATTTGACTACGCATCTGGGATGTGCTTGACCCAGCAATAGTTGTATGAGGTGAGGAAGTGGGATCATCGTTCAGGCAGGTCATGAGTTCATGGGCACCTAGGTATGAGAGTAGTGGACTGGTTGGCGGCACATGAAAAGCACAGGGTAAAAATAGGAACAAGTACTTAAATTATCCGTGTCCAGACATTAGGGAGCAATACTATATTAGTGTCTGCTGTTTGAGGAGTCACCGGCGGCAGGGTCAGAGAACCTCTGTGAGATTCACCAGACAAGCCAAATTCCTCATCTGATGTTAAGATATGCCAGCCCCTCTCATCGTCTGAGACCCTAGCGCCGGTCCCCAGAGTTGTGGACGCCCAAAGGACTCAAAGGCGATTGTCTATGATTTGTTCAATGGGGGGTGATTTCGCCATCGGGGTCTCAGGGGAGTCCTTTGGTGTGATCTGTTCCACTGCTTCTGCCATGGCAGGTGGGGGCCAGGAGGTCACCCGCATCTCCTGTAGATGAAGTGTGGTGGTGCACGTCTGTCCAGTTCCATGCGCCCTTGGGGCTGATAAAGAAGAGGGCTTTGCCACATCGGTGATAATTTTGAGATGGGCCAGAAACAACAAGAAATATTGAACACTCAGCTGTCTGAGCCGTCGTTTGCCCTCCTGAAAGGAGTAGCGCTGCTGTTGCTCTGCTTGGGTGTAGTCCAGGAATATCATGATGATCTTGTCCTCAAGCTTTAAGAGTCCGGACACTTTTACAGCTTGCAAAATGGCATTGCAGTCCTTGACATGCAGACGTTTAGCCAGCATGGAGTGTGGGGGCGTTCCGGGGGAGGACTACGGACCAGCTCCTGGTTGACCCTCTTCAAGGAGAAAAAGGGGGTACGATCCAATGCAGGGACAAAGGACCTAAAACAAGTCTCTAGATAAGTCAATGGATCACGTTCTCCAACCCTCTCCTGCAGACCCAGGATTTGTACATTGCTCCTACGCCAGCTCTTCTCTGCTTCCTCTGCCCTTCCTTCGAGTAGGCGCACTGGGGTCTTGGAGGTCCTGAATCGCACAGTGATTATCTGTGGCTAGCGGGTGCAATGAGGCCAATGTCTTTTCCCAGTTGGTGACTCTGTCAGTGAGTTTGCAATGGTCAACGCGCAAGAAGCTTAGCTCCATCACCAGGGAGCCAAGTTTGGTCTCCATCAATATGCGGGACTCTCTGTCGCTGCAAGCACCTTGTTGAGCTTGTCTGGTCCCAGGTGTATCGTGTCTCCAGGCATTGGGGTGTCCGGGATGGTGGACAGAGGGTTGGCTGTCACATGCACTTGTGTGGGTGCTGCCAACTGGAGCCTGCCCATGCTGGCATGCGCATGGGCCCCAGGGGCAAGAGTAGGGTCACCCATGGTGGGGTCAACCATTGTTGTGCTGAGATTGTACGTCCAAGTAGTACAGTGTTTGCTCTCACAAGTTTCCATTAGCCAGGATAGTGGGCAGCACTGGCTCACCTGGTGTTGCCCAAAAGGTTGGACCCCAAAGAGTACAAACACATCTCTGCTCAGGGTGGTGTAGTCTTGTGCGGGTGATGGCCACTAGGTCTTCTAAAGACTCCTACTCGGGTGTGTAATGGTGACCGAGGCCAGCCATAGCTGGGAGGGTCTGGCAGAAGCAGGAGTCTGTTGTCAGGGATGTCAGCGCTGTGTGTGGTTGCTCCTCGAGGGGTGGATGTGTGCCCCAGTGTACCTATTGTGCCTCCATTAGGTCAATCTCTGCATCTACCTTCTATCTGGGGAAGGGGGCACTTTGGCATGCAAGAACCTGGCCACTCCTCTGGCAGTCCTCCGCCCCGCAGCAGGGCACACCATACATGCACTCCAGGCCAAAGAGGGTGGAGATCTAAGGTGGGGGGGAGGGAGTGAGGTACACAGGTAACCCCCACCTTCGAATGGTCTGCACCCTGTTGTGAAGGAGGCCGCATCTCCCCATCGACTGCTCCACGCAACAGGTACTGGAGTGCTTGGCACTGAGGGGCAGCTGGTCATCACTACCGCTGGAGCCGGACTCTGCATTTCTGGTACTATCACCCTGCTCTGACAAGAGCCCTGATATTGGGGGGGACCCAGCACTCGCCGCTCGCAGCCAGCTGTGGCCCAGGTGACCATGAGGCATTCTCCACAAGGCTGCCGCTTCACCCAGGGCAGCGCCTCCTCCGAGCCAGGAAAATGCGGACAGGACACTTGCCCAGCTCTGGTGGCAAGGGACATCTGGCGAGGCAGATGTGTGTTGAAGCCGGGCCTGGGGGTCAGATTATGGCAAATGGCAGGGCTGATGATTCGGAGCTTTATTAATGAGCATCTGCCATCTTGGCCAGTTAAACCACGCCCCAGGGATGCTGCATCACTTAAAGAACATTTGTCCTTGGATAGCTCTGTATGTGGCTGATAGTAGTGTGTATCCAGGGGCCCCCAAGAGTCACCCAGATTGCGGGCGTTCAAAGATTGTCTTTTCCCAAATTCAGTTCCAGCACCAAGAACATGAAATTCGTTAGCATTTGAAACTTTTCTGCGGCTTCCAAATAGATGTCCATAATCTTTGAAACCTGCTTCTTTCTCCCCACTCTCTTCACTTAGGATTTTATTAATAGGTTTTTTATTCTTGATCATTTTAAAATGTCTATTGTAATTCCCTTCATAATGTTTTTTTTAAACAACCTTATATATTGTTTTTGGTAACAAAGATATCCACATCACATCCATTTCTGGTCATCATCATAGGAAACTGTGTTAGCATTTCTTAAATTCAATAGCATTACCTCAATATGAATAATACAGTCGGGTTACATCTCTCATGCATTTACAGTAGTGAGCCAGGACCAAAATGGCCCCACCATTTGCTCCAAACCTTTGCATTTTTTGGGCAGCCCTGGCTTTGTATACCAGTTTTTCATGCTGGGCACATCAGTCCACTCTGCAACGCAAATGAGACAAAAATGAAGTGGGGGGGGGGGGGTAGCTTTCCTGCCGTCATAATTTAATTTAGATCTGCAAACAATTGAGGTTAGGCAGTATTTTATCAAGTACATTAACTATAAAGAAAATATGTCGAGTCTCCAATGTCACTTTGTTTTACAGAGTACATGGCAATAACTATGTTAATTGAAAAGATATGCGGTTTGCAATTGTTTTTTTAAACTTAGTCCTCCCAAAACTAAGACTCTTTAAAAAGGCATAGAGGAGCCTGGTCAGAAACAAACAAGTACATCTGCATTGTATAGGCATGTACCTAACAATTCCAAACATTTACTCACTTTCTGAGATTCCCTTCAGTTTAAAGGTGTATGAATGTGGGTGTCGGCATGTTCCCCTTATTATAAATCTGTGGATTATGGACAGTCCAGGGGTTTATGAGACTTGCAGACTTGCCCAATATTCTAAGTGCCTCCTTTACCTCTGAATAGTAATCTCTCATTTTTAAAGGTGAAGCTAAGTTGTTTTAACCAACAAAAACATCCCTTGATTCTTTCATGTTTTTAAAGAGTTTCTATCCCTTGGCAGTGAACATAGTTTTGATGGGAACATTTTGATTAACAGACAATCAGAAAATTATTAAGGGCTCAGTCAAAAATATGTTTTCCTTTCTACCTTACACCGAAGTCTGCTGGGAAAGAAGACAGCTCAACATTAGACTTCAAGGCTTGTGCTACGATACTCTTCATTTAATTACTTTTAAAATTCTGCTTTCTTATACGTTTTGGCAGATTCTTTGCATTTTTGGGCTTAACTGTTCGGCATAAGTTGGCTCTTGGTATTGGGTGGTTGATATACACCTTTTTTGGCATGCGTTCTGGCACTTAACATGCACATCAGGTTAACTCAGTTTTGCACATCCAGCCTTTAAGTAAGACAATGGTAAAGTTGTGCAGTAACTGCACATTTGATGTAAACGTTACACACATATGTGGCTGAGGGTAGATTTCCACCATACACAACTTAAAAAACAAAGCATTACGTGTCTCATTGCAACCCCTGAAGTGCCTGTAGACCCAATATCCGCAGCAGCCAGATTCAGACACATTTAGTCTATTTTGACATGTTTATCCTACTTCCAGCATTAAGTTACCTGTAAAATAGTTATATGGAGCACACAAGGCCTTGGTGCTTAATGTGTAGAAGTGAGACATGCAAAGTATGTAACCTACCATGTTTCTGCAGTGATAGAATTTAAAAGTGCTACTTATTCCATATGTACAAGGACTCTTGCATTTCCAAAGGTCAGCTTTATACTTAAAATACTTGGATACCTGTCTAGGCCTGTGGACCAGCTGCAACAATAATTGGACATCCTTTTATTCTGTAGTAGAAATCTGATTCATTAGTGAACTTAGAGTTTTGTATGAATGTCACCAAAATTATTTCTTAAAGAGTTGAACTATTCTGCCTGCACAAAGGGAGCATCATAAAATAGGAAAGACAGGCCTTTCCTTCCTGCAAACTGTGATTTCCCTAGTGTGAGGTTGACCTGAAGTATCTTTAACAACCCTTCTCTAGCTTCCATCTTCTTGGAATCTAATGGCCATTTGGGGCAGCTGTCGTACGTCGGGTTCTTAACAGGAAAACAGTGGTGCCAGGGGTGGCAGAGAAGTTGATACTAAATGGCCACAAAAAACACAGACAGAAACCTCTGTGGGGGTTTGTTTTTGTGGAAGCAGTGTTATAGTGTGGGTCTGCTTTAGAAGCGCTCCTGTTTGCATCCAAGCTGGTGCTGCTCCATCTTGGAGTAGGACTTCCACTGCGGGCCGAGGGAGGTACATAATTTAAATAGACCAGTCTTTGCGCTAGCGAGAAGAGCTTCGTCAGTGAAACCAGTCTCCTGTCATCTTGAAAACTCATAGATATGTGCTTCCTGTGGTTGTTTTAGCCAAGGATTAGGAGACTTGATTAGCTGCAAAAGTGCGAAGGGCACGGTGTAGTGAGAATTGATTCAGAGACCTCACCAAATAATGCTGGATGACTTCTATACCATGGGGCTCCCTTCACCTTAATCAGAATACTGTTGGACTTTCAAGTGACAAGAAGAGGATGTCTACTTGCTATCTGCATGAACTAAGATCTTGAATTCTGCTCTCCCTTGTACTCACACTGTTGAGGTGATTCTCAAAGGGTCAGGGAAGCTGTCGTTCATATGGAAATTCTGAACAAACAAAGCTTCAAAGAAAGAATCCTCAGGCCAAGTGTTACCGAAGTTTGGTCCTAAAGAAATAGTGTTACAATAGTATGTTTTCCCTTTCGATCTTTGGTTTCAATCCTCTACAATAGCTCTTAGAATTTTGGAATATCTGGGACAATCTAGGAAGAACTTGTGCAACTTTAATGCAAACGAGCAAATGCCCTTCACTTTGACATCACATTAATGACAGATGTCCTAGAATATTTCAGCCATTTGTCCTCAAAGACCACATGCTGCCCAAAAACTACTTTCATAAGTATATAAGCTTGGTTGCTCACAAGGTCTCTGTATTGAGTTGAGGGGGGGTCCTATATCCTGTGATATATCCTGTGATATATATATATATATATATATATATATATATATATATATATATATATATATATATATATATATATATACCTATTGTCTATGTAAAAAGTGGTTTGTTTGTTTTTGTTTTTTGTTTTAACTTCCATATATCTTTGGCGCTGCTTGACAAATCTTCATGAAGCTTTCCAAAGCAATTTGCCAGTCACCTCTGCTTCTGCCTGGAAAGTTTTGGGGTGATCCATCTAGGAGGGGTGAGAAGAAAGGGGGAGTGGGTCCCAAAACACGTTTTCCCCATTCATTTTTCCATAGGGATTTTGAACAGCGATAGTGTCGAAACTACTTGACGGAATTACATCAAATTTGGCAGAAAGGTAGGTCCTATTCCTGAAAGTTACCTT
The DNA here is from genome assembly GCF_031143425.1 of Pleurodeles waltl. NCBI lineage: Eukaryota > Metazoa > Chordata > Amphibia > Caudata > Salamandridae > Pleurodeles > Pleurodeles waltl. Next base: position 1,174,335,894 of record NC_090444.1, read on the forward strand.
TTATTGTTTTGGTGTAAATCTGTTCAGTAGTTTTAGAGAAATTAAAGATAATCCAAAATTGTATATATAGGAACGCAAAGGATTTGCGACCCCTCACGATCTCGTGCTGAGATCTGATTTGGCAGTCAACACTTTAACAAGGAAGCCGTTGAAGTGTTGTCAGCCGTCTTGGGACTCGGCAGACGCCGAGTCCCTGAAAAAAAAGAATAAAAAGTACAAAAGAGGCCAGGGTTCAAACACTGTGACCCCCTTAACTCTGGTGCTGGGTTCCCAAATGGACCCTCTCAGGGCTAAAAAGCATTTTTAAAAACTTTTTACAGTGGAATTGCGATGGGGTCGCAAATCCGCAGTAACATTTTTAACACCTCACCTGCCCCCCCCAAAAAGCCCTGGGAATCACCATCTCCATGGGCTATAATAAAACCCACAAAAAAGGGGTCCGTTACCTTAGGGAACGATTTTCTAGTTGCTTGAGGTAACTCTCACTATAACTGGTGAATTTCCCTGGTTTTGTAAGTTCATTCGGTGCATTTACTTGTATTCTCTACAGACCAAAATATATTAGCAGCCATAGGCACAATCCGAAGGGGAGTGTTGTAGAGAGCTCTATTTTAGCGTGTAGCATCTGTTCAAGAACGGGTGATCAGAGAGGAGGTGGGTGATGCAACATGATATTCATTTTAGTTGTTATAAAAGTTGACCTTGTATGCTTTTCTTGATTTTTAGATGGATTCCGGAAAGTCATGCAAGATGAAACTGGCACATTCAAGCAGGATCGCATTGGAACTGGCAGATACCACCATCCTTTTTTTAAACAGGGCAAGGAAGAGCTACTGGCCAGAATTAAGAGGAAGGTAAAGGGTGCATCCATTTGCTTAATAATGATTAGTAACCCTCAAAGGTTAGTCCTGTTGGCATTTAGCTCAAGAAGAGCATATCGTTTTACAGACATCATTGAGCATAATATCACAATTGGCACAGTATAGTTCCCAGGATCCAGGTGTGGAATTTCACATATCTTTTTGTTTTAATTAAAAACACACATAATTTGAACAGAACTAAGTATAATTGAAAGTATGTAAGGATTTGTATATGGCCAACATTAGCTAATTAGTGTCTGCTCAACGTAGTTTATCACAAAATGTGTGGACTAACTCTGCAGAATATAATTTGGAGGAAGCAACGCAGGTTATCACAAAATGTGTGGTGCTAACTCCGCAGAATATAATTTGGAGGAAGCAACGCAGGTTATCACAAAATGTGTGGTGCTAACTCCGCAGAATATAATTTGGAGGAAGCAACGCAGGTTATCACAAAATGTGTGGTGCTAACTCCGCAGAATATAATTTGAAAGAAGCACAGAGTTTGCATGTTCTCCTTTCTTGACCTCTGTACAACGACAGCAATGCTAATTTGTTCTGAGGAAGAATGGGTAGTAACGTAGTGCAGTTTCCAGGTAAATAGATCTACGTTTCCAGTCATGCTAAGCTTTATCGTCTTTCTTGTTCATGTAGCCTGTATTTTCCGGTGGGTCATTTCTGAGCTTAGCTGTGCTTCACTTTTCGGAGCACTGCAGATTTCAAGGACAGTTGTGGAATGGTTGCTTTTGTTTAATTTCTTGTGACAAAGAGGCAGAACACTTTGCATCTTTTTAACTCAATATAAAGATTTTAGAAACTACTTTTCATGCATCATCTGCTTCTCCCTCAAGTTCCAAGAACCACAGAGAGTGTGGGGGCAGAAAAAAGCTTGCTGGGTGGATGGTGAAAGGGTTTTTATGATGTAGATTGCACTTATTCCCTTAGACCTGGACACTGCACAAGTTCATTTCCAGGTGTACTTACTCATGTTCTCTCCTCTCCTTACCTGTCCCTTCCACGCGGTTATATTATTACTAATAATAACAACACCCTTCTCAGTTCTTTGTCTCAGTCCTGCGCCAAAGAATTAGTAAACGTATATGTCAGCGTCTGAAAAATAAAACAAAATTGGTCCTTTTCTCCACCAGGCAATCCCCTCTTACACCTACATCTGGTGAAATCTCAGTGAGCCACATTTTGCTCAAATAGATAGCATGATAATCAAATTAGCAAATATTAGCTGTTCCTCTAGAGTGGCAGATGTCAAACAAGAAGAAAAAAGACATTTAATGTTGTATTGTGTTGTGTGAATGGGGAGAGAATTGCCTTTTAAGACTGTGTACTCTCCCTGCAGCAGCCTGCGGATTCTTACCCTGTATTCCTGGAAAATGACAATGAAGAAATCAGCACCTTTTTAAAACAGATTTATTGATTTTTTGCAGGAAACAAACAAGCAACTACTTACAAAGTAATCAGATATTCAGTCTCCAGTGCTGTCGCAGCTTCCATTACAAAAACCCAAACCCAGCTAAACTTTCCTCCCGCCCCTCTCTCTTGTGCCTCCCTCCTTCCTTGCATCCTTATAATCCTGAGCAGGAGTGGTCTGATGCTGTCTGATTGGAAGGCGGTCCACAGTAAGACTTCTACACTTGCAGGAGGTATCAATCTAAAAGCAGCAGATGCAATACGAAGCATCATAGAGTAGTTACTCCTGATTTGAGATGAATATGCAATATCTTGGGGCTCACTGCAGCGCCCCGGCGGGGAGTTATCTGGGTGTGTTAAACTTTCCATTAATGCGTCCCACGTGTTAGCCATTTCCATAGCTCCACGACCACTTTTAGATTCTTGCATCAGGACCGCCCCTTTGTATCCTGCCCATCTCACAGGCTATTTTCTCCCCATCCCTATTCTAGGGCCGTGCCAAGTCTTCCAATTGCGCGTTATTTCCGGCTTCGCAAGCAGGAAAGCTAAATCTTGGAACCTGCTCGTAGTTTTAATTTTTGCTGTGTGTGGGAGCCAATTTAGCAGGCATTGTTGTGGGGTGCATGGTACCTTCCTGTTGATGATGTCAGTGAGGGTGTCTGTAATGTCCTCCCCATATAATTTGAGCTGCAGGCAGGACCAAAGCATGGGCAGCAGTTTGGCCCCCTCTTCCACATCTTGGGCATTTGGTACTTGTTATATGAAAGTAATTGTTAGTTCGTCTGGTGTAAGGTATGATCTGTGAGTTACATAAAAGTTGGTTAACTTAAGGCGGTCGTTCCTTGATACTTTGGGTACCCTTTCTAATATAGCAGCCCAGTTCTCATCAGGTGTAGGGTTTCCGAGGTCCCCTTCCCACTTGGATCGAAAACCATTCAAGGGCACAAGTACAACCTCTCCAATCGATGCACACAAGCATCTTACAGCCTTAAACGCCCCAGAGGGGGTGAAAACATATTGACAGGTTTTGTAGTGTGGTGGCTCAGTGTGTCCCATCCTCTGTTGTTTCTGTATTGCAAAGGCCACTGCGCCATGTAGCAGAAATTGGCTTCTATGAAGGCCATAGTCATGTCCAAATTCGTCAAATGGGAGGAAAGCTTCATCCCTATGGAGTTCAACCATTATAGTCGCTCCTGCCTCTACACACATCTCCAGTCCTCTTCATTCTCCTCCCCCCACGAGGCAGCAGATCCAGATATCGCATAGGTATGTCTGGCGAGTACAGGATATTCGTACAAGTTTTCTGCAAACAACAGCGCCTCAGAACTGAAAACTCTGTTGAGCTCCGCTCATCTCGGTGATTTAGTCGCAGTATGATGGAAATGAGTGTGTGTGCTACTGGAACACTGGGGCACAGTGCACGTCCAGTCCTCAGTCTGCCTGCTACCCACTGTAGCCATTGTATCTGCCATTGTATCTGTGCTGCTAAGTAATAATTTTCTAAGTCTGGTACAACAAGCCCCCCAGTGTAGGTCGGTCTTTTTAGAGTCATCAGGGCTACTTGCCTGCGGCCCTGAGCCCCAGAGGAACAACACCATAAGGGAATCCAACTCTCTAAATAGAATTTAGGGGATCCACACAAACACTCCATAAAGAGAGCTGGCATTGAAGAGCCACCATCTTTAATAGGTCAACTCTGTCCGCTACCCATAAAGGGAGCATGCTGTAGAACTCTATGCTCCTCTTAAGGTCTCTTGTTGCCTCCCCTATATTCCCTTCCAAGAAGTCAGCAGGGTCATGATACATTTTTACACCTATCTACTGGAAGCGGTTAGGTTTCCATTGCAGCCCTCATATAGTGAGCGGGTGATGGCAGCCTGGGAGTGTGGTAAACACCTGTGATTTTTGCTAATTGACCCTCTGACGTTCCTGGCTCCCCTTCCCACCTGATAAAGCTCTGACACATATCCCCCTGCTCACACCATGTCCATGAGGGCCATATATAAAAGTCTAGTCCAGGCAATAAATTCCGCTTCCATCTGAAACTGACCCATGGCTGCGTAGAGAAATGACTGCTCAAGACTACTGAACGCCGCCTTAATATCTATGGTAAACGCTGCTACTTCTGTGCAGTCATGGGCATCCCCCTCCAATATAGCGAGCAATCTTCCTATATTATTAACTCTATTGTGTACAGGGATGAAGCCTGCTTGAACTAGATAGATAAGGGTGTGCATATGAGATAAGTGGCAAGAATCCTACTGAGTATCTAATAATCGGTGTTCAATATCGATAAAGGGCGATACACCCGCTTATTCTGTGCGGCTTCCAAGGTTTTAAGAAAGGAACCACCAAGGCCTCTCGGGTGGAGGCTGGCACCATGTATGTATGTTTGGTTGTGTTATAAAGCTCCAGTAATTTAGGAGCCAGGTCATCCACATGGGTAGCATAAAATTCTACTGAGAGGCCATCGGTGTCTGGTGTTTTACCCCTAGCCATTGCTTTAATTGCTTCTCTGATCTCCAGCAGTGTTATGTACCCTCCCAGTGCTTCTGTCTCTTCTGGTGTCCGTGTTGGAAAGGCTAAGGGTGCTAAGAATTCTTCTAGGTCTGTAGCCGAGCAAGTATACAGTGCAGAATAATAGTCCCGAAATTCCCTGTTAATGTCTGCTTTCTAGGCTCACGAATCCCCTCTTGCCGGATTCGCCAGCCACGCTAACAGTGTGCCAGTGTGGTCCCTCTATGCACGCGCCTTAGTCATATAGTTTTTTTAGTCAAAGCACCGAAGGCTCTATACCTGTTCAGCTACTCTTTCTTTTGCTTCCAGGAGCTCAGTTTGTTTCTCTGGGTGGCCCGATCTTTACACCTTAGTCCAGCGCAGTGCCTCTTCAGCTGTTGAGACCTCTGCTAATAAAGGGCCAGATGTACACCTTTTATTTTGCGTCTCGCAATTTGCGATCAGTTTGCGAATCGCAAATTGTGAGTCACAAACAAAATGTACAACAGTGTTGCCCACACTGTTTTGCGATTCCCTAATGGGTCTCAAGGGACTTGCCTCATGAATATTGATGAGACAGGTCGCAATTTGCAACCCATTCGGGAATGGGCACACTCACAGGGTTGGTGGCCTGCTGGGGTCATCAGACCACCATGTCTGTGATGGCTTTTCAGTAAAGCTTTTTTTTTTTTTTTTTTTTAAATGCATTTCAAAAATAAATCTCGTAGGGCTGTGCGGAGGTCTCTCAGCTCCCGGGCAACATCAGTACATCCCTGGTCTCTGCTTTCAGCAGTCGGCCCCTCTGTGACTGTATTCCGGCACAGGGGGGGAGCCTTTGTCCAGCGCAGATGCTGCCCAGATCCCACGTGCAGCATGCCGCCGCCGCCGCCACCTTTAATGTTGCTGAGCCTGATTGGAGCAATCTCAGCCCCCCTACCTTTGCACCCGGAGTAATGCCTCCCCCTCCCCAAAACTCACCCCACCCTCTTGCGGGCCCAGTGACAGCAAGAGGGGATCAAGGGACGACAACATGCCCACAGTGGGCCACCAGGCCTCTCTGTTACTGCAGGATTAGCATGGATGGGGGTTATCGGCAGGAGCTCAAGTTCCTGCTCCTCACTCCATCGTGATATGGCCACCCCCGCTCAGCACCCAGTTCATTATGAAATATGCGCTAAGGAAAGTATCCCTCTTTTCTGAAGAGGAAAAAAAGCACACTAATGGGGCAAGAGGAAGGGAAGGATGGAAAGAGTTTTGGCAATAATTTGAGAGGGGAACGTTTGGTGTAAAGTCTTTAGAAAAATGAAGGTGATGGGAAATCGGCAAAGACGTTGCATTACTAGTATTAAAAGAGAAGCAGTACTAATGCAAGGAAGGTTAGAAGTTATGTTTTAAGGAAAGACCTTGACCTATGTGGGGAATTACATATCGTGGATTACGGATTTATAGTAGTAGTAGTTCAAAGAAAACATGCACTAATAACTGGCTACGACCTTGGTCGGAAAGGGACAAAAAGAGAGCTAGAGCTTGTTACTGCTGAAGGGACAGAAAACACGCAAAAAAAAACAACAAATATTATGAGAGAGAACCAGGCAAAAATGGGGAAGGAAGAGAAGAGCTGAAATAAGAAAAGAGGGAACAAATACAAAAAATTAGATTACATGAAACTTATTTTTTTAATTTTATGAATGTCCCCACCGCTCCTTTGTTTCAGGTTAAAAAAGAGGCACCCAATGATTTTTGGCAACCTTCCATCGAGGGGGTGGACCAGCTCCCCATACCGGAAGGATGCGTGCTTCCGCATACTCAGCAACATTTTGTTAAAAAAGAGGTAGGATTTTTTTTTTTTAGCTAGATAAATACCTTTTTGTCCTGTTAAGTATAAAGTAACCAAGTTTGCCATAAAGTACTGTATTTCTAATCTTTTTAAAGGCATAAAAATACAGCTACTTAAAGTAAGGTTCATAATGGAAATCATTGAGTACACGCATGGGATTAACTCGCATACATTGAGAGAGAAATTACTCCTTAACTCATTAAACCTAACCTCATTGTATACCATCCCCATGTTCATATGCTCTGATTGTGTACTCTCGTCTTAGATCAATAGAGTCTTGTTTGTTAGGAAGGCTGTTAGTACGAGAGCGTAGGCATCTTGGTTAATAAAAAAACACAGCAGTGCATATTCATTCTAGCATCCACGCTACCGTGGGCTGATTGCATGAGATGCTGAACAGGTGCTGGACAGTGTAAATATAAATACTCTCAAGTATTCTTGGGTAGTTATGCATTCTAGGCACAGTTCATTATTTTGATGACATTTTCAGTTATTGAGGCACAATCATTTCCCTAGCGAACTGGGTGCTCCTTTGAGTCTTAGTTTTGTAGTAAGTTTTTTAAAGTGTGCATCTCTAACTCAACAGTTTTCACATGGAGGTGAAATTCTTAGTGTAGATAGTAAGCCTTTAATTCCACCCTTTTATTGTGTCGTGTGACAAGGAAAATGTTCCCTTGATAATTTTTCCTTCGGTAAAGGAAGCTAACATTGTACATTTCTGTAAATCTAACTGCAAGGATGTCAGATCCACTAAAGACTGTTTGGGGTCTTAGGTCCAGCCTTTGGTTGTTATTTGTCCAGGCCGTTACAGAAGAAGCAGATAATTGCCAACCTTTAAAAACATCTAAGAGGGAGATTTTTGATAAAAATAAGAGACCTCAATCTTAACTTGCATTGGAGAAAGCTGGAAGTCTTTTCTGTTTTTTAAACAAAATCGTGTGGCTCCTCCCTAAAGTAGGAGTATTGTTTTACGTGTGGTGCTGACCGTGTGTAAGTCCATAGAGTACTCTGTCAACAATAAGAACGGAAAAGAGGTAATTTAAACCTTGCTGGTGGTTTTTGCCTCCTCTCACCCATCAGAGGAACGTACATCATATTTAACAATCTCTACCATAACAGTGTTGGGGTCATTTTGGAATAAAATGTTCCTACTAGCAGAGCTGAAGCACTTCATTACCAAATTAAGCATGGATGGCAGAATCAGTTTTTTTCTCTTTTTTTCAGTCAATGCTGAATTCAGCACCTTCATTCCTTCTAGAATTTAAAACTACCAGCAGTTTGCTGCCTAAGGGCCCAGGGACACCTCTATTTAAGAAATAATCATTTAAAAAAAATTTAGTGAGGGAGATGCATGTGAGCAACCCACCATAAAAAGGCTCTAAAGTTAAAATAAAAAAAGGTGCTGGTAAATAACACTGAAATGGACAACAGAAGCCAGAAATTACTTTGTCTTTGGTTCTTGGACAGACATGCCTTTGTTTCCCTGAGGAGCGCAAGAATTCAATGGTGTAGGGGCCCTAATAAAGGTAAGTATCTGGGATTGAGGAGTGGGAAGCTGTGCCATTCCATTAGGAGTGATTTAATCTCACTGAACTTCCCTAGGACCATTTCTTCCAATTTCCTCACTTCATTGTCCTTTACAAACTTAACTGCTGCAGGAGTGGTCTTTTCTGTCTTACAAAGTTCACCTTTCTGGACTAAGTCATCAGTATTGCTTACTCAGCCTTCCTCACTCTGTCCTGTCTGTCCAACCAGTGCCACAAGGCGGACTGAGCTTGGTTTGAATTAGGGCGCTGATCAAGTTTCTCAACTTTGTATTTAAAGCAGCCAATGACCAGGGAGTAGGGCCTATTCCGTTTACTATAATGTGGCATATTCTGACTGCTTACCTGTGCTTCCAGGTAATGTTCATCTGCTGTTCTCGAAGACCTGTACAGTGCATAGATCCTTTTCACTCGTTGAGTAGCAGTGCCTCTGTTCACATCTGCGTGGACACCGTACATAGTGCTAAGCCTGGGTGTTAAACAGTGCCTCCAGGGATTATGCCTTTTTGCTTCATGATGTATCCCATGTAGCACACTCTGCAGTGGGCTTCACCTGTCCCATGCATTGTACTCTGTGACCATCTCAACTTCCGGGTACACACCACTCCTAAAATGTATGGAGCTGTGCAACAGCTCATGCTTATGTGGAGTAAATCTGATGCACCATGTTGGAAGTGCACTTCTGAATCTCATGCATTTCAACCCACACCTCCCATATTTGCTGTTCCTCACCCAGTATCGTATCAACCAGCCCTCCTGACCTGCACTGTGAATCTGATGCTTAGTGGCCTACTCATGAGTTTGAGACGCTATATAAAGCCAACAATACCCCAAACGGCATGCTGTGCTTTGCAGGCACCTGGCTCCAAGCCCCTCTTTGAATTCCATTCAAAACAACATTGTTTGAAGCTTTTGCACTCTTGCCCCCCTCGACATCAATACTCGCTCATTATACCAAGAGTGCCACTGCCCCTCAAAGAATTGAAGAATTCCCACCAAACTCAAATTTATGACCTTAAAGACACCCATTCCCGTTCTCCCCATCTGGAGTAAAGCAAACTATTGGTATCCACTCACAAGCTGATACTCAGTTTATCTTTGATATTATTTACATTTATATGCATTTGAGCCCAAGTCTTTAAACCCCGTGTCCCCTAAGTGTATGAAATCACCATTTCATCCATTTGTGTGTACTACGTTAGCCATCTACTGTATTTGTTCATGCTATGATCTTGAAACTCTATACAAAGCAGTGCTGTTTAGTAAAAGTTAGGAGATGCTTATTTTTAAGAAACATTAAGGGTTTTTCAAAAGGTTTTTATTAAAAGTTTTGGATCTCCTAAAAGGGTCCACAGAACATGGACAAAACAATAAATTCTCTTCAGTACAGTTTTATAAAACGTTTAAAGCATTTAAACATTTTAGAACTATGCACTTTATTCACAGCAAATATAGCACCTGTCGAGCTTCATCAATAGTGTGAGCATTAGATTTTATAGAAAGTGGCTTTAAAAATCATCGCGAGGAAAAGAGGAACGTGTAATGCAGGGCATATAAAAGATTACGTGATTCGAATCTTTAATGCCATTATTGCATAGACCACAAATTCTTTCTTCAGCTGGTAAATTTTGCCAGGTACTAATAGATATATTTCAGTGTTGAAATATTCATTCTTAATAAGAGGAACAAGCAACTAATTCTGTGATCTAAATTCCAAGTTAAGAATGGTTGTCGTCTGTTCCAAGTGTGTACTGCACCAACAGGTCTATACCTTTCCTTCTTTAAACAATGTCAACATCATGCCAAGCACTTATGTTAATTGCCAGCTTTTTCAACAAGCTTTTTGATTACAACATAGAACTTTTAAAACAATCTGTTGAATCTGAAGCGTCCTCGATGCGCAAGAAAAATGTCTAAAACAGACAGTATTTTCTCTGTTCTTATTGAAATATTCTAGGAACATTGGAATCCTTAGATTATTCATTTCAGTCATAAGTAAATAGTGACACCAACGAAGTACTGCAGCTAGCACCTGCACTAAAGTGGTAACCAAACCAAGTTCCAGCCTAAGGTTATGGGTAGCTGCAAGAGTGATCAGGTTACACCGCCTACAAAGAATTTGACCCTCAATTACATCCATAAGGACTCATTTTTTCCAACACAACTATATCTGTATCACACAAAAGAGTTGGTGAAGCCTTTGAGTCGTACACCATTATCAAGTGTACAAAATACCTGCTTCCTAAGGAAATATAAAATGATCTGAGCCCATTGGATTGGTAGATAACGTTACTTGAAAGACGTTGAATATGATCTTTTTCATCTAATTTACTGGAGAAAAAATGTCCCTAAATGTGGATGACTAGTCACAAATTCCAAGGTTTCATTACCTAATTCCCACTTAAACTTAATTTCCTTCCTATATCTTTTTCTTTTGAAAATCAGATCATTACTTTATATGGTGTTACTTTTCAGAAATTGAGACCTCACAAACTGGTCAAGACAGAGCAAACATTTTTTAGGTCCCTGTGGAGTAAACTCGAGAATTATGATATCTGCATATCATAAGCAGGCTATTTTATGGTCCACTATTAAAGGTGCATCACCCCTATATTCTGATATAGCTGAGGCAAGATATTTATATCTCCCATACTATTTCATATATATATCTATATATATATATATATATATATATATATATATATATATATATATATAGATATATATATGAAATAGTATGGGAGCCAACAGACAGTCCTGTTTAAGACCATTGTTGGTATACATGCTGGATGAGAGGTTTCTCTGATTTGCCTAAACTGAACAATTATTTCTAGAGCATCTGTCTTCACGATTGAATGTTGTGGAGAAATCTATAAAAGAAGCATATTGATCATGGATAATAACATTTTTTTCCAAAATTAATTGTAACACATCTATGTTATTCAAACTGTAGCATTATTGTGAAACCAGCTTGTTCCCTAGCAATTAACTTTTTTTCTGTCTCTCAATATTGCAAATGCTCAAGGATACTTTTAGCAGATATCTTCCCACCGGAAGATAGTGAGGTGTTCTGCCTATAATTATTCAGGAGATTACATGGACCCTTTTTGTGCAGTGGTACAATAATACTCCGAGTCCAGGATTCTGGAGTGACTCCTTTAAGATAGCAGTATCGAAACAGAGGAATTGGAAAGATAGACCAGAGGGATCCTTTCTTCTTTATTACTGAAAATTACAGATCAGCGTAGCTCCTGGAATTTGTGAGTCAAAGGAATGAGAACTGTTTGCTGATTTGAACTAAAGAATAATTTGTGACTGTTATAGTAGCTATTTGTTGACCATGACCGATTTCTGCCTTCTTCTGTAGGTTCCATTACCTCGGATGGAAGATCGCACAAATGGACCAGAGGATGTACACAAAATCTTATCACTCATCCAACAAGTTCAGGGGAGACAGGATGTTGTCGACTCCACAGTGGAATCTTTAAAGAGGTGAGTAAAATATGCAGTTGTTGTTCTCCAAGAACTTCCATGGTTAACATAGACCATGGGCCTGATTTAGAGTTCGGAGGACTGGGTTACTCCATCATAAACTTGACAAATATCCCATCTGCTGTATTACAAGTGCCATAAGATGTGTTGTACTTGTTATATGGCGGACGGAGTATTCATCACCTTAATGACGGAGTAAGTTGTCCACCAAATTATAGGTCTGCCCCAATGTCTTCTGCATGTTTTATTTCTCGTTCGATCTTGCCATCCTTCAAGCCTCAATGTCTTTGTTGTGGTGTCTTGATAGAGTAGGAAAATAAAAGCACCAAGTGGTTCTCTCCTTAAAAATATTCATCTCATGACTAATTCACTCAGCTGTGTTGTATACTATATTGTTGTCCTTTCGAGGAGTATGCGTATGATTAACAGCCTACTACCTTTCATTTGCAGGGATAATGAGGCTCTGTGGAAGGAAGTCCTAGACCTGAGGCAGAAACACTTCCAGCATCAGCAACTTTTTGAGACTGTAAGTTACTTCAGATTTTTATGTTTGCCTTAGTTGAAGTCGTCTATTTATATCAGAAAAATATGCAGATCCCAAATTGATGCACATTTCATAGGAAACAATTTGTTTAATTTTGTCTGTGCTGTACATATATTAAATGACGGCTTTTACTACAAACTTTCAAAACAAAAATGGTATGTCGGCTTTGGCTAGAGTGTGCTGCGTAGGCATGAATCAAAGTTGCAGGTCACATTGGTACTGTGAAAATGGTTAGTAAAAACTGATATAGATTATTTGTCATTAAGACACAGTAGTTGAGCAACATTTTGCTTCAGAATGAAAAATGACTTTCACTTGTGAAAAGACACAGTTATTCTACTTACATGTTTCCTGCAGGTCACAGTCACCTATTGGGCTCGAGTATCTTTCTAGCACTAGAGTGATCTGTCACTCCCCCCGTACCTTGTGATTTGGCTTAGTCTATGTCCTTGATGTTCATGCCTACCCCCCACCTCACTATCGGTGACTTGTCCCCAAACTCTGCTCCCTCTAATGAAACATTCTTCAAAGACCCTATTGACTTATTTTGGTTCTCCTCCCGTCTCTTTGAGGGCAGCATCCAAATAATTTGCTCCTACCCCTCCATCATACACTTAACTTGGGTTGCATTTCTGGCTGTCTCTGTGTTATCTGCTAGTGAATGGTCACACTCCTCCAACTGCACAAGCATGCAAAGAATGAGATACATTATTTCACATCTTCCATTGCAGCCAAACCCCCATTATATAGCTATTCTTTCCTTCCTAGACCTTTTCGCTCTTCCTGCTCGGCCCGAAACCTCTAGGTTCTAAATGATAGTGAAATTATGCTCTTTACCCCTAGTTCCCTCCCCTCCTGCGAATAACCCACTGAGGCATCTGCAAATCTAATCAAGGTTCTTCCAATTTACCCATGACCTTGCCATATATTCCTTTCTTTAAGCTGGCCTTTTTCAGTAATATTCCTACGTGCAGTAAATACTGACCAAATTCAGAGCAACAACATCCTTAGTCAAAAACATCAGACCATCTTATATGCTGCACAGCCTCACCTTGACTGGGAACTATGCTTAGACTTCTTGGATAATCATTTTACTAGTTGTGGCAAATAGTATTCTCTTTAGCCACTCGAAATTGCCCTAGTAACCGCTCAAGGCAGTAGGTGCTTTCCTAGAATGCTCATTCACTATACTGGTATACCTTCTTCCCCTACCCTCTTTCCTTCTAATTGACAAAATAATGTGAAGGTAATCTTGTCAAAAGCAGTGATGTTACTATTAGCCACGATTGGTGGTTTTAGCCACTTTTAACTCAGCAGTCTTTATTGCTTAAACACCACCAACTGCACAGTGGTGATAGATTAGGAATCGCACACCGCTGGGAATTCAGACTGTTATGTTTTTCTGTTTCCTCTTTTAAAAGCTTCGTTATTGACTTGTGATTTACCATGAACGTTTATGCCCCATAACCTATTCGGAGAGTATCACTCTCTTCCATGGTTTGGTTTATTGTATTGTATTTCCTACAAATGACATGTCAAATGTCATGGCAGCACTACACAAATGCTTGTTAGCATAAAATAAGAATCTCAGTAGTTTTCATATTTTTATTTTTGATTTGTTTTATTTTAAAGGACAAGACGAAATTTAAAAGTTGAATGTTAATTGGGGCTGCTTCCATTAGAAACTAAATATCTTAAGTGATTCTCACGGATGCATCCAGTTGCCCTTTTCACTTGTGAAGTAACTTGTGTATCATGCTTTAAAATTTGTCTAATCGTTTTTTTTTTTAAGCCGTTGAAAGGCTTTCAGGATTCTGCTCATCACCATTATTTCAGACGGGTCCTTAGTTCACCTTTTTGCCACAGTAGGCAGTAATTTGTATATCTTTATCTGCAATAGCACGAATTGCATTGAATGATCTGTTAGTAAGTTTAAAGTAAAATGAATAGACTGATTGTAAAATCTCTATCAACTGGTGATTGTGGAAGTGGAACACCAAGTCATGCATCCTCTAACTTTCAAAATGTTGCTTTTTAGATGGCTCGATCACACTCCTTGGACCAAGTGGTCTGTTTGCAACAAAATCAGTAAGTTCAGATCTACTGTTTTAATAGTATCTATATCAAGCCCAATATTTGTAGTACGTATTTGTGTGGCCAGAGTGCAATAATGAATATAGTAACAAAGAAATATGTTTGATGACAGACATTTGTTTCCTTGAACTGATAGTATTGGAATCCATAGGAAATGCTCTGCTGGCCACCAGCATTAATACAAACATATAGGGCCTGAATATGATTTTGGCGGACGATAAAGCCTGTCCCCTGAAATCCCGATGGGTAGGTTGCCGCCATTGTGGCAGCCTCCCTGCCAGACCCATTACGAGTTTCCCGCTGAGTCAATGGACGGAAACCTCAGTTTCGCCCGCTGATCCAGTGGGAAACCGCCTACAGCATTGTCTCTGGCTTGTAATAGAGCCAGCGGCAATGCTGTAGTGTGCAGGGTGCACGAGCACCTTCACAGTGTTCACTGTCTGCTTTGCAGACAGCAAACATTGTAACAGTGTTGGACAGGGGCCCTCTGCATCCGTTCTCCACCAGCCTTTTCATAGCGGTGGAACCACCATGAAATCGCTGGTGGAGAACAAAGCTGTAATCCCCAGGGCAGCGCTGCCCTGGCAGATTAGGACCACCACAACGACTAATCCTGGCGGTGCTGGTGGTCCGACCATGGCGCAACTGCCTCAGTCGTAATGTGGCGCTCGGACTGCCACATTGTCAACGGTCTGACCGCCACCTCGAACCTGGCGGTCATGGGACCGCCAGGTTCGCAATGACCCCCCATAGTCTCAGATGAGTATAATCATACACAATAGAAGACTCTGCAGGAACAATGCTTAGGAATCATACACAGAGGACTCTCATGAGGAGTAACCATTAGAACAGCAACTTTTAACACTTCTTTCCCTGACAAATGTCTGCCTACTGCTTTGTTATAGAAAGTCTGCCTCTTTACCTGGAGTGACCATGGCAGTTGAGAAAGAGCAGAATGACTTCATCATTGAAACTTTGTTGTGCAGACAGTACACTATTTAACATCACATCAGACTTCATGGTAGTCCACATGTCTCGAAAAGGGATGTTATCATGGATCCTGATAATGAATTGGCCACCGGGATAAAGGTGGCAATGAGCGAGTTAGGAACTTGATAGTTAATTCACAGGCTCTCTTTTGCTGTATGACATGAACCTGTAGGAGGTGGAATGGAGGACTTGGAGTGATCCCACCAAGAGCTATCCAAGCAAGATTTTGGGTCTTAAATAATGACCTCACGTGATTAGTGGGGCTTTTACATTTCTACACTTTGCAGGCACTAACCTGAAAAGAGATGTTTTTGATGGTAATTGTTTTACAGAGTCAGATCAGTGAACTATACTATAGACACTATCTGGTGAGGAAGCACATATTCAAGTACATTATGATAAGGCTGGTCTGGATACCCACCTGAGCTTTTTACTTAATGAAGACAGACAAATTGCCAAACCTGTAGGATCAAATAGAAATAGAAAGGGCACTACACTCTTTATATGTAAAAATAGGCTTCATGTATTACATTGACAAAACCAAGAACGTTTGAAAGACAAAACTGTTGTTTGTGTCCTTTACACAACCTATTTCAGAGTCAGGGATGCTTTAACCCCCACATTTTGAAGTCACAGATTGTACATTTGGTTCTGAGAAGTATGCAAATGTGGTATACATGCAGTAAACATGTGTAGGAGGAAGGCCTCAAGACACTTTCCACATACAACAGAGGGTCACTGTATATTTTGGGAAATGTTTCCTTTAGCAGACATATGCAGAGCTGTTACATGGTCATCAGCACACACCTTCACAAACCATTATTGTTTTGATATTCATGCATAACACAAGCTGTTAGGATCATTATTTACTACCACCACTACTACTCCCGACACCCACAGCCTTCAGGGTGGATGGTACTGTTTTCAATCTATGCGTGGCATGTGCCTACAAAACGTATGACGCAAACGGAAAACGTTCCTTACCAGTTTAACTTGGTTTGCACCTTTTATTGTAGCTTCATCTTACTTCCCTATTGACTGAATACCTTTTCTACATCATATACCAGGGACTTGTAGGCAAGTTAATTATCAGTCAGAGGTAAGCCAATTCAACGATGTTTAAAGGTACAGCATAGGCACGTTACTCCTGGTTAGCAGGGGTAATAATGCACATAGTTCTAAGTCCATCAAAACTAGGGCCCAGAAAAAGGTAAAAAATCTGGGATGACCATGCAGAAAAGGCAAATTTCCAACACATGAAATTAC